>NW_006399863.1:5493771-5617753 GCF_000299155.1 Elephantulus edwardii | reverse complement strand
ACACACACACACACACACACACACCCACCCCAATAGGGGTGACAGAAGGAAAAGACAGTAAGGGACCGGGCTCAATATTTTGTTTGTTGATCATTATGAATTTAATACATGCAAAGTACAATCCTTTAGTTTTTTTTAAATACCTATCAAGGAGAAAATAAGTTTTGTTTTCAATATTGTTATGTACTGTGGAGTTGGAACTGCTCATAACTGACTCTCAAGTAGTAAATGACCGAGATGAGATTGCCCATCTTTCCCTGACAGAGCAGCTGGAGGATTCAAACTGCGTGCCTTTGGGTTGGCAGCACAACTCCTTACCACTAAGCTACCAGAGGTTTTGAGATATAAGTGGACAGTCCAAAGTCATATAGTTTTTAAATGTTAGAATAGGAATTTGAATCCAAGACTGTTCAACTTGATTCTAAACTCCGGACCATTTTGCTAAAATGTACATGGCTGGAGGAAGGAAACAATATTCCTGTGTCCTCGGATGATGTTGCCAAGTTTCCACAAAGAGTAGAGCTAGGAAGGACTGGTGAGATTTGAAGGAAGACCATCAAGGAGACACACAGACACAGTGACTGCAGCAATGGGCTCAAGTGTGTCAGAGGTGATGGCACAGGATGGAGCAGGGATCAGGTCTGTTGTTCAGAGGGTCTCCGTGAGTCATACACAACTGCGCGTAACAACAACAGAGGTGAGAGGAGGAAAAGATGAGAGAAGCTTAGCCTCACTTAATAGTTCTCTCTTCCTTATCTAAGCCTATTTCTAGCCACCTAATTTCCAGGTATATTAGAGGGACATCAAGGAATGTGTGTGTGGTCAAATTAAGTGATTCCTAAAGTATACACCTAAGACTGGCTGGTGCTGAAGTCTTCATAAGTGTATGTACATTTGCACACACATGGAGAACTCCAAGAAATGCTAGACCCACACATGCTACAAGGCCACAAAGACCTTCCTCCAAAGCAGAGGGGAGGGTGTCTTTTCCCTCAGGGCAGTGTCCTGAATTCAGACAGCTAGCCACTTAATGGATGAGAGGGTATATTTGTATCTCTAAGCCATCCTTTTTTATTTCTGTTACAGCACCACTACATGACCAAAACAGGCATTCATTTTGGCTCTACTCTGCATGGCTGATGGCTTATCTTAACCTATCTTCAATTCTTGTCTCAATTTCCAGACAGACAGCTTTATAAAGGTCATGCTGCACTCCAGTTCTTCTATGTGACCATTCCTTTGGTAAATGTGAAATATGTGTATGAATATGGTATCATTAGGCTAAAACTAGAGCCTATTCTCTTTGTTTTACAAATGTGCACTTTCAGATATGACTCCCAGGCCCTCTGGGACCTTCAGCGATCAGAAATAGAAGGAAAAGCTAAATTGGTCAACTCTTTTTTTTCTTTCTACTTGGCTAAGTGCTATAATTAGTTTTGACATAACAACATATAATAACAATAACTAGTCGATCACGACCTGTGGGGAACCTCACATGCGCCATAGTGGATCAGATGACTATCCGTCAACATCTTGAATCTACTGTCTGCTCTGTGGGAGAAAGGTGGGCTGTGTCTTCCTATCAAGATTTACAGCCTCAAAGGCTCCCATCTCTGACCTTCCTAGAAAGAAAACCAATTGACCTAAACAAGGTCAATCAGCTATGGTTTCGGGTCCTTGTCACTGCAAACCCATCCAGAATACAGGGGTAAAAAAAAAAAGAAGGCAGCTGAGAGCTGAGGGACATCCTAAAGGTGATTACCCAGATGGCTTATTTCAGTGATTATACTGGGGTCAGCTGCTCCCAGCTCTCCTTCCAACTCAAACACCAGTCCAGAACCTGGGTGATAGTGGGAACACTTACCTCATGGACACTGGAACTCACGACCAACCAGTGCTGGTCCAGGCCCAACACTGACCTGGTTTACCAATACTCCATTAACTGATTTCCAGACCTTTCAATCATATCGCCACGATTCCTGAAGGATCCAGAGCACATATACCAGTCATCCCCCAATCGGGATTACATAGCTTGAGACTAGCTGCATTCTTTCTGTGCTAAACTCTATACTATTTTTTTTTATGTAAAACATTGCATTTTATTTCAACTGTAGGATAAAGTTTAACAAAGAACATAGTTGTGAGAACTCTATACTATTTTAAGTCCTTCATGTATATTAACTTATTCAGTCTGCACAATAATCTAATGAGCTGCATGCTATAACTGTTTTTTCTATTTGACAGATAAGCAAACAGAGGTGGAAAAAAGGGAATAATTTTCTCCAGCTCACAAAGCTGGTAAACGGCAAAGTAGAGATTCGAATCCACATAGTCCTGAAAGGAACTACAGAAAAGTCAGAGACATCTCCAAATTTCTGAGAAGCAACTATGTCAGTTTGAAGACTACAGTGTACCTGATTCAGGTCATGATATTTTTAATCATTTGCTATGCATCTGAGAACTGGACAGTGAATAAGGATTATATAAGGATAATTGATGTCTCTGAAGTGTGGTGTTGGAGAAGAGTCCTGAATGTGGCATGGACTTCCAAAAGAACAACTAGGTATGTCTTGGAGAAAGCGCAGCCAGAATTCTCCTTGGAAGCAAAAATGACAACGCTTTGCCTCACCAACTCTGGACATGTTATTAGGTCAGGCTATTTCGTGCAAAGGGACATCATGCTTGGAAAGGTGGAGGATGAGCGAAAGAAAAGAAGAGCCTCAAGATGGGCTGGCATAGAGAATGCAGCGGTGGGCTCAAGGAGGTCAGAGATGCTAAGGATGGCACAGGACAGAACAGAGTTTAGACGTGTTATTCACAGTGTCAACCTACCCACAACAACAACAAAGGAAAGAGAGCCACTGTTTTAGGCCATGATACCCTTCACCCAAGAAAAACCCGACAATCCATTCACTTTGGACCCAGTGAGGCCTCAACAGTACATGGGTGTTCCTGAGTGGGCCATGATGCCACAAGGTCAGCGTGACAGGGAAGAGAAGTGTGACTCCTCCATCATTTCCCCGGTCACTCTAATCGGAGGCATGGGAAACAGGAAGGAGAGTCTAACAGAAAGACAGCAACCCAATTTTGCTGTATGCCTTGAATTTACACATCTTAATTTTGAGGCTTGTGAAAATGAAAATGATGCTATTTACTTCCGATGTCACTGAGAGGTACTAATGAGATGGCTCATGGGAAAACAATTGGCAAATGGTAAAATGTCACACATCATGGACATTTCTGTGAAAGTGTCCTCATCAACAACGCGATTACCCCTAAAACTCAAATCGCGATGATATGGCTTAAGTTATTCTCAAATAATAACTGGTGGGGATCACCTCTACATCAGCCACTGCTTCCTTCAATTAAGTCAAACTCCACAAGCCCGTATAAGATCATCAGTTCAAATGCCTGGTGGGAGAATGAAATATGATAATGGCTATAAGCCAGCCATTAGCAGCCAAGAACTTAATTGAGCACCACCAGGCTTATTATCTGGAGACACCACAAAACAGCTTTCACTTTCCAAGCTAAATATATGATTCCTTGGCAGATTATCCATTAGCAAGAAAATTAATACTATTTCTAAATATTAAAATGTTTCTAAACTGATTTTAAAAATGACTGTTGGATGAATAAATGGCATCCACAACTTACTATTTGTGTGATTTTGAGAAAGCAAATTAACTTTATGAATTTCTTGAAATGTAAAATGAGACTAATAATATCTATTCTCAAAGGGTATAATAATATAATAAAAAAGGTATGCTAAAATATGGAAGCTGATTAGTTTACTTAGTTAAGTATATAAAAAGTAGCTTTTACAGTATAAATTCAAGCTACAGTTACTAACAGTTCAAGTCAGTAATTTACTATTATTATTATTATCAGTTAGAATATAAATAGATTTATATTAACTATTGCCAAGGGAGTAAGTAATATGAGCATCCCAATGTGCTAGACACTAGAAGAAGACTTTAAATAAGAAAGACAATGTTGTGTAACAAAATTCTCAATTTTTTCTATTTTTAATCTAGAGATTTAATACTTTCCTTGTGTTTATGATGGTATCATAATTTCACTGCCATGTGCTAAAACAAATATAAACTGGAGACAAGAAGTGGATTTTTCTGATTGGAGCAGGAAGAAGAACCTTACTATGAGATGGACAGTACACCTAAGACAATACTCCACTGTAGATTTTGGCTCCTTCTAAAAAATCACTTAGCAGGGCTCTTGAATAACCAAACCCCATATTTCAAAGGCTCTTTAAAGCCAAAAAGCTTTCTGCAAAGAATTAAAGAAGTAGCAAAGTGTCATTAGAGAATAAAATCTTAATTCATGGAAAAAGAAACAAAACAAAAGAAAACCTTGTAATGGCTGTGACAGTTACCTGTCTTGAAATAAACAACTGTGGGATGGGGGGTGGTGGTGGGGGGAATATAATGGGAACATTATAATGGACTGTTAGTGGTCAAAGAAACAAAAATTCCATCAGTTTATCTAAAATGTCTCTTCCAACTGAAAACAGACACACGTGTTAAATTTCTTCTGGTTTTTTTTTTTTAAATCTGAAATTCTTTGATTTTTCTATCCTAAACAATTTGCCATGAGTCTTGACTTTTTCTTTGCTCAAATTGAATTAAATTAGTTTTTCACTTTAAAAGTGCCTAGACCCACAAATTTTAATAATACAGCAAAATATCTGTGCTGTGTTCTTAAAAGACTATAGAATTCTTTAAGCCATTCTTTGGTTTTGAAAAAAGGGAGAGGGACAACATCTTGGGACAATATCTGAGATTAAGATAAAATATTTTAATACTTTAAAAAGCCTATTATAATGAATATAATGGTCCTAGTTCAAGTGATGGGCTATTCATCTTCCCCCCTCCCCCTTCTCCCTTTCAACTTAACTAGTTCCTCGAAGATCCATCTGCACTTCATTTATTTACTTCTACATAAAGACAGCTTATAATTCGCCTATCCCAAATTTGAAATGCTGGTTTGTCTGTAAATAAAGAAGCCTAGAAGCCCCAGTAATTGGTGCTTTTAGCCGCCCACTTAATCTTGCTTAAGTTACCAGTGCTCCAGATAAAGAATGGCTGAGAAGCGCAGGTTGAATAGCCACGGGGAGGGATGGCAAAAGTGGGACATGAGGTTAATCAAGATTATTGTCAGGAACCCAGTCGATATTCCAGATCATGGAAATCAACAGGTCGCAAATTAAGAGCGCTTGCTAACCAGAACCCAGGTGATGGTGGACTGCAGTAGTTAAGCCATTATTGCTTCTGTAAGCTCTAAACGCAAGGATAAAATAGACATGTAATCTTCAACTCCCCGAACACCCCAATTTGGCCACTAAAGATGCTGTTTTACATTTCCAAACATTTTCCCCTGTCACTACTTTTTATACTTCAGTTCTCAGGTTGTAAGTATTTGTTACTTGCAAAGCAGCCCCCTTTGAACACTGAATCATGGGAGGCATTTGTAACTAACTGCCAATGTGCCTGCCAAACAAAAACTCCCTGCTGGTGACATGACCACCTAGTGACCTCTAAAAATGTTGTAACAATGTGAAAAATAGCTCCCTCTTGTAGGAAACAGCAATTTTTTAAATTAAACGTACATTGAACGTTCGCTTATATACAGATAAATGGTGTTCAGAGTCACCTTCTCTGTTTCCAATTTCAATCTTTTGAAACCCAGCCCAAACCTAAATAAATAAACGTTGATACTAAGAAGAAACTAAGAGCTCAAGAGCCTTGTGATTTCACAAACAGCTTTTTTCCATTTTCGAAAATCTAAACTCCAGGCCAGACACAGAACAGGTAATGAAAAGGAACAGGCTTGGCAGTCCTTCTGTGGTTCTAAGCTGAAAAATACGTCAGGCAGAAATAAGTGGCCATAATTTGGCAGGCTTAATGTCTTTAAAAGTTTGCAGCTTGCTAGAGAGTTTGGGGAGGGGGGAGTTAAAACAGTTATAACATTTACAAATTGAAACACAATCACTAAGCTAAACAGTCACCTTGACATAATTTCATTATTCTCAGATTTTTAGAGACACTTTCATCATCGTAGAGTGTTCTTGCACCTCCACAGGAGAAAGCGTTGACAATGACAGAGACAGTGAGGACCAGGGGGCTTTTTGATGTGAACATGCTCTTAGGTGATTGTAATATTAGAGTCTGGCTTATGCTGTTTGACATCAAAATATTCAAGGCTAGTCTCCTTTTAAAAGGTGCAACGGAGCTTGCCCTATGTGCCCGATGGGACCCAAGAAATGGGAAATTGGACTTGACAGTAAGTATTTTTGAGGCTCCAGATCACTGTGGGTTTCCCCCACCCCCCTGTTAGCTTATCTTTCTAAAATTTCACAATTTGAAATCCCAGAGCAACCAAGGTATGACATGTCAGAGTCTGTCTGACTCTTCCATGTCTCTTGTTCCTCCTGACGCCTCCCTCTGATGAATTATTTCCAAGCCATGAAGAATCAAGTCTGCTCAAAATCAAAGCAGCACAAGCAATTTCATTCCCAAACCACTGAAAGGCCTAGAAGAGCGCTCTCCCCAGGAAAGGACAGAGATGATGTGGGGGGGAAGGGACATCCCACTGTGATTGATGGCCGTGGACACTCGGCCATATCTGAACATACTGCCCTTCTGTAGTATTCTAGCATTCACACCTCAACCCAGAGGAAACAACAATCCTATCAACTGGGTCAGCAAACACTTGGCTAAATGGAGAAAAGATTGAGGTTATCAAGGATTTCATTTTATTTGAATTCCTCATCAACACCCATGGAAGAATCAGTTAAGAATTCATTGTGCAACAATGAATGAATATTTTCAAAAAAATAAATAAAAAAGGTGAACTGGGCGGAAAGGGGAAGGGAGCAACAATGAATGAGTGAAAATCGAACTTCTCTGTAAATGTTCAGTAAAATCACAATTAAAATTTTATTTAAAAAACATAATTAATGGGAATGACTGAATGAAACACAATGAGAATGAAGGATAGTGTAAAACACAATGTATGTGAACTTTGTAAGCAAACCAATATAAAAAAAAAAAGGAAAAAAGAAATCAAGCAATGTATTATTGTGGACAAATGTGTTACCAAAGAGCTCTTTTAAAGTCCTAACTAGCAAGGATTTCACCGTAAAGACAGAGGCTTGACCCAAGCCATGGTATTTCTAATTGCTTCATAGTGCAAGTAGAAGGTGATTAAATAGGAAGGCAGAAGGATAGCTTATGCTTTTGAACTGTGGTGTTGGTGAAGAATATTGAATATACCATGACCTGTTAAAAGAAAAAAAAGAATTGTCTTAGAAGTACAGCCAGAAGGATGGGAAGACTTTGTTTACCATACTGTGGATACACTATCAGGAGGTGCCAGTACCTGGAGGAAGGTTATAATGCTTAAAAAAGTAGAGGGTGGGCTCTCAATGAAATGGATTGCCACAAAAGATTCAACTTTAAAGAACGGTAGAAACTGTGAGGATGATTTTGGATTAGATAATATGTTTCATTCTGATGTACAAGCCCAGGGTCACTATGTGTTGGAGACAACTCAATGGTTTCTAACAAGAATAATAGTTAAAGTTTTTGTCATTTACATAAACACAATTTCTCAAACAATGTCTAATCATAAAATATTTGACTACAAAAATGTAATAATAATTGTTAGTTAATATTAATGAGATGACTCACTCTAATAATCTGAAAAGTCCAATTCTGTTTTAATTTCAGTTGAGACACTATTTCCCTTTCGCAGGAGATAATTCTAACCAATCAAGTTACAATTTATGTATGCACGTATTTCGTTCTTCATTGTAATATTCAAATAACAGAGCTCATTTTGACATCTAGAATGATATTTGATCACTACCAGTGTGGCTAAAATAGTATTTTTTTCCCTCCAATTTCTCAGCTACCCAATAATTTTCCAGGAACTCTAATCTATGTTCAGATGACTCTGATAATCCTCATTATTGTTGTTACTTGTTGTCTAGTTAATAATAGTTCAGGATGACTTTGCTTTCTGGAGGTAGGAACGATGAGGCTTCGTCTCACATACTTTGATCATGTTGCTAGGAGAGGCTATTCCTTGAAGAGGGACATGACACTATGAAGGGTGGAAGGTTGGTGAAGGAGAGGAAGACCTTTGACCAAGTGGACTGACATGGTAACTGCCACAATGGGCTTTTGTGTGTCAGGAATTGTGAGGATGGCATGGGATAGAACAGAGTGCAGATCTTTTGTTCGTAGGGTCACTATGAGTCATACTTGACTCGATGGCACCTAACAAAAACAACAGCAAACAACATGGTGACTTATGTATGTCGAGTAGAACTATAAACCAATTCCAATGCAGAAAGCTCAAACTGCATAAGATTTTCCAAAAATGTTGTTTTGGGCTTATCAGTGGAGGTGAATGAATTAAATATATTCTTCAGTAAGTTCTTTACCAATAAATAAGGTGTAAAAGGCACACAGTTCGCATGCAACAACTGTTCCATGGGAGAAAGATGGATAATTTCCTAGCTGATTTACTGTCTTTGCAAATCCACTTCAGGGTCAACTGACACAATGGCACATGACATAAACACTAAAATATTAAGAAAGGTACATTTTACAAATTTAGAGCTTGTTAAAGTGAGGGTAACCACCAAATTTCCCTAGATAAAATATTTTGTTCTTGCTTTCTTTCTAGATTGTGGTTGTGTATCCTTGAGTCAGAACTGATGCACAGATGAATCTTTCTGTGGGTTTTCAGAGGCAGTTAATCACATGGGAAGGGACGACCCATCCTTTCCCTGCAGAGTAGCTGGTGGAGTCAAACCACATGTCTTTCGGATTGCAGCCCAGCTTCATATCACATCACTAGGCCATTACAGACTGATTAACATATGAAAAAGTCCTAACATTTTTAGTTCTTTGCAGTGGAATCTGAATTGGAAAAAAAATTGTGCTCTCGCCATTAAGCCACATCTCAAAAGCAGCTGTGTGAGGACATCTCTGGCTCCCTTAGTTTTAGTTTTCCTATTTGTGAAGTTGCTTCCTTTGCACTAATCCAACAAATGGTAAATTGAAGTGCATTACAACATTATTCTAAAGGAAATATGAGAGACCTTGAGGTGGTGCATTTTAGTACACTGCTGCCTGACATTTTGAACATTACCATAGTATTACAGTTGTGTGGTAGTTGTTGCGTTGTTTTTTAAGTGTTCTAAATTTTTCCTAAATACTTAAATGTGACTATTTCCAGAATCCATTTAAATCACCTAGGTCTTACGAGTCACAGGTGACTCGACGGCACATGACAACAACAACAGGTCTTACAGCATCTCGTACATGTGCACAAAGGAACTGTTTACTATTGCCTCCTCTCCTGCACTAGGAATTGGACCAGCTGGGATATTTTAAGTCTCATTCACTCACACACACACACACACACACACACACACACACGGTACAGAGAAGAAAAGAAAGAGGTCAAGGTCAAATAAGTATGATAAAAAAGGTCGTTTCTATTCTCAATACTCAAGGTAAAAGGCCAAACAGCAACAACAACAGATTCACACTAAAATTCACCAACTCTACAGTGAAGATTGTTTTTCTCTTACCTTGCAACGTAATTATGGAGGGGAGAAAAGGGGCTTTGTGAAACACCATATTTTACCTTTAGTAAATGTAGTCTTTTAAAGGAATCCAGTAGTTAATTTTACAGCTGTGCATTCCTTAAATTTATATGTTTCTAATTATCTGAATGACTGACACTTTCAGGTTTTTATAGTTGATTCTGAAGAGCAGTGCACTTAAACATACGTGAAGGATATTTTTACACAGAACCAAAAAAAGCTATTAAGTTCAGCTTTACTTTTAATGAGCTCGTCTTTATACTTTAAAAGTTTGAGCATTTTGGTTGACAGCTCTTTGAAAGTGAGTAAATTAAAGTGAGTAAATTCCAACACTATGACTTTTCATATTACAAACACTGCTATTGGGTTTAACCTTTTTTTACCTGCAGAGTGTCAACATTTTTCTCCCTATCAAACAGTAGTCCAGTGTCAAGGTTATCACATGAAAACAGACCACAGATTTTGGTCTCATCCTTCTCTAATGGTTGAAAGATGCAAATTCACAGCAGGAATGGATGGGCTAACAGGTTGACATCTGAGGACCTGGGATATCAGATAAGTGAACATGCTTCTGACCACCCATAGCCTAAAAGCAGAATCAAATTTCTCAAAAACATTTCCTGATGCTGTTTTATCTTAAATCTTCTTTTCCTTAATGTTAATAGTCTACTATCAGGAATATGAATGAATCCCTCAATTAAAACAGATACATCTGTTGCTGTGAAGTCCATTCTAATGTATTGCAACCTCCTATTGGACAGAGCAGAACTATCCAATAGAGCATGCAAGGCTGTAACTGGAAGGGAGGGAGCGCTGGTGGCTTAGGGAGAAGGAGTTGTACTGCCAACTTAAGGGCAGGAAGTTCGTATCCACCAGCTGCTCTGGGGAAGAAAGATGGTCAATCTCCTTCCAAAATCTGCTGGAGCATCAGCTGTGAGTCAGTCCCGACTGACAGCACACAACAGCAGCTGTCTTCATGGAAGCACACTGCCTCGTCTTTTTCCTGTGGAACAACTGACTTTCCAGTGAAATAATAACAACAACAACAACAAAAATTAGGGTCACTTCAGAGAATGCAACCTAGTGTTTTTAATGATAGTGGCAGGATCTGCTCTGATTTTAACAGCAGAGAGATTCTTTTACTTTAGCTCAGAAACACTTGCGATGGAGTAAGTAGCAAAACTTAAGTGTCCAGTTGTTATTTGATATACTATTAAAGTATTTTCACATATACCTTGGGGAGAAATATGGGTGAAATATGATGCACAGCTAATACACTGATTCACTTCCAGACGAAGGGATCAGGAGAGTAGATAAAGCGGGGGAAACGGCCCCAGGACATCCTCCTCAGCACTCATTCATCAAGGCCGACTTCCCACAGAGTGTCTGTGTTGGTCTGAGTGGTTCAGCACACGTGAATGTGCTGTTTAAAAACAATTCTCAGATAAAGTAATCCAGAAACAACACTGCAATTATTTGACATGTATAATAAGCATATGGAGTCACTTAACTAAGGAATGGAATACAGCAAACAGTAGTGGCTTAGTGGGTACCTTGACTTCTTTCTGGAATAGAAGGGTTTCAAGGGTGTGCTGTAAATTCATGGAAAAAAACCCAGCAGTGGGAAGTTATACAGAGAAGTAGGCAGTACCAGGTGGATTGGGACCCCTCAAATCAGGAGATGTTTTCTGAACGGCTTCTGCAGTGACAGTGGCCAGAGGTGCATTCCAGCCTGCCTGTTAGCATCAGGATGGATACTTTGGGGATGAAATGAGATAGAACGCAGACATGAGGTGCTGTTGATAGAAAGATGTCCCCAAAAGAGTGAATTGTAAATCCAACCAGACGGATGATAGAACTCTGGTGATGTAATAGTTAAGCCGTTGGCTGCTAACCAAACTTTTCCACCAGCTTCCTGTAAGAGTGATGAGGCTATTTGCTTCTGTAAAGGGTACAGTGCGGAAACTGTTTGGGGCCAGTTTTCCTCTGTCATGTGAGGACAAAAGGAATGGGGATACCCCCCCCATCTTCCCACACCACTAACAATGACACCTGTGGACATCAGTGTAGGATGTGTTTCAAAGCAATTCACTTTTGAGATTAAAAAAAAAAGATTATTGTTGCTGTGTGGACTGTTAAGCTGTTGTAATGTACCATTTAGTCAGAACGCATAGCTGACCCTCCAGCAAGTTTCTGTCTATACATCACATGGAAGGAGGCTGCGCATTCTTCTCTGCTGGATTTGACCTGCATGCCTTTGGTTTGGCAGTACAACTCTTACCACTAGGCCACTTTGTTGTGTGGTGGTGTGCCGTCAAGTTACAATGATCTCCTAGCTGACCCTCCAGTTGGTTTTCAGGAGTAGTAAATCACACAGGAGGAGGAAACTGCCCATCCTTCTCCCATAGAGCTGGTGGATTTGAACTACCCACACTTGGGACTGCAGTGCAGCTTCTTGCCACTAGGCTACCAGAGCTCCAAAATCAGAAGCATAGGTTAGGTACAAAACCCAGCATGAACAGAGCAGGGAAGCTAGATACTCTTCACTGCATGAAGTTCACCAAGAAAGAAGGGACAGAAGCTGAAACTAGACCAGGATCTCCTTCCAGCATCGACACCGAGAGTGTGAACACTCTCCCCAGAGCTGGTGCCTGAATCCAGACTTCTAACCTCCTACACAGGAAGAAAATATTTTCCCCCCCTCTTGTCAAAACTACCTGCTTGTGGTATTTCTATTACAGTAACAATAACTGAGACACAATACAAAGGCAGCTGCTTCTATCATTGCTGCTATTCTTAATCCTACTGATGCTGATTCCTATCATCACCATCATTACCACTTGTCAGCAAACTTTTTATGTAAAAGCCCAGACAAGAGCTATTTTAGGATTCAGTAGGTAGAGTTACCAGTTACAGTAAACAAAAAGATGGGAGTCCTTCTGATAGTGACTGGTGGAAGTCCAGGGTCGAGGCCCCTTCTTGTTGCTGGGTGCTGTCAAGTTGGTAGGTGGTGTTAGGTGTGCGGACACATTTCCTGACCTCCCAGCCGTCCCACATGGTGACTATGACTCACAGAGACCCCAGGAACAACGGCTGTGAATCTTGCCCTATCCTGTCCCATCCTCACAGCTCCTAATAAGCTTGAGTACATTGCAACAGTCATTGCACAAGTCCTTCATGCTGAGCATCTTCCTCTCTTTCACTGACCCTCCACCTTTCCACACATGATGCTCTTTTCCAAGGACTGGTGCCTCCTATAATATGGCCCAAATATGTGAGATGAAGCTTCACTACACTTGCCTCCAGAAACAACCTGATCATACTTTCTCCAAGACATACTTGGTTGTTCTTTTGGCAGTCCATGGGCCATCCAACAGTCTTCTCTAACACCATGACTCAAAGGCATCAGTTCTTCTTCTGCCATTCTTAGTCATTCACTGTTCAACTTTCAGATGTATAACAAGACCACGACTGAAAAGACCATGGCTTGAATCAGGTGCACCTTAGTTTTTAAACTGTCTTCACTGTTCCTTAACACCTTAGAGACATCCTTGACACAAGATTTACCCAATTTAATCCATGTTTTGATTTTTTGACTGCTTCTTGTTATTGTTGTGCACCATCGAATTGGAACCAACCCATCACTGGCCCTTCAGAAGGTTTTCAAAGGCAGTCAATCACAAGGGAGAATTCCCATCCTTCTCCCACCGAGCAGCTTGTGGATTGAAACTGTGCCTCTCCTTCCCACCCATCCACTAGATATGGTGACTGCAGCAATGGGCTCTAGTGCATCAGATATGATGAGGGTGACACAGGACAGGGCAGAGTTCAGGCTGGCTGTTTACAGCATCGCTATGAGCCATACTCGAGCTGATGGTACTTAACAACAAACCACCAGAGCTGTAAATCAGGAGGAGATTGCCTACCTAAAGGAAAGTGGTTCAAATCCACCAGCTGCTCCATGGGAGAAGGACAGGCAGTCTCTTCTCCTGTGATTGATTGATACCTCTGAAAACCTGCTGGAGCTCTCAGTCAGTTCTGACTCAATGGCACATACCCCCCCCCCCATCCCCTTTGGATTGGCCCAAGTGCTTACCCACGAAGAGCTCTTTTTTCCATAGAACAACATCTTATAAAAGAAGCAAAAATATTATCGCTATTTTGAGCCTGTTTTTGGTAAATGCTAGGTTCTCATGACATAGCATAATGAATATTCTCTTGGTGTATTCACTAACTTACACAGCAGATCTACCCCTTTCAATCTTTTAAAATAACAAATTCTCAAGTACTTACATGCACAGAAACACATTCACTATTTCTTTTATCTTAATTGCCCTCAGGATATAGCTTCCTAATGATTACTTTTGCATTTAAAATTTGGGGATGCACCATTAAATCAAAAAAGAATCCCAGAATGTTCCCCAGAGTGAGATAAAGTACAATGTAATGGAAATTATGGCTCTGAAACAACTGTACAAGTGATGAAGTCCAGTTATACTTTCTGACTCCATCTATAAGCATTTTCTCTCTCTTTTAGGGATTCTTTAAAAATGAAAACAATCTTATTATTTTACTCTATTTTCAGTGGTGGGGAACTCATGCACAGCTTGTACACACACAGAGGAAAAAGCAGTCATTGCAAATGAACAGGGAACATGGTTTAAAATCAGGAAAAGTGTGTGTCAAAGGTTGTATCCTCTCTCATTACAGCTCTTCAGTCTGTATGTTGAATAAATAATTCAAGAAGCTGGACTATATGAAGAAGAATCTGGCCTCAGGATTGGAGGAATATTCACCAACAGCCTGCGATATGTAGATGACACAACCTCGCTTACTGAAAATGAAGAAGACCTGAAGCATTTAATGATAAAGCTCAAAGACTATAGCTTTAGGTATAAATAACATCTCAACATGAAGAAAATAAAAATGATCACAACTGAACCAATAAGCAACATCATGATAAAAGGAGGAAGGATTGATGTTGTCAATCATCACATGGCTCTACAAACGATATCTGTGAATGCAGTAGTTAAGAAATTAACTACCTATTGCACTGGGCAAATCAAGGTGTCGGTTTAGAGACTAAGGTGCACCTCACCCAAGTCCTGGTATTTTCAATTGCTTCACTGGCACATCAAAGTTAGAAAATTAATAAAGAAAAGCTAGCACCTTTGAATTCTGATGAAGAACCCTGAATATGGACTGTCAAATGAAGAAACAAATCAGTCTTAGAAAAAGTGAAGGCAGGGTGCCCCTCAGAAACAAGGATGATGAGACCTCGTCTCATATAACTTGGGAATGTAATCAGGATTCTGTCCCTGCAGATTCAGACCTGCAGAAGCAGAGGGGCAGCGCAGAAGAGGAATATCCTCAATGAGAGGGACTGACACCATAGAAGTAACAACAAACTTAAGCACATCAGAGAGTGTTAGGACAGTTGCAGGAGTGAGCAGAACTGGGGCCAAATTGATGGCAAAACAAAACAAAATTAATAAGCTTTTCTGGTACTTCCTTATGTGCTTTAAGACATTTTGACAATTGTTGAATCAATCCCTGCTTATATTTGTTCTCCTACACCATGGACTTTGGAAGCAGGAGTGGCATCCACTTCCTAAATAACATGCCTCCAGAAACCCCATGAACTTTGATAAATGTCGATAGTTGTAGAGGGGCTTCAAGCCTTTTGTTCATAGGGTCACTATGCGTCATGCTTGAGTCGAAGACAAGCAACAACAACAACATACCATGGACTGCTAGGAGAACAAACAGGTTTGTTCAAGAGAGGTTGAGACCAGGCTGCTCCTTGCAGGCAGGAATTCTGAAGCTTCATCTGAGATACTCCGGACATGTTGCAAGGAGGGACCACTCCTTGGAGAGTGGAGGGTGGAGAGACAGCACAAGAGAAGATTCTCAATGAGATGGATTGATTCAGTGATTGGGGTAATGGGGGCAGGTGTGTCAGAGACAATAAGGTTGGCTCAGGATAGAGCAGGGTTCAGGGCTGTTGTACATAGGGTTTCTATGAGTAGGTGGTGACTTGATGGCACATAACAACACCAACAACATCTCCTGAGGAACCATCTGTAGACCAACTACCACTCAATAAAATCTAGAGGTCCAAGTGTAGAGGAGTTGGGGCCTCTTCCGTGTCTATTAAATGAAAGGAAAGTTGTCTCTCCATCCTGGATCTATAATACTATGACTACAATGAACGGGACACACAGCAGTGGAGCCCAAGTTTGGTACGACTTTTCTTCTTTTTGGCAATGCTTAGTGCTAAAAATCAGTTGTCAAATTTAAGAACCCCTTCAACTCTGTGCCAGACTTGGTCAATTTAAAGAATTAGCTATTAGAGCAATTTCTTGGATATAAGTTTTAATCCAACTCTCGATAGCTTCTTAAAAATGGTCAGATACATAAGTCACAATGGAGTCTCTCTATAAGGCCCCATGACCTACATCTTTCTGTTCTCTTTCCTCTTTGACTGAATGAAGCTGAAATTCCTGAGATAAAGAATCCAAACTAAGGCACAAATGTGATTGCAGAATTCTCATAAATCACATTATGCAAAACACACACAATTACCCACACTACCTGCTTCAATAGAAAGAGACTTTTCTTTCTTTCTTTCTTTCTTTCTTTCCCCACACCTCCCCCATCCCCAAGACACAAGAACCATCTAAAACCTGCTTTTCTTCACAGATTAAGTTGCCCATCCATCTCTCACCATTGGTACTCACTCAACCTAGTGTAATGGTTCTGCAAAGGCTGATCTTAAAGGGTTCCCTCAATTCATATTTAATCTAGAGATAAGTACAGTAATCAATCTTTCCCCAGGTCTAAGAGAGCCATTGTATTTCCCCCAATGACGTAGCACGTGCAACTATTGTTATGGCTTTGTGCCCTCGTGACTCAAAGCAAGCATTTTCAGACAACCCAAACTGGCAGAGGCACCATCACCAGAGGGTTCACATGTCAGGGAGAGAGTTGTTACTGAAGGTCTTTTTTCCGAGGTTTAGGGAGAAGCTGTCACCAGGACTATTACATCATCACGTAGACATTATATTAATACCAAACAGTGCAAAGGCTGTCTGCAAAGACAGGGCCTAAAAGCTAGGCTTTAAAAGTCTACGGAAATCTTACTCACGCACATAGAGCTGCTATTCTCTGACTGCTAAGGTCAATTTTGCTTTAGAGGAGCTTGTCTTGGGATTGGAGGGAATACTAAAGTGATCCCACTACCTTTGTTATGTTGTTGTTGTTAGTTGAGTTTTTGTTTTAAATAAATTTTTTTATTTTACACTGGTTTACTTACCAAGTTTATATACATTGTTTTTCATGCCAGATTCTTCCCATTTCCTTTACCCACTCCTCCCTCCACCCATCAAATTGCGTGACCCTATGATTACCCCCCTGCCCATCCTCACCCCTCTGTGTTAGCTGTGTTTGAATCAGCTCACCAGTTATGGCAACTTCACACACAACAGAATTAAACACTGCTATTTCGGCACCATTTCCACAAGCAGTTAAAGATCAAGCTGTCGGGATCTGTAGGTTGATGTTTGGAAATATATTGCCAGGACTCTCTTCCAAGTGTTAGTTTAGAAGTTCTGCTTAAATCTTTAGCATCTTTGCAATACACAATCTTCCAGTGATTGATTAGGTTGTGGCTGAAAACTGAGATGTACTGGTTGGAAACTAAGTCAATGTCTCCCATCTAGAGGACAAGAACTCTAATACTGAACTACACCAATGTCTCTGTTTTACTTTTAATCTCAGCAGGGAGAGTGTACATACAATTTTATACAATAGAATGGGGAGAGAGTGGAAAGTTCTGAGTAAGATGTGAACTTTCATACATCGATGTAAGTCTAAAATTGTATCTGTCTCTGCCAATATACAGAATGGCCTTTTTAATGATCTAGATCGAGGCTCGCCTCCAAACAGTAAGAGGAGCTAGCTGAGAAAGTCAGAGCCAACTCCAGAAGCACTCCCTGGCTCCACGCCCTAGAATGCTCTCAGATGTTTGCCAGTCATGGCAAAGACCTCCAGGAGTGAGACGCTGATTTCAAAGTCTAGTTCACTCACAGCAGCACGAAACCGCAGGATATTGCCAAGATCATTGCTTCCACTGAGAGATGGCAACAGAAGGAAAGATAAACCATTGTGGAGGGGTTATCCACCCAATTAAAGGCCAGGACATGTCTCTCTCTCTCTCTCTCTCTCTCTCTGTGTCATCCCTGCACAGGGACCATGCTAATCTTCTCTGTGTCGCTCCAATTTTAGTATATGTGCTGCCGAAGTGAGCACAGGACATGTCTCTTAGTGCTTTAAGGAAAGGGAACAGGGAACTAATAAAATCAGAAAGGAAGGAAAGTATAGGAAAATGGATGCTTTTTAAAATCAGGACCCAAAATATAATACAAGAGATCCATTAGAAAGAAAGCCTGTGGAAGGGCTCTTGAACTTGGCAGCTACACCTTGAGTCTAAGTGCTGGCAAAAAGAAGAAAAAGTCTACCAAACTTGAGCCTCACTGGTGTGTGTCCCGTTGATGGCAGTGCTGGCTTTTCCTTGAGACGTGGAAGGAACCAGGTGCTTTTCATCAATGAGATGCAAGAATAGAGTCAGAGATGGAGGAAGGGGCTGAGAACCCCAAAAGGGGGCATCGCGGAGAGAGAACTAACCCTCTGGTTCTGTCAATGATGTCAGCTGCGGGTGGAGAGAGGTTGACAACAGTTTTGGTGACATCAGAGATGCTGGGATTTGACTACAGGGAGAACTATTGAGCTATAGCGTGGAATTTCATTTCCCTCTAAATCCAATACCTGGGGAGAAGAGGCTGCCAAGAAGCTGGTTACCACCTCTTTCCGTTTCCATGTCCTGAAACAGCTTGTACACCATAGGCATCAGCCAGTTTGTCAAGTTGGAGGCTTAAGTATTGCTGTGATGCTGAAAACTGGGCCAGTACTATTTCAAACACCAGTAAGGTCACCCACAGTGAACAGGTTTCAATAAGGTCTCCAGACAAAGGCAGACCAGGGAGAAAGGTCTGGTCATCTTACTTTCATTATCCAAAGACAATCCTGTGAGTTGCCAAGAGAACATTAGCCAACCTACTTGTTTTGTGCATGTCACTCAGAGGGCTCCATTACTTTGGTGATGTAGGAGGCCAATGAGGATGAAGGAGACCCTTGGTGAGATACAGCAGTACAATGGTTACAACAATGGACCCAAATATGCTGACAGTGATGACACAAGGCCAGGCAACATTTTGTTCTGTTGTACACAGAAGGTCACTATGAGGAGCGTGGAAGTTGAGTTGACTTGACTCACTCCATCCATTTATCCATCCATCCATCATCCATCCATCCCTCCCTTCCTCCACCCCTCCATTCCTCTGGGAGGCTCCTGACTGATACCCTACACTGATTTATAGTTCCTCGTGTCATGTTTCCCAGGTGATATCAGCTTGGGACTTAGAAAACAAAACAAGTTAATTTCAAAATTCCAGCTCACAGAACGGTATGTACCATAGGTAGCTCTTTGTGGAAAGAGACTACCACCTTTTTCTCCTGAAGAGAATCACCAACCTTCGGGTTAGTAGCTGAGGGCTTTAATCATTACACCATGAAGGCTCCTTGAGGAAGACTGCCTTTATTCCCATATTCAATCATCAAATAAATATTCACTAGTTTAGGCTCTGAATTGAGCATCAAAGACAAAATGCTAAGTGAAACCAGGCCAGGTTTTGCTGCCTTCCTAAAGTCCATAGGCTCATGTATTTGTTAGGGAGTTATAGAATAAGAAATAGAAAGGACTAATGAAATAAATAATAATAAAATAATGACATACAAGTAAAATTTGGAGCTCCAGTGATATAATCAATTAGCTTGCAGGACTTGCAAAATGTAAATTCCATGACGGGCTTTCACTTCTGCCAAGGGTGCCAGCTTCCAAATCACCAGCACCTTCTTCCGTTGCTGCCAGGCCTGTGAGTTCTAGTGTGGCCGGGCCCAGGAGCTGTCAGAGAGGCCTCAGCCCATTCCATTTTCACCGGCTTCCCTAACTGCGAGGGTCCCCTGCTGTCAGGCACAGGCGCAAGGGAAATAAAACAGAAACCCACCTGGGTGACAGATGCCCAGCACCACTCAATGTCCTCCCCTCTCAGCCCGGCTTTCTTTAAGATGCTTTAAGTCCTGGGACTCAAGGTCACCCCTGATGTATATAGACTCTAAGGAGCCTGCCTGATCAGACATGCCCAGTTACACAAAAACTCAGCATTGACCAGGGACTGCAAATGCAGGAGCTCCCAGGCTTGTTCCAGTCTATGGGTCATGACCTCTAGGTGTGCCAGATTTAAAAGGACATGGAGGCTTAGGAAGAAATAAGTGCTGTCAGTGATTAGCTGTTTCTGCTAGAGATATGAAGATGGAGTGTCCTCTCTATAATTCGGTTGACTTTTAATACTCAGTCAACCAACAGATAGTTGAGTATCTACCATGTACCCAAAACAGCACTGGTGGCTTAATGGCTAAATACTCACTGACAAATGGGAAAGCTGGCAGTCAGAACCTCCCTCTTGCTCCACAGAAGAAAAGATCTTTCAATCTGCTCCCATAAAGACTCTAGTCTAGGAAACTCTAAGGGCCAGTTCTACTTTGTCCTATAGCAGGGTCCCTACACACTGGAATCAGTTCATTGGCACACAACAATCACTATACACAAACAGGCCATCAGAAGGCATACACGAATGGAAAAAAAAAGGGATAAACTGCAAATCCAAACATCAACCCATCTGATTATCCATAAGTTAGACCATTTACCTTACCTAAATAATAATTTGTTCATTCATTCAATCAACAATCACAATTAATCTTCAGCTGTGTAACAGGCAAAGTGTTTGATGTTGAAGGACACACTGGGTGAACACAAATGACTAGATTCTGTATTTCCAATATTCTGAGTCTTATGGGAATAAAGAAATACAACTTCTGATAAACATAATTCAAATGTGATAAAGAACAGCAGAGGAGAGAGCAGATTTTAGCTAGCACTTCCTCTACAAAGGCGAACTTAGCTCCATGAGATGGAAGAGTCCCCGTTGAGTTGATTACAAGAAACAACATCCTCCACAGGGGAATGTCAAGTGCAAAGGCTGTCAAACAACGCCAGGGACATTTAGTCAATGGGTCTGGAGCTTAGGAAGTGAGAGAGAGAAGAAGGTGGGGCAGCAGATAGAGGCAGAGACAATGTTTTTGCCCTAGTAAGATCCTGTCTTGGTTATCCGGTGCTGCTACAACAGGAGTAACAGTTGCTGGGCTTTTACTCATTATTCATTGTTCTCAAGGCTGAACTGACTTACAGCTACCCTCCAGCAGATTTTCTGAGGTGGTGAATTGAATGAGGATCACCCATCTTTCTCCTGAGGAGCCACGAGTGGATTCTAACTAGGTCATCAGATGTCAGCCTGTTACCCCATCCAATCCTGCTGTGAATTTGCTTCTTTCAACCATCCGAGAAGGATGAGACCAAAATCTGTGGTCTGTTTTCATGTGTTAATCTTGACACTGGCCCAGGGTTCCTTGAAGACACCCATGTGTCTTGAAGCAATCTTCTCCAATGTTGAAGGGGTTACTATTCCACAATAGGAACTGTGATCCAAAGGAAAGCCTCTATTTCCTGATAAGTTCTTCTTCTGGAGGTCTCTTTCTGTTTACTTCTCTCTTGTTAAATCAATGTTCTATAGGACACACTCCAGAGAAACTCCCCTTACATAGGACCAGAGCTGGAATAGGGTTAAGCGTGCTGATGCACTTTCATCTTAATCCTTTTAGCAATGATTGACTTATCAGATCATGGGAGATGTTGAATAACTGTCAAACCACTGCCAAGTGTGGCCCAGTCAAGTAGACAGGTATTTTGGGGACCAATAAATTCATGGCAGGGGTTTAGATTTTATTTTAAAACCTTTAATTTCTATTAAATTAAGGGATAGTCATCAGAGTGTGAAGTATAGAGGATAGAAGGATTTTGTACTCATGGCCCTAAAAGCATCCATGTGGCTGCTGTGTGGATGAGTCTGTAGTTCTAGCAAAAGTAAGGCCGGGCTCTCTTCCTCTAAAAATAAAAATGTTGGATAACATGACCACTAAGGGCCCCTTTAAACTCTCAAACTCTGAACTTCAGCATTTCTCACATAGAAGACGGAGCTCCAGCCCAGGGTAAAACTGTCTCCTTTATTTTAGATTGTTTAACCCTGCACACTGCCAGGCATGGAGTGGCTGGGTAACAGACACCAAATTATTTTCACAGATAAAAGACCTGTCTTCTGGTCACCACTACTGTTGACAAGGTCATGCCATTCAATAGGTATTTTGTGATGAGTTAAAGGCTGACAGTAAACCCAGGTTGGATTAAGAGCTCTGGGGCAAAAGGTTGTCCCCAAGTAGTTTATTCTCCTTGGGAAAGGCCCCTTCTCTATATTATTGCTTTAGGGGAAAAGCCATTCTCCACCTCAAGTGGGCAAAGGGCAAGAGGGCACGTTACGGCAGATGGAGTAGCAGGAGAAAGTTCCACAGGCAGATTGTGTTGGAGGGTCTAGCCTTCAGCTTTTAGAGGGATAAACGATTTTAAAAGGATTTGGCTGGAGCATGTTAAGTTGCCATTATTTCTTCAGATGAAAATGATTTGAGTAACCACAATTTAATTTAGTTCAACTTCATACTCCAAGCACTTGACTGCCATGGAGTGGATGCCAGCTCACACTGACCCTCAGGCTTCCAGGGCTGTGATCTTTGCAAGGAAAGCCTATCTTTCCCCTATGAAGTGGCTGGTGGATTCCACCCACCGACCCTGCAGTTAGTAGCCTGACATTTTATGTGCTACAATAAAGGGTATCTTTCAACTCTCTATATAGGAGGCACTGTTGTTGAGGGCCCTCAATTTGATTACATCTCACTGCAACTCTATGAACAATGAATCTCAGCCTTGTCCTATCCTCTGCCATCCTCGTCATCTCTGACACACTTAAACCCACTCTTACAGTCACTGTCAATCCATTTCATTAAGAATTGTCCCCTCCTTTACAGACCCTCCACATTTCCAAGCCTGATGTCCTTTTCCAAAGACTTCTGTTGTTGTTGTTGTTGTGTACTGTAGAGTTGGAACCAACACATAGCTGACTCTCCAGTGGGTTTTCAGAGGCAGTTAATCATACAGGAGGAGATTGTCCATCCTTGTTCCTCCTAATAACATGCCCAACACATGAGAAGAAGTTTCACTTGACAGTCCATGAGATAGTTAGCACTCTTCTCCAATATCACAAGTCAAATGTATTGATTATTCTTCTGACACACTAGCTCATCATCTAGCTTTCAGGTGCATAGCAAATAATTGAAGACTACGGCTTGAATCAGGCACACCCTAGTCTTCAAATTAACATCGTTGCTGTTCCATACTTAGAAGAGATCCCTAACAGTAGACTTGCTCAATGCAGTATGTCTTTTACTACCTGGTTGCTACTGTCATGGATGTTCACTGTGGATTCAAGCAAGAGGAAGTCTTTGACAATTTCTATCTCTTGATGTTGCCTATTGGCCCAGTGGGGAGTATTTTTTCTTTTTCAATTTTTTTTATTATTATTTTTTGTGCATGTACCATCAAATCAGATCTGAGTGGTACAGTAGGAAATTGTCGCTCCTTCTCCGGCAGAGCATCTGGTGGATTTTGAACCGTGTACCTCTGGGATTGAAGTACAGCTTCTTGCCACTAGGCCACCAGAGCTCCCCTTATTTATTTTTTTTTTCTTGATGTTGAGATGTAAACTATATTGAAGGCTATAGTCTCTTATCCTCTGCAGCAAGCATTTCAAGTTCTCCTGACTTTCAGAAAGCAACCTGCATAACGTAGGTTGTTCTTCATACAGGCTATCTTCTCAAATGATTTCTTCTGCATTCAGACTGAAAAAGGATACAGGCCTGATGTACATCTTTCTGAATTTTAAACTATTCAGTGCTCCCTTGCTCTGTTTGTACAATGTCCCCCCGCCCACCTAGAGCTTCAGCTTCAAGAGGGATGTTTATTTTACTCACTGCACTCCCAGCACCTGAAAAGTGTGAGGCATAAATTGGGTCCTCATCTATGGTCAATATTTATCACTTGACAATAGTCAATAGTCACATGACAAGGATGTGGTTTGGTGCTTCAGTTTGAACAACAACAACAGAATCAAACTGCTGACAAGTGCTCCGGGGAATGGCAAGTTTGGTTAAAAGCATCCTTCTAGCAATACACAGGGGGAAAAGCTCTGAGTGTGTGTTCTGGTTCACTGAACACCCGGGATACTCTGAAGGGAGCGGGATTGCAGAGGGAAGGAAGCGGCCGATGTGTATATACTTATCCAATTTGCGATTCTTGTCATTTTCCTCAACCCCACCCCCACTTTGGGGGCTGCCACTCTTGCCTGAAGCAGTCTAACCAGAACTTCATAATCATAATCTTAAAAAAAAAGGCCAAACCAAAAACAAAACCTTCAGGCTGCCCTGCTTAAATTCAGAGCAGTAATTACCTCTACTCATTTAACACACACTTGGAATACGCTGCTATCTCAAACCAGGCGGTGTAACATAGTCTTCACTGCAGGGCGAGAGGAGATGACAGGGTAGAACCATAAGGTCCCCAGTAGCCCAAGAACCACTGACCTGGGCTGGGAAGAACCCCCTTGGGATGGTATGCAATGAGCTTTCTGTCAACATCGGTTCTTCTAGCAAGTTAAGATGAATTCCAAGCTTTGGCCAGGGCCAAGTGTGCATGCAGATAACCTGGGCCTTATGGCAAAGTGCTTGGGGACTCCAGGGTCTTCCTTCAGTTCTAGGACGTTGTGCTAGTCACCTTCATTCTGGCTCTCCTGAAACCTGACTCTGTTCTCCCAGCCCTACTTTCTCAAGCACCCCAGATTATTACCCCCACCCCCAATTTGGTCTGCAGACAGTGATGTTCTTGATTACCCTGTAAGTCGTGCTTTAGTAGTCCTTGGCTGGTTTTCATCTCCCCAGCCCTCTGCCTAATCCAGGGCAGCGGTCACCAGGGAAACCAGCAGCCACCAGGTGAACCGCAGCTTCTCGTCCAGTCTGGCCAGTGGGAAAATGCTAAGTTTTTCCAGTCAATTTGCTTTATGTCCCATTCAAGAAGAAAGCCATTACAAAATAACAAGCCATTACTATTAACTAATTACTAATATTTATTTTCACATGGTTAAGAGAATGGCATGTTTTATAGGCTCTGGAGCCATAAAACATTAGCTCAATTTGATGCTTGCCTCATTAGATTTTAAGTTGTTATAGGTCATCGCTTACACCAACACTAATTTTAATACCCAGGTCTAACTAGAAAACAAATTTTAATCCACTGGATATTTTGGGAGAGTCAACAGCCTTCTGGAAGGGAGCTTTACAGAGCTAAATCAGAGGGGTGAATTGTCTCAAACAGCCCCACATACGTCCCTCTGCCTTTAGTTACTTTACTCAGTTTTTGAACTACTGAACATCAGAAGGGTTTCTTTGTCTCTAATGGACTGTGTCCTCCTCTTCCTCCTTTTCCTCTCTCTTGGGAGGGGAGAGATGGTCAAGGGAGAGACAGAGAATATGAATGAATGAGAAAATAAGATGAGAAGAAAAGGAGAATGAGAATGGATTCTCCAGGAAAATCCAATCAGAAGACACTTTTTTCTTTTTAGCTCTTGAGATAAGTCATCCCACCCAGATCATACCCAATTCTGTGCAGTCCATCTGTCTCAGAGTCACTGCAGAGGAAAGAGTCTCTCCACTGGAAACTCTCACAGAATTTCCAAGGAGCTGTGAAGATGAAAGAACATTCTATACAAAGAAATAACAGCTGATGTGAAATAAAGGAGCAGACAGAGCTGATTAAGGGGCAACTGTGGACCACATCGGCCTGAATTTAAGTGAGAGCTCCAGAGCATTCTGTAGATAATGAGCTGGTGATGACATTTGACCCTTGAACTCTTCAATATAAAATCTCACAGGACTGTATACACAGAGTTGGAACATAGGATTTCATGCACAGAAAGTGATACATACAAATGCATACAAAATGCTAGACATTAGCACTATAGTTAGATTTAGCAAGGCAGGAGGTTCAAATCCACCAGGTGCTCTGCAAGAGAAAGATGAGCAATCTCCCACCCCCACCCTCACCCTGTGAGCTTCACAGTCTCTGAAAATCCACTGGAGAGTGAGCTACAAGTTGGTTCCAACTTGATGGTATACAACAACAGCTACATAGAGAGTTTTACTGTAGTTGTTCTCAGTGGATGGATGGAGAAACACAACTTCCTTAATCTCAGTATCTTCCTCCTCTTGTTCTCCCTCCTCAACTCAAAGACTTCTAAAGGTAAAACAATATGCAGCTTTGAAAAAGAATCAACATGTAATATCTGTACAGGGGGTTCTAGTGTTCTGGTTGACCTAGAAGTAAAGGGTTGTGCCAGAAACTTGAAGGAACACAGTTTAAATCCACCAGCTGCTCTGTGGAAGAAGGATGGGAAATCTCCTTTCATGCAATTAACTGCCTCTAAGAACCCACTAAACAATAGAGAAACGATGATAGTTACAGAACAGAGTTCAGATCTTTTGTTCATAGGGCCACTATGAATAGTCCAGGACTTGATGGTACTTGTTGTCGTTAAGTGCCATCGAGTCGTAGGCGACACATAGCAACCCTATGAAAGAAAGACCTGAACGCTTGTATAACTTTCATCCTTGCTCCAGGTTCACAGGGCTTCCAGAGGCAAGTCATTTCAGAAGTGGATGCCACTCTTGCTTCCAAGCTCGTTTTAATCAGGGAGCTCCACCAAACACTGTCCACCATGGGTAACCGTTCTCGTATTTGACACATCAGTGTCACAGTGTTCAGCATCACAGCAACCACGAGTTGCCTCTGTACAGCAAGTGGACAGACCAGGACTATACCACCTAGAAGAATGTTTGACCAAAAACAATTAAAAACACGGTACTTAACAACAACAAAAAAGCTGCTAGAGGAAGAATCAGCTCTGGGTCAGTTCTGACTTGATGGCACACAACAAAAACAACAACAACAACAACATCTCTACAAGGACAGATGACCCTGCTAATGCAGTTGCACTCGGCACCCCACAATTCACACCTGGTGTACATGTTCCATGAAGTGGCTGAGGACTGACCGTGTTAAGGCGTGGAGTCTCTGGGTGGTGTGTGAAGGCCTAAGCAGCACCAGGGTCTGGGGCAACACACCAACGGGAGGCAGGACTGTCCCCAGCTGGTGCAGGAAATGGCTGTGCTCACACTGACAATGAAATTTCACGTGGTGCTCTACAGACAGGGCTAACGATGGGTGTCTTTACAGGAGAGCCTCCTGATGAGGTCTCTAAGACCACATCTAGATGGAAGTCCAGAACCCAATGTGGGCCCACAGGGCACTCACTCAGAACGGCGGAGGGGCGGGAAAGCAAGGCTTTGGGGCTAATCTCCATTTATTTATGGGAGGCCTCTAGCTCCCTTAGAAATGTTGCTCATTACTCAGAACGCCAAATTTCTGCATGTTAATTTACAACTCGAAGACGCAATGTTACGGAGCAACCTAGACATTGATTTATAGTAAATTTCCTACTGGCTTGAATTTTTATACACTGGGCTTTAGCTGATCCCTCTAACCAACAAATAATGCTCAGCAATTATACACTATCAGGCAAACATGTTGTAATGTACACTTTGTCCCTTAATCCTGTATATAAATTTTACTTTTTGCACTTGTGTGGTTTTCTTCCACATGTGAATTCTGGAATACTGTGCCCATTTAGTGTACTGTTTATCATGGTGAAACGCAACATAATTGACAATTTCCTATATGAGGCAATTTTTAAAATGTAAGTCCGGTGGAGTTATTTTATTATTTTTAGTTTTTAAGTGGGGGTGGGCGGGAACTTAGAGGATATAGGACATTTTCTTAGTAAGGCTTCACATCACATTAGGTAAGATAAGCATTGCTTATTAATGGTCAGTATGATTAATTTTTAATAAAATAAGCACAAATATCTAGCAGGAAATATATATATATATGTAATCTCTCTCCCATGAAGTAACAGGTTATTATTGTTGTGCACCATAGAGTCTGAACAGACCCAGAGCTGACCTTCCAGCAGGTTTTCAGAGGCAGTTAATCGCATGGGAGGAGACTGCTCATCCTTCTGCGGAACAGCTGGTGGCCTCAAACCTCGTGCCTCCAAGTAGGTTCACATTTTGTTAAATTAGTACCCAAGTGTGCACATGCATATACTTTTGTTATGACTTGAACTGCATCCTCCCAATTATGTGTGAAATAGCCTTGTTGTCACAATGGTTAATCACTTGGCTACTAACTCAAAGATCAGAGGCCGGAACACACCATCAGTGATTACAGACCTGTTCATAGAGTTCGGCAAAGATTACACCCTAGAAACTCTATGGGAAAGTCCTACCCTTTCAGATGAAAGTCAACCAGAAATTGTATACAAGAACAGTAACAGTAACATCTGTAGATTTCATGCCATTAAGAAATAGTTTCCCATTATGTTAATGAGGCCATAAGAGTAGAGCGAGTCTCTGGGGCAAAATACTTTGGAAACATAAAAGAGAAGATCAGGCACAGAGGCCAAGAAAAAAAGCACCAATGGGGGAAAGAGGTGTGATGGTTAAGAAGGATGCCAAAAAACTGAAGAAAAGAAGCTCAAAAAGCAAGGGCACTTCCCCCAGAGCCAACTGAGAGGGAAAACCGTCCTCTAGAGATGATGCTCTTAGGATCTAAGGGTCCAGGGCTACCACGCTTAAGTGTCTGGTTACTAACAGAAACTTGATGAGAGCAGACTGCCGTACTTTGTTCCTGGGGAGCTGACAGTGGGTTCAACATGCCGGCCTTTCAGTCAGCAGTCTAACAGCAACATCCGAAGCAAATCCTCAGAGTGATGTGCAGAATGATAACCTGGAGAACAAGTCTCCCGGAAACCTGATTTGGTAAATCTGAGTGTTATTAAGGCCAGCTATTTCTGATGGTTTTAGTCCCCATTCAAAGTGATTATAGGGAGAAGGGAAAGAAAGGGCGTGAAGAGGAAGGTGAGGAGAATATTTCTTTATTTCTTGAGGGCCTGCTATAGTTCATTCACTATGCCAGACAGAATGCCCGTTATTTCACTTTTCAATTTTATTTTCAAAATCATGCCACCGGGAGAACTCTCAAAAGACATGAAACCCAGGTACCATAAGGAAAAAAATTCTATGTCACTACAAATAGTCTATAAGGCAACACCCAAATAATTATGAGGCCTCGAACAAGCAAAACCAGAAGACTCCCACATCAACAAAGGTATAAAGCAGATGGCAGCTTATGTTTCAGAAAAGCATCTGTGTCCCTAATACAGATCATCAAGAAGGAAAAAAAAATCTAACAATCCAATAGAACTATCAACGAAGGACACGGACATGGAAATAAACCATTGAAGAAGAACATGTACATGATTCATGAATACAAAGATGCCAAGGAAGGTTTATTCGAGGTGACTAAAGATGGTTTCATATAAGGAATTCCACAATCTAACTAACTCATCACATTGATACGGCCGCATCAATAGTCGTTATTCTTGTTATGTGCCATTGAGTTGGAACCCACTTGTAGCTGACCCTCCAGCAGATTTTCAAAGCCTGTAACTCAGATGAATGATGGAAGATGAGGACCTGGCTATCTTTCTCCCACAGAGTAACTGATGACTTTGAACCTGTCCCCCTAGGTTTGCAGCACAACTTCTTGCCATTAGGCTACCACAGCCCCATACTCCAATAATTGCTTGTTGTTGTTATTTATTATCAGGCAGGAACTGACTCATTGCTGACTCTCCAGTGAGTTTTCCAATAAGGGAATAAATCTCATGTGGGAAAACTGCCCCTCTGCCTCCTGCAGAGCAGCTGGTGGACTTGAACCTCATGCCTTTGAATTGACAGTGCAACTCCTTACAACTATACTACCAGACTGTTGTTGTTATACTGTACAGTTGGAACTGACGCATAACTGACCATCAGGCAGATTTTTAAAGGCAGTTAATTCCATGGGAAGAAAATGCCCATCCTTCTCCCGTCACTGATGGCCTGGAACCACCTGCCGTGGGGATTGCAGTGCAGCTTCTTACCACTAGACCACCAGAGTTCCTAGATAACAAAAGATTCCTTTCTTGGAAAATGTAATCAAGAATGGGGGCAGGGAGGAATAAAAGGAGATTTAAAAATTAATTACAAAATAATCCAAAGGCAAGAGAATGGAGTGGCAAAGAAGAGATTATAATAAAGATAAAGACATACATGTGATTACAAGGGACAATATTTCAGGAAATAATAAAATTGACTGGTAAAGAAGTAACCGTATGGGCCAATTATCATGAAAGAGTAATTCTAACAACCCATACAAGAAATTGAAAAATATGTTGCCAAACACGCACCCACAAAAACTGCTCCCTTTTGGCCACTTAAAAGGAGAAAACTTTCACACTGTCAAGAACCAATCATTTTTCTTTTCTTAATTAAAGAGGTGAGATGGCTTCACAATTTTATTTTCAAAGCTGCTACGGCATGGGTACATAAAGAGGACATTGTAGGTCAGTTCTACTTGTGACTATGATAACAAAACCATAAACCACAACACTTGTAAAGAGAACTCGACAAGTACATTACAAGAAAAATATACAATGGCCAAGCAGAGTTTACTCAAGAAGAGTAAGGATGCTTTAACGCTAAGAATCCTGTAGCAAGCTCAACACATTAATATGTCACGAGAGACAAATAGACATGTAATCATCCAAATCAAAACTTCTTACTCAGAGAGTGCATGTCAGAACCATGGGTCTGATTTCTATGACCGTAAGTTACAGTGCAATGTGTATGTGTGTGAGTATGAATACCGGAGCTACAATTTTAAAGTGCTCTCTGCATAATTCTTAGATATCTTTCTGTTTGAAAGAGCTTGATTTAGAAAAGTGAGATAAAAATGCAGAAGTTCCCAACAGATCATAGAAAACTAAGGATAAGGCATCTCTTTATTTTTATTATTATTAATTTTAATGAAAGTTTATAGCGACTTAGGATTTCCAGTCATTCGCTGTTGCACTTTTCTCCCTGCCCACCTATTCCCCGCCAAGCCCAATTCACATTCCTCCTTGATGAGTAAAAGAAAAACTCTTTCATTGCTATGAAATCCCTCCCCCCAAGGATAAGTCATTCCTTGAATAAAGACCTTCCTGAGTGTTTGTTTGCTGGTGGCCTAGTGCTAAGGAGATGTGCTGCCACCCCAAAGATATGCTGTTTGCATCCACCAGCTGCGCCATGAGAGAAAGGTGGGCAATCTCCTCCTGTGAAATTTCTTGTTTTTGAAAAACCACGGAGGGCTCAGCTATGAGATGGTTCCAATTTGACTGCACAAAGCAACAATGTTGTCTGTATCCTAAAGAGTCAGAACAGTCTCATAGCTGACCCTCCAGCAGGTTTTCAGGGGCTACAGATCCCAGGGGAGAAAGTAGCCCGCCCTTCTCCCTTGGGATAGCTGGTGGATTAGAACTACTGCAATTGGGTTGGCAGTGCAACTCCTTACCCATTAGGCCACAGAAGCTCATCTGAATAGTAAACTCAGTAATGATGACCTATTGACAACATATGCATGAAAACTGGCACAAGAAAAGAGTATCCACACAAACACTAAGGGAAGAAGAAAATAAGGCAGGAAAAAAAAATTGTCTTAATTATCTAGTACTGCTACAATGACAAGCGGTACTGCAATCTCGAAAGCACTCAGTTTGAATCCACCAGCTACTCCGAGGGAGAAGGATGGGAAATTTCCTCTCAAGCAATTTACTGCCTCTGAGAATCCGCTGGAGGGTCAGCTATGGGTTGGTGATTCTGATTAGACAGTACACAACAACAATAGCTGCTATAACAGAGATACCACAGTTGGGTGCCTTTAACAGACAGATGATTTTGTCATTATTATTTCACAGTTTAGGAGGCTAGAAGTTCAAGTTCTAGGTGTCAGTTTTAGGTGGAGGCTTTCTCACTGAATACCTTCTCGCACAGATATCTGGGTCCAAATTATGGTCTCTGCTCCTGACCCTGAGGTTCCCTTCTGTGTGCTGCTTCTCTGCTTTTATCTCCCCTGGGACAGAAGGTGTTGTAGACCACACCCCAGGGAAGCTCCTGTCACAGGGATCAGAGATGTTGTGACGGGATTAAGAATACTGCATCCCACTCTTTCATCCTTTTACAACTGTTGGTTTATCAGGGGGATCCTGGAGGATCAATACGTAACTTCCACATTACACACACATATTGGAGGTGGGGCCCTCAAGACACTGTTGTAAAGAGAAGTCAGTTGTCATTATTTACAGATCATATGCATGTACATCCCTAAAGTACAAGTTGTTGTTGTCGACCCAGTGCTGACCCTCCAGAGGGTTTTCAGAGGCAGTAAATCGCGTGGGAGGAGACCACCCATCCTTCTCCAGATCCAAACCATGTGCCTTTGGGTTGGCAGGACAGCGCTAAAAGCTACTGAAATGAATAAAATCTCACATGATGATAACAGGTTAAACACACCCCTTCACTCTCCTTTAATCTGCCCTAACCAGGTCTTACAGACAATGGGGGAAAATTTCTATTTATAGTAACAAATAGTTATCTAGAACACTGATAAATAGAATAATACCAATTCAGAGTTTGAATTTTATAAACATTAAAATGGAGAAAACTGCTTTTCTGAGAAAACACCAAATGGCGGATGACACCGGTGCAGCGGGAGGGCCTGGAGGCCCTGGGATGGGAGCCCGCGGCGGTTTCCGCGGAGGCTTCGGTAGCGGTCTGCGGGGTCGGGGCCGTGGACAGGGCCGTGGGAGGGGCTGCAGAGCTCGAGGAGGCAAAGCCGAGGACAAGGAGTGGCTCCCCGTCACCAAACTGGGCCGCCTGGTGAAAGATATGAAGATTAAATCATTGGAGGAGATTTATCTCTTCTCCCTGCCCATCAAGGAATCTGAGATCATCGACTTCTTCCTGGGCATGTCCTTCAAGGATGAAGTGTTGAAAATCATGCCAGTGCAGAAGCAGACACGTGCTGGCCAGCGGACCAGGTTCAAGGCCTTTGTTGCCATCGGAGACTATAACGGCCATGTTGGCTTGGGCGTCAAGTGCTCCAAGGAGGTGGCTACTGCTATCCGTGGGGCCATCATTCTAGCCAAGCTCTCCATTATCCCTGTGCGGCGTGGCTACTGGGGGAACAAGATTGGCAAGCCTCACACCGTTCCCTGCAAGGTGACTGGGACTGTGGCTCTGTGTTGGTGCGTTTGATCCCTGCACCCCGAGGCACTGGAATCTCGTCTCGGCCCCTGTGCCTAAAAAGCTGTTGATGATGGCTGGAATTGATGACTGTTACACCTCAGCCAGGGTCTGCACAGCTACCCTGGGCAACTTTGCTAAGGCCACCTTTGATGCCATCTCAAAGACCTACAGCTATCTGACCCCAGATCTCTGGAAAGAGACGGTGTTCACGAAGTCTCCCTACCAGGAATTCAGAGATCATCTTGTAAAGACTCACACCAGAGTCTCTGTGCAGAGGACTCAGGCTCCAGCTGTGGCCACCACCTAGTGGATTTTCTATAACAAATAAAGTGAACTATGTTCTAAAAAAAAAAAAATGGAGAAAACTACATTTTAGACTTAAAGCCATATAATAAGTACAAATTGTATAACACACCTTATAAATTACTATCTCAGCCATAACCAGTACTCTTTACTGAGTGTGAGTGCATATATAATATGGGCCAGTCGCTTGTATGGAGATGACTTTTACTGGCCTTGTTTTATTTCCTATTCTCAACAATACATGCTTACATAGGACAAGCCAATATTGTACCTATTTTGTGATGTAGTCTTTGTCCAAGATTACAAAACAAATCTTGGATTCAAATGCAACCAAATTTGCTATGGTTTTGACCACAGTGCAAATAAATCCCTCCTCTGGAATGGAAGCATCTCGTTCTGTGGGCCTGTGCTACGTCTCAGGTGAAATGCTCTAAAGAGCCTTGAAGGGTCAACATCTTTTCACATCACTACTGCTCCATCCTCCTAAGTGAGCACCAAATGGCTTCAAAGAAAGGGTCTGGTGAAGCCTCGGGCCTCTGCTTGTGGTACGTCATCCAAATACATTTGGATACTTTGTTATGATTGTTGATTTGGGCTCTCGCCCAAGATTTTGTGAGAGACCTTGTCCAAGGAAGCCTGCATTTGCTGTGCTGAGTAGCCCGTCAGCACTCCAAATGATGCTGAGGCAGCCATGGCACAGCCCAGGAAGGGATTCCCATGGCCGTGACATTTTGCAAAGGACACCCCACATTCGTCACTGCACTCTGACTTCAGACCTGCCCTTGGGAACAAGTCCTTCATGCAGGGCAGAGAGCAACACTCGAGTTGACAGGAGAGTCAACCGGCTTGGGACAGGAACACATTCCTACGTCACAGAAACCACAGTGCCTCTCCCAGCCTCACTCTTTATGGTAGGTGTTTGGAAAACATTCTTGAACTTGTCCGTGAGATTGTCTGTGGATTTTCAAGTTCACATAATAGATTAATTTGACTTTTATTTGTTGTTATTGTTGTTGCGGTTCTGGTCACTGGGTGTGCTTTGTTTCTCTTCTTCCTCTCTTATACAACCAGGGACATGAACCAGTGACTTTATAAAAAGGAAGAGATATGCAAAAATACAAGAGACGAGAAAAGTAAACTCTAATTACATTCCCCAACTCTATTGGTCTAGTTAATGGGAAGAAACTATGCTGCCAACACAAAGAGGGTTTGTGGTTCAAATCCACCAGCTGCTCCGTGGGAGGAAGATAGGCAATCTCCTCTGAAAAATTACCTGAAAATCCACTGGAAAGTTAGCTGTGAGTTGGTTCGAATTCCACGGTGCACAAAAGCAACTCTACATTGCTTCTCTGCAACATGCAATGGCGCCCTTGCTGTGAACAGACCTATCCACAGATACACTGTAAGAAAAGCCTGAAATCTACTTCTGAACAATGACCCCCTGAAAACCCTATGGGAGCCAAATCTCCTCTAAGTCTGAGTAACTCGAAGGCAAGGCAAGGAGAGAGGGACCCTCACATTGCCTCGACACACTGGCTGTACCTCACAGACATCCTTAGATTGTCCGATGCATCTCCTGCAATACCTCCCACTGCACTGTGAGTCCCCTTTCCCCCTTAGCACCACAGAGAGGCATTTATTGAGAGGCCAGCTCCCTGATGAAGTTCTGCATGCAGCAGGGGAGCACCCTTGCTGCCTGTAAAGGTCATTGGAGACTTATTTACAATGTGATGTCAGCGTTTTCCTGGGTGCTTCAGATTCTCTGGTTCCTGGGGATTTTCTGCTTCTCCCCTAATGCCCTTATCTCTCCCTCACCCCTGCTTTCTTTCGGATTTAAACAAAAGGCACCATCTTCTGGCCATTTAATCAGACCAGAAATCCCCCTTTCTCTTTCTTCCCCTCTAGATTTACTCCATTCATTCACTAGCACCAAAAATCTTCTATTTCCACAGGACAGGCTGCAGCCACCCCTCCTGTCACTACCCCAGTGAATCTCATTCTAGGTGTGCCACTTTTACACAAATTACCCAACAACTACAAAGTTCTTACTGTGTGTCAGGAACAGTAATGACAGCAGTAAACCCCCAAAAAGACAAACACCAGAGAAATGGAATGGGGCCGGGGACGAGGCCCACATTACTGTTAGAAACAAGGTGTTCGGTGAAAGGCCTCATTCCCTAAACCCTACACAGCAACCAGAGCTATCTTTTTAAGATGCAAACTAAACCAAGTCACTTTTCTACCAAGAAATATCAGCTGGCACTCTGAATAACATTCATAACATCTTAGCCTTTCTTTTTCACTCCATACAGGAGGCATTAAATTTGTATTTGATGAGTGAATGGCTTTATTTTAATGACAAATATTTACTCTATGCCTACTCTGTGTTGGCCCTTTATCTGATATTGTGATTGTCATTGTTGTTGTGTATCACTGAGTCAGAAATGACCCACAGCTGACCCTCCAGCAGGTTTTCAGAGGCAGTAATCTCATGGGAGGAGATTGTCCATCCTTCTCATGCAAAGAAGCGGGCAGATTTGAACCCCAGGCCTTCAAGATTGTAACACAGATTCTTACCCCTAGGCCACCAGACCTCCCTTGTACTGTGATTGTTATTGTTGCTGAGTACCATCGAGTCAGAACCGTCTCATACCTGACCCTCCAGTGGGTTTCAAAGGCATTTAGTCGCATGGGAGGAGATCGCCCATCCTTCTCCGACACAGCAGCTGGTGGCCTCGAGCCACGTGCCTGTGATTGTAAATTTGAAATTGTAGATTGTAGATTTGAAAGCTGGAAGATTTGAACTGCGGGCCTTCAGGATTGTAGCACAGATTCTTACCACTAGGCCACTAGACCTCCCTTGTACTGTGATTGTTATTGTTGGTGAATACCATCAAGTCAGAACTGACTCTTAGCTGACCCTCCAGTGGGTTTTCAGAGGCAGTTAACCGCATATGAGGAGACTGCCCAACTTTCCCCCACAGAACAGCTGGTGGCCTCTGGCAGATTCGAACTGCAGGCCTTCAGGATTGTAGCACCGATTCTTACCACTAGGCGACTGGCGCTCTCTTGTATTGTGCTTCGAGATCTAGAATACTAGAGGGTACAGAAGCTTACTAAGCACCAACTGCAGTCTCCAGTGGTGTGCGGCCCAATGAGCAGGCTGCTCACCAAAAAGGTATCTGCCCCCAAACCAATAGCCATTTCATGAGTGAAAGGAGGGCAATCTCCTCCCGTAAACGTGTGCAGCTTTGGAAACCCAGCGGAGGGAGGCTTACTAAGGGTCAGAACTGACTCGACAGTTGTTGATTTTGTCAGGGTTTGGAAGTCCCTGGGTGGCACACATGGTGAAACGGTTATTGGTTAATACCTCTTTGGCAATCTAGATCTATCGATCTGGTGGCTTGGAAAAAAGGCCTGGCAACTGATTCACAGGCAGTGACGATGCTGTCTGGGGGCACAGTTCTACCCTGAAATGCAAAAGGGCTCTAATGAATCAGAACAGGAACAGGTTAAGGTGACCAGGAGCTTGACTGCAAACTACAAGGGAGATGCACATAAGATGCTGCCACCAAGGGAGGCAAAATAACACATATTTATGTCATTACGGTAATAGTATCAACAACAATAAACAGCACCATCTATTGAGTGCCAGATTAGCTGCTTCCCTCGTGTGTTTTCCCACTTAATCCTCGCTAGATCCCTGTGAGGTGGGCACTATCATTACTCTTATTTTACAAAGCAGCAGTGAGGCTCAGCAGATAGTAAACAGCATACCTCAGACTCTCTGACTCCAAAGACAGACCAGCTCTGCGGCAGCCACGGAAGAGGCCACAAAACGTGGCATATTCTTCACAGTTGTACCCTGAGGTGTCTCCCAGGGGTTTTCCTTCACATCGTAAGATCATCCTCACAGACATCACTGGGAAAGGCAATGGATACTAGCCAATGCCTGAAATAAAAGATTTGTTTCTAGAAACTTCTATATGTCCCATAGAAGAAGTATGTGGTGCAGGCCAACTCCTTAGGCTCAAAGGCTGGTATGACCCCAAAAGTAAAAAGGAACAAATATTTACAGTACCAAGCTCAAAGTGTTAAGGGGAGGCATACTCTCCTACTAGGGAGATACACATAGACAATCTAATGTCAATCTAAGAAATCTAATGTCAGTTTTAGCAAGGTGCCTAGGTTACTTGTTATTTTATAAAGTATTAAATAAACAAGCCTCATTTTTTTCCTAACTCAACAGCCTACCTTTCATTTGTTGTCATATTTACTGATTCAGTATCATGACTGAGATTTGCTTTGGAAACGTTTTGCCCTTTCTTCTGAAATGACAGCTTGAAAGAAAATATTTTTGACTGATGAATTTGAAAATATTATGTCTATTTACATCCCATATTCTGAGAGGTAGATGACAAGCTTTAAGTATGTTCATAGCTTAGGCTATTCATAAAGCTAGAGACTGTCAAGCCTTGTAGACACAGGGGAGACACGGGCCTGCCTTGGGTCAAGAAGCATTTTCTCTTCATCTGGCAGGTGAAGGTACTCACCAAATACACTTCCAAGACATTTCTAAAAACAAAAGCCATGAGAAGTCATTTTAAAAGTTATGGGATAAACTGAAGAAAGCAAGGTTAGCTATCAAATATTTAGAATGCTCTGGATTCTATGAGCCTTTTATATTTTTAACCCCTGACTACTCGTTGTTTTTGCTGTTATTAGGTGCTGTGAAGTCGAGTATGGCTCAACAACAGTATGAACAACAGATCTGAACCCTGTCCAATCCTGTGCCATCCTCACAGTTCCTTACACACTTGAGCCCTTCGCTGCAGCCACTGTGTCAATCCATCTCACTGAGGGTCTTTCTCTCTTTTGGCAACCCTTTACCTTTTCAAGCATCATGTCCTTTTTCAAGGAAAAGCCTTAGCAATGTGCCCCAAGTGTATAGGACAAAATTTTGTCATTTACTCCTCCAAAGAGTACTTTGGCTTTGCTTTCCCAAGAAGAATAATTAATGTCTTTGAGCTGTGGTGTTGGAGAAGAGTACTGGATACCCTGAGCATTGTAGGTTAGCACATTTCATCCTTTTGAATACAAAAAGTTTTAAAAATTAATCTCACATGATTAAAATATCTTGAGCAAGAATGATTTCACTCTGTAGCAGGACAAAGCAAATCCACTACTGTAGAGCTGAAACTCACAGCAATCCTGTGGGACTGAGTCAAGGTGCCCCAGAGAGGTTAGCAAGACTATCAGTCTTCCTCTAGTGGAGCAGCCGGTTGGTTTAAACAATCAACCTTTTGGTTGACAATAAAGCGCTGTAATCAGTGGGCCACCAGGGCTCCTTAGAGAGTAAAAGAGTACGTCTTATAGTAACACAAATGCATTCAGATCAGACAAAAATGGGCTACCCAATATATAATAATAATTCAGCATAATATCACCAAAGACACAGAGAGGTGCACCCATGATCACACCCAGGTGTAGCAGGTGATATTTATACATTTATATTTGCATATGCTATAATATATCCATTGATAAAGAAGAACTGATAGGGGGCAAACTTGTATACATTCCTTAATCATACTAAACTCTCTGAGAGAACTACTTGCTGGTCCTCAGATCTTCGGACCATAGCCTTCAGGGACATCAAGATCAGTTGGTATAGCACAGTTGGCAAAGGCCATGTTCTATATCCTACTGTGGTGAGTAGCACTAAGGCCCTAAAGTCTTTGTGCAGTCACCTAAGGTGTAATTACTGTTTCCTTTCAGGTTGGAAAAAAGTGAGAGAGGGAAAGCCAAGAGGCACAGAGACAATGCAAAGGATTCATGGACCCTGTGAACCTCAACCTCCACAATCTGAGACTAGAAGAATAAGATGGTCCTCAGTTACCATTGCTGACTCCTCTAAAAGATACAAGAACGTCCCAACAGAAATCCATAGACAAAGTGAGTGGAAAATAGAAAACACGGAGCTCTGGTGGCCTAACGGAAAGAAGCTGCGCTGCAATCCCAAATGCACGTGGTTCGAATCCACCAGATAATTTTCTGGAGAAGGAGGGGCAATCTCCTGTGCCAGTAGGATCCAATTCAACAGTACGCAACAAGAAAGAAAAAAAGAAAGAAAAATACAAAACAAAATTCAAACATAAGAATGGTCAGGTTTACTGGCTTAATACAAGCCTGTTCTGTAAGCCACCCTGTGAACCTGGAACAAAACTCATCCTACGGTTAAAAGTTTAACCAAAAAAAAGACAGCATATGTGGTGAACAGTATACCAAGGGGCATCTAATCCTTAGAATAATCACCCTGCAGGATTAAAAGAGCAGGATTTGCCTAGAAATGAAGCTCAGAACATAGGAGGGAATAAGCTAGAAGGATTATACTAAAAAACCAAGTCTATTCCAATCACAAGAATGCAGCTGAAATCTTCCTCAGTTTTCAACATTGTCTTCAACTGTCATTCACACAAAGCCAAATAGAAAACATCTTCTGGTTTATTTTAATCTTTTACTTCTGGCTGTAAGGACGGTGTTGCTGATGCTAGAGTTTCCACAAGTGCTAACAGAGAGAAGAGTTTCTCATTTATGTTCTCAGGACACATAGCTCAGTACCCCTCATAAGTGGGAAAGAACAGTCTGCTGATCCATTTCAGAATACCAACCAGTGAATACCCTGGGTAGTTTTTACTCAATTTGCAATCTATCCTGGAGCTGGATAAAGACCAGGTAACATTTTGTTCTGGGTGTATGGTCATGCATCAAGAGTTCTCAACAACAGTTTACAGCCACAATTTCAAGTGGAAAACAACACACTTAAGGAGGATAGGAGAAAAAGAAGAATGATTTTTAAAGGAATAATCAAAGATTACCTAACAGAAAGCATGTCAAGGCAGAGACTCATGGGTCAACACTTCGGGAGGTGTAGGTTCGTAAAATGTAAAACTTACTTCCAACTTGAGGTATTATTTCTTAGAAGAAGTATCATTATAGTTAGAACTTGAAGATTGATAGGATTATTACACATGGATAGAGAATAGAACTAATATTCCACAAATACAACTAACATCCCAAAGTGAATGAATAAAGAAACTACCTAGAAGGGGGATCATTCTGGGTGTACATGGAGAACCAGAAGCAAGTCCTAACCAGAGCATTGGACTTTACAAAAGAGCCAGCACTATTCTGTGCCTGCTCATCAAATCTCACTTCAAATTATTATAGGAAAGAGTTGCTACTGTATTTTTAGCATTTGAAAGTTCCTGCCACCACTCTTTGAAGTCCTCTCTCTTGTTGTTGCTGTTGGTGGTGGTGTTAAGCCCAGTACAACTCATCGTGACCCTAAAAAAGATTTGAACCCTGTTCTATCCTGCACCATCCTCACACTTCCTGACACACAAGAGCCCATTGCAGTAGTCACTGTATCACCCCACCTGGTTGAGGGCCTTTCTCACCTTTGTTGACCCTCTACCCTTCCCAGCATCATTGCTTTAGTGTTCATAAAGTTTTCAAAGGCCTGTTATTTAAGAAGTGGATGTCAATCCTGCTTCCTAGTGTCTTACCCTGTCCACCATAGGTAAACCTTATGGTATTTGAGATACCAGTGGCACAGCTTTCAGTATCCCAGCAACCCCAAGTTATCTCAGTACAGCAAAGTGACAGACAAATGCTGTACCATTGTTCTCCCCAAACACAATTAACACCAGACTGGAGATTCTTAGGGCCCAAACAGCTTTTAAATACAAAGGCCTGCCCACCAGATCCTGGCTGATTAAACAAGAGGCTTTCAGGCCTCAGTTGATTCCTCTCTTTGATCTCTCTCTCCCTTTTTTTCTTTTTTGCTATAATTCAAGCCTCTTTCTCTTTTCCTCTGTGCTTCACAGCTCTTACCAAGATATTTATAACCACAATCTTTCCTTCTAGTCCACCCCCATCCAATGCCCTGCATTTCTCTGCCTTAACGCCCCCCTGCAATGGAGACTTAATGAGATAAAGGGTGCACTCCCTCCTTCCAATGAAAAGGCAGTAAAAGATGCCTCTGGAGAGCTGTGCAGCCACTTCTTCTCATTAATGCCACCTAGAAGTATCTTCGGCTTTTGAGCAAGGCCTCTGCAGCATTGCACCACCTTCGGCTGCTAGAGTTTGATTTTTCTCCTGCCCCACTAAGTTCAGGCTGACTGCCTCTGATGTCTTCTTTAACATATCAAGGGCACAAAGAATTCTAATCCTTTCCTCCAAGGTGCCTGCTACTTCTGAGTGGGTCGCATTCCAACTCAGTGGTTACAGGAACTTTGAAATCAGCCATGTGTTTAAAATATTGAACAAAGACTTAGATCTTGAAATGTGCATTTATCCTTTCACCTACTTTCTTAATTCGTGAATTGACTACCACTTATGGGCCCTCTGTGTACATCTGTTTTAGATGTGGGTTTTTTTTTTAAATTCCTTCATCATTTGAATTAAACTCTCCATAGTATGTCACACACAGCCTGCAATATGCCAGCCTACAGTAGAACAATTATCTTTTCCTTTGACAATCTGAAGGAAAAAGAAAAATGAGCCAAGTTCTGTCCTTCTGTGGAATGTATGTACATGGTAGTGATGTGGAGGGGCAGGGCATTCTTTGGAGAAGGTCAGAGACTTGCTGATCCATATACTTTTAGAAGGGATTACAGAGTTTCTGAACACCGAATCTAATACCATGGAAACTATTCAAATGCCTTCTTGGTGCCAAGGCCCCTACTCATTTAGTTCAATCCAGAGGAGTAAGTGAGGTGGGTCTCTGGCTCTCCATTCTAGAGTTAGGCCTCACAATGAATTCCATGTGTGTGACCACGTGTGTGAGTCTCTCCTGTTGCCCTTGCTGATTATACATAACCACGTCTACAATTCTGTGGCACTTACAATGAGCCTGGCACTGTGCCAAGTACTTGATATACCATCACATTTAGCCTTATTGATGAGCTTGTAGTATTGTGTACATACTGTAATCCCCATTTCACAGATGAAAAAGTTGAGGCTCAGAAAGGCAAAAAAACTACTGGACCCAAGTCCATCCAGTCCCAAAATTTGGGTTCTTGACTGAATTAAGTCAATGATTGACACATATTTTATCAGGATCATGCTCCAAGTTTAAAGATGTTTCAGAGTAGCTTTTAAAATACAAGGACTTTTATAGTATCTTTTAGTCTTTTCAAGAAGAAATCTATGATCTTGAAGTCACAACTCCAAACTTAAGAGATTTTTGAGGTTGAGTCAGCTCCTCATGCCCAGCATCATTGATGAGGAATAAAAAAGCACATCCTTGAAACCCTAACATTATGTGAACCATGTAAAAGAACCCAGTACTTCCAGAATCTTCCATATTAGATTTTCTATAAGAGGGAGAGGAGAAGGTTCCTAACTAATCCCTCATGTATCCAATTAAACATATGCAATTCAATTACTATATATGCCAAGCTTTACCACCACTGTTCCCTCATCTGTAAGCCAAGGAAAGGCAGCAGGGGTTGGAAATGGTTCCAGCTGGAATAAAGAGCCAAGAATCTGTCTTAAAACCTGGTTCTAAGTTTCCCATGACCATTTCGGAGTTCCCAGCATGCCAAGCACTTAGGATATGTCTTGACCACAGCAGAAACCACTCCCCAAAAAGAATCTTGAGGGCTGGACACAGGCTCAGAAAGAGCCCATGATACATCATCTTTGGCTTCTTCCCACATGATTGGTAGACACCGTGCAATTAAAAGAAAAGAAAAAAATCTTAATTTGTGGATTTTTGTCTTCAAGGTCATCTTCTGTAAGGATTTAGTCACCTTCTTCAATTCTCGCTTGAGTATGTTAATCCTGATGTAGAATCAGGAGCAATACCCAAGGATAGGGCTTCTTCACACTGTATTGATTCTATATCTTGTAATTGAGGCCTTGAACATAAGTTCCCAAATATAAACATAAAACAGACTTGTATGAATGGCCATTAGCATCAGATGTGTTCATTTCTGATTTCTTAAACTTTTTATTCCCTTTTTTTCCCCCTCAATAAAATTGTTTACTGAGGAATAAGATACACACACACACACACACACACACACACATATATATATAACATCTCATATAATGATCATACATATATAAGCCAAATAAATGGAGCATAACTGTCCGGCAAAGCCTTATGTCACCTCCCAGTTATCTTTCAAAAAAGGTAACTGCTATCCTGAGTTCTAACCCCATTAAGATCTGTTTTGCCTGCTTGGTTTAATGGAATCATATACAATTTACTCCTATGTACCTGTTTTCTTTTCACTCAACATATTGTTAAGATCCATCTTTATTGAGATGTTATAATGGCTCATTGTCATTGCTATATAATACTGAATATAACATCAGGCTAAGAGCTGGACAATGACTAAGGATGACAGAAGAAGAATCGATGCCTTTGAGTTGTGGTGCTAGAGAAGAGTATTAAACATACCCTAGACTGCTAAGAGAACAAAGAGGTTCATCCTGGAGAGGGTGAAATCACGCTGCTTTTTGGAGGTAAGGATTCTGAAGCTCTACCTCACATACTCTGGGCATGTGGCCAGGAGGGACCAGTCCTTGGAGAGCGACATCATGCTTAAAAGGACAGGGCGGAAGAGGGAGACCCTGGATGTGATGGATTGACTCAGTGACTGGGTAGTGGGGATAAATGTGTCAGGGACAATGAAACTGGCTAATGATAGAACAGGGTTCAGAGCTGTTGTACAACAGGGTCACTATGAGTCGAAAGTGACTTGATGGCACATAAGAACAAACAACAAGGTTTAACATGTGTGGTAGGTACTCCAATTTTGCCCTATCATTCAGTTCACTGTAAGTGTCCTGTGAAAAGAGTCAGATAAGCATAAGAACTTTCCTGAAGTGGACTTTGTTTATTGCATTTGGGACTATGGATGCCACCCACTTTCTACGTCCTCAGAGCAGGCCTATACTCAGAGAAGCTACAAGCAAACCAGCAGACTTATTTAAGCAGCCCCTTCTGTACTTCCTATTATTTCATGATATTTGTACAGATAAGGTCTCTGGCCTCTTAGGAGTTTCCAAGCTAAAAAAACACTGATTCACAGATTAGAGACACAGATAAGAAATCCAATACATGCTTTAATTTAAAGCAAACATACTACTTGTAGTTTTATATTGTAGAAAATCAGGGTTGTGGAATACACTTTTAAAAAATATTTCTTATTCAGTTATTACTAGAAAACAGTATAAAAAAGTTAAAGAGCATGTAACCACATAAAATGCAGTCTAATGAAGGCCCAATTTGCAAGGTAACACAATTCAGGCAATCTTTCAAATGAAAAATAAAAGCCTTCTGACAGCTTGATAAAATTGTTCATAATTCTTGAAACTTGATTTGACCAGTATTAAAAAGAAGTGCCTGAAGCGCGTGGAGAATTTGGTTATAAATGGGGCATTTTTGCAGATAGGAAGGATCTCAGCTAACTATGATCGCATGCACAGAATCAGTATTCAGGAAATATAAAGAGTTCTTGTAATAAAGAAGAAATGATTAAGAAAGTCGACTGAGGTAAACACATGAAGAGGCAAGTCAAAGAAACAAATGAAAATGCATACTCAAGCTTATTAGCTTTATACTGAAAGCATAATGAGAAGCTAATACCAACTCATCAGACTAGACAATAAAGTTTTGATAAATTGATGGTTTGAAAAAAAGAAAAACCTCATGAAATAGAGATGAAGGTGCTCTGGTGACACAGTTGTTAAAGCTGTTAATGGAAAGTTCTGCAGTTGGTAGTCCTGACTGCTCCCTGGGAGACATAGGGGAGTCTGTGTCTGCTTTGTTGACCAACTGTGTAGAAACCTCATGGGCGGTTCTCCCCCCACTATAGGGTTGCTACAAGACAGAATCAACTCAACTGGAATGGGTTAAACAGAAAAGAAAGCAAATATGTTATGTGTAAGAAGAAGGATGAAGGCATTCTGTGGGGTCGTGTCAGGGAAAAAAAAAAACCACCAAAAAAACTGCTGTTGCTTTTCCAAACAATTTGCCTGTAAAGCACGTACAAGGAATAATGGAAGAGAAAGGCACAGGATTGTTGCAATCTGGGGACAATAAACTGAATAGGGTCTAAAAACTATCTTTGGCCATGTTTTCTAAAAATAAAAAAAAAAGAAAAAACAAACTGTCTATAGAAACAAATAATCAAAGAAAGAGAGAAATGAACCAAGAGATGGTCCAGAGCCATCGACCGCATCACTTGACAAGACTGCGGGAACCTTTCCACATCCACATCATGTGATTTGGTAGCCAGCGTTTACACTTCGGGGAATGCAAATGTCAGTCTTTTCTTAAAAGAGGCCATTCTATTAGCCAATTTTAATGCCACGACTTAGCTTCCCTAGCCTGGATTATTGCAATAGACATGAAAGGGGGCTTTCAGCTTCCCCACACGACCACTTCTCTAAAGTGAACCCTGAAGGAGCTTCCCCAAACACAAACTTGATCTTGTTATGCTCCCACTTAACACCCTTCCAACATTCTCTATTGCCCTCAGGATCAAGTCCAAGTTCTCCAGTTTGGCTTCCACCGCTCCTGAGAGCTGGCCTCTGTTCCCCTTGCCTTGCTTGTCTCTCATCACACCCCAGCCATATGGAACTTGTTGGTGTTCTCTCTACCTGTCTTCTCTGGGTTACTTCTGTTAGTATCACCTGTCTCAGGTAGCTGGTAGCTTCTTTGAAAAGGCTTCCCTGATGGCCTCCCTCTGCTCCTGAAGCTCAAAAACACACTCCTCACAGATTACCGCCTTGCTCCCAGCTGTAATACCCCTGGTCAGTGTCTCCTCCAGCTACCCCTCATCCCTTTGACGCTCGGTGCACAGAAATGCCAACAAAGTCTTACTGCCAACACTTGGGCTGCCCCTGAGGGTTTCTGTCTTGCATACAGAGGCCAGGAGTGTCACAAATCAATGTTCTTGGAGCCTTGACCTAGTTAATGATGGAAGGAAGATGGAGGGTGAACATCTTAACATTCTCCACTCTAGTTAAGCCTGCTGCTTTGTCAAAACACCTGCTTCTGGGGAAATCCAGCTGTGACACTAGCCCATCTCCAATTCAGACTGAACTCTGTGAACTGAGCCCTCTCCTTTATTTGTGGACCTCACCAGTGCCTACCAAATGCCAGGCACACAATAAAGAAATACCTTTTCAGTGAAAGAGCAAAGAACATTGGACAGACATTTCTTGCATTACTGGAATCTTACTGATATGCAATACTGAGCCTAAGAAGTTCTAATGGCAAAATGATTAAATGCTAAGCTCTAGTCAAGAGGTGCAAGGTTTGAACGCACCCAGAATTTCATCCATGGGAGGAAAGACTTCCTCACCTCCTTTTGCAAAACTTACAGTGTAGGAAGCACCATGGGGCAGTTCTAGTCTGCCACACAGTGGTGCTGTGAGTTGTTCAGTGACTTGATGGCACCTAAGAACAATAATATATGTAAGCGAGAAAAGAAAACAGGCTCTAAAGTGAAAAGATCTGAGTTCAATACCGACCCCTTGCACTTGAGTCGGGATGATGTTGGATGGGGAATTTTAACTGTCACGCCTTGCTGTCCTCTCCTGTTCACTCAAAGTAATCTGACACCCTAAGAGAGAGGCTTAAAACTGCTGAAGGCGACACAAATGCAAATGGTTCTTATGTTAGATGTTCATGTCATTCTCTGGAATTAAATATGAAGAATGAGATTGCATTCTAGATACCATAGGCACTTGTGGTGGGAAGAGGAAATGGATAAAAATAAAGAACGAGTAAACAATTTCATTTAGAAGGTGGTTAGAAGTTGACATCTTTGGTTTGATAAAGATCATTTAAATTCAGCAAACAATCCAACCAAAAATAAGCACCCTGAAATAGAAACAGGCGCATAAGGGAGAAGTAAGATAGGCTTTGAAGAGTTTAGAAATAATTTCTAAATACGAAGACATTAGATAAATATGGCAACAGCCACGTAGGGTAAGAAACTATTTTCCATAAGAACAAGTTCATTTACATATCTGTTTTTTTCTCCTTTAATGGTTTCAGAATTCTGTTACAAACATAAACATTCTGAGGAGTGTCTCAGTGTCTGATGTCTCTGAAACAAAGTGCCATATTAGTATTATCCTAACACTGTTTCTATTTTCAAGACACACGGAAACTGACATTACCCTGGCAGCCCACAATTCTGAAAGAATGACTGAATGCAGAAAGAGAAATGGAATCAAAGCAAACCAGAAGCACATGGTTTAAAACAGTGAAGTACTTAGTTGTGGACTATATCAAACTTCAACATTGAATGAAATATCTTTTCATAGCTTTTCAATTTAGAAGAAACTGTTGTTGTTGTTGTTTTTAAAAGAATAAAAATTTAGGGCCAATTCTGATTCACCATCAGATTGTTCAGGAATCCACAAGAGTGAGAAGAATGTGACGATTTTTACCTCAGAGTTTTCAGTTTAGTGTTTCCAAGGGCTGGGCTTTGTCTCCAGACCCTCACCCACGACTGTGTATCTTATGTATCCACGCACATGAAGGACATCAAATACATGTCAAACAAAATAAAGCAAGTTATTAAGTACAACAAACCCCTAAATCTTGGTGGAAGTCAACAGATAAACAGACTATAACAGTAGAATAGTCTAAATACACAATGCATAATTCATGGCTAAACCAAGGCTGAGCTGGTGCAATATTTCACCGACTCCCCCCTGCAGTCTTTGAGGTTAAGACTGGGTAAAGTGCACTGTCTTTGCCAACTCAGCAAAACTCCAGACTATCAAAAAAAGCAAGCCTCATCCTTTCCAATAATGGGAGCAGGCAAGAAGGCAGAAATTACAGGGTGCTATCTATCCTTTGAAGCTAGACTATAAAAAGGACAGGATTAGGATAGGATAGGATTCCTAAAAGATAGGAAATAACTCCTATTTTATGAATACGTGATTGCTGAGAAACTTCTTGTCTTCTTTAAGTAGGATAGTCTGGAAATGGAGAGAGCGGCTCAGCCTTCTTCCTCATTTACACTAGCCCCCAGCCTAGCTCAGAGCAGGTGTACAGATAACATTCACTGAAAACACTTTCTTTGCTTTCCACCTGTTATCTACTAGCTGCTGCAATGTGCGTTGCACTTGAACACCCAATGCTCAGTGGCAGCGCTGCTCTCACCACAGTCACTAGCCAGTTCATGCTGACTTATGGAGGCCACACATGGGCCAGAATACACTGCTGTTCCACAGGGGTTTTAATGGCTAATTTTTCAGAAATGGATGACTAGCTATTTCTCTCAGAATGCCTCTAGGTGAACTTGAACCTCCAACATTTTTATCAACAGCTGAGCCTGATAACCCATCGTACCACCCAGGAGTCCACCCAATGGCTGCAGAGCTTGTTTTTGTTGTTAAGTGCCGTCGTAGTGATCCTATGTACAAGAACCCTAAACCCTGCTCTATTCAGTGCCAATTTCATTGTCACTGACACACCTACCCCTATTACCCCAATCACTGAATCGATCCTTCTCATCGAGGGTCTTCCTCTCTTGCGCTGTCCCTCCACTCTCCCAAATATGATGTCCCTCTCCAAGGACTGGTCCCTCCTTGCAACATGCCCAAAGTATATCAGACGAAGCTTCAGAATCTTTGCCTCCAAGGAGCAGCCTGGCTTCACCCTCTCCAGGATAAACCTGTTTGTTCTCCTAGCAGTCCATGGTATATTCAACACTCTTCTCCAGCACCACAGCTCAAAGGCATCAACTTTTTTTCATTCTTAGTCACTGTCCAGCTCTCTAATGCATAGCGTGGAATTGTGAGGGCTACAGTCCGGATCAGGTGCACCTCAGTCTCTAGCCTGATGTCGTTGCTCTTCAGTACTCTGGAGAGGTCCCTGCCAGCTGACTTTCCCAATGCAATTCATCTCTTAATTTCCTGGCTTCTGTAAATATGATTCAACACTTACACAATTGGAATCCTAGAAGACTTCTCATCTTAGCTATTTCTCAAAACGCAGTGCAAGCTAACAAATGGGTGTACATGATTTCCCAAAGCTGAGAAGGCAGAGCCAAGGGCTTGGCAGCTCTCCAACGGCCACAAATGAGGCTCCATGCTGTTAAAGACCACCATGTCTTCCAGAAACTATAAGTGGAATGCGTTGTGGAATACAATATACAGTACAATACCATTTTTGGCAAGAAAGAAATAAGAAGAGGAAAGGCAAACATCAGAACACCAGCAACCGGTCATGTGTTTACTGACTGATACATGGGAGACTCATGACTAGCGATGTTACAAGCATGAGCCTTGACAGTGTCCAAACAGCAAATACGTGCTGGGACAACTGGAAGCACAGTTGAATTCCTTCAAAGTCTTCAGCAAACACATCTAACAGCCTTTAAAGGCATGCTGTTAATACCAAAAGGTGAGAACTAGTGGTTTCACCTTTCCAAACTGGTGGTCTCAACCAGTCCTTGCTACCTTCTTTGAATGGATTATGGTTCCTTACATTTGCTGATCAACCAAGTCATGTGAACATTCAAACAACAGAATGTGACTTACAGCGGCTACAGGGCTGGTTTTGCCTAACAGTGAACAGAAAAATAGAGAAGATCAACAAGGTTTGTATACAGCAAAATGGGAAATATTTTCTCTACTGTTAAATGATTAAAGGGGGAGATGGGTGACAAAAAGAATTAAAAAATGAAGAGGTTTTTATTATTACCCAAGCCATGTTATGATTAATACATTAACTTCAGTTGTGATAATAGAATAATATTGTTGATAATACATAAAGACAACGAGAATAACCTAAGTGAAGTGGAAGTAATTCACACTTCATCTACAGAAAAGATTAATATTAATCTTGCTATAAGTGGCTGTTAATTTAGGGCCTCTATTTACACTTTACCAAATTACTGAAAACTTCAGAACATCATTAATTAACAAAGAGAGACTGATCAATAGAAAACCCTGAGTGCTAACTCAACTTCTGAGGAATTTGGAAGAGCAGACGTTTTGTTAGGTGGGCTATGCTCACATAAAATCCCGTGGAGAAATGCATATATATATATATATACATTGCCAGAATTCTGGACTATAGGTGCACAGATCAGAATTTCTCACTGGACCTTAAAATAGGCACTGAAAGTAGAACCGCACACCTTTCTCAACATGGAAACAAAACCCAGTACTTTCACAAAATGTGGGTTCAGTGAGTTACACTTTTATGTTACGGCACCAGTTTTTATGGGGGGTTGTTGCAGGAGACAGCTCTCTGAAACCACATCTGCATTTACTGGAAAAGCCTGTCGAGGGCATTAGCCATTATGTGGTTCAATATTCCTACAGAAAATCACACATAAGAAACTCCTTTTAATATCTGGTGCCAGGAAAACCTCTATCTCCAGGAACTAGTCTGTTTCCTCCTTTCTAATAACAAGAATGGTGCAATTTATCCTGTTTCCCTTTTTGCCCTGGCTGCCAGGGAGTTCAGGGACAAACTTGATGATCAATCAGAGTAATTACAATGGACTTTGTGGTTCGCAGAGCCACTTCCTCTAGGTTTTCATAGTTTTTATTTTCCATTTTCTTAATCATGGGTGTGTGTGTGTGTGTATGTGTTTAGCTTTATTGCAACTTTAAGTCCTTTTTGAAAATGACAATTTATGTTTACTTCATAAGTCAAAATGTGCTTTTCCTTAGCTTTCATATCTATCTCTATCTCTATATCTATGTCAGAACATACATATCTTATGTTTCTCTTTCAGAATATCCATTGCGTACAAGTTATAACACATTATAACAACCTAAGATTTATTCTGTTTGTGGATTATTCCTTTGACAGAATAATATAGCCGTATTTATAGCTGATGCCTTCCAGAAAATTAACACCATAATTCTACAAAATGTTGTTAAATTCATAGTTATCATGAGGTCCTTCAACGTGTCTCTAATGGTTTGGCTGAACTCACAGAATTATTGCAGAGAATTCATTTAAGCTATATTTACCAAATGTTTGAAATGGACCATCATGTCATTTTCACTTTACTTCAGTGTTTTCTTTTTTCTGAAGTAATACATATGAAATTAATGGTTGATTTGCTTCAAATGGCCAATTTTCCTGCTCTGAGCCTGTTCTATTAGGCAGCTTACATTTAAAAATATTTTCATCATCTAGATTTTTCCACTGACAAAAAAGCACAACAAAGTATTCCAGCATTTTAAGAAAAATACATTACCTTGCTTTCAAATTGTAGTGTCAAAAAAAAAAAAAAGGTTCCATGTTAAATTACCAGCTTGGGACGAACCGGAAAGATCCCTAGAGGTTTTGAACCATATTCACTTCCCTGAGCACCAGGGCTTGGCCTCCTGGATGGTACAATGTATTCAGCACTCCTGTCAGTTAGAATTTAGGAAGTCATTTCTCTTTAATGGTTGCCAGACCTCCTGGATAAGCTGGGGCACTCTGCTCTGCCCTGAATCTCCACTGAGAATGGAAGCTTCCTACTTGGTTTCCCCTTCACTGCCACAGAGCACTGGGATCCCACTGCTATGAAACAATTTTGACCCCTCAATCCTAAAGCTGTACCTCAACAGTGGGATTGTTTGCAATTAGGTAACTGATCCTATTCCTATTCAACTTGAGCAAGCTCATGTGATATTAACATCATGCTTCTGGAAACCCCCTTCTCCACCCCTACTCCTTCACTGACTTAACTCTGTTTCCAAAACCTTCTTGGTGGTTCTGTTCAACTGCACATATCCAAGAAATCAAGAGATAGAGAAGGAAGGTATCTCAAACTCAGGGTCTACAACTGCACAGACTGACCTAATTTTGAATCTGGGGGCTGCCCCTTGTTGTTCTTGTTGGCTTAGGAAATCTGAGTTCTCATTTACACAATGTGGATACTAATAACAGGACCTGTTTTATTGGGCTGCTTCTTTCAATTAAGAGCATACTCACCCTGGCTCACTGTCCTTGAATCTGCTGGGACTCCATCAGGTTTTCAAGGCTCTAAATCATAATGGCAGGAAGACTACTCATCTTTCTCCCACAGAACTGGTGGATCTCAGAGTATCTACTATTTGGTAAGTAATAACATCCTATGGACATTATTGTTGTCATTAGGTGCTGTTGAGTTGAGTATGACTCATAGCAACACTATGAACAATAGGTCTGAACGCTGTCCTATCCTGTGCCATCTTCACATTTCCTGACACACTAGGGCCTGTTGCAGCCATCACCATATCAACCCACCTAGTCGAGGGTCTTCCTCTACTTTGCCGAGTTACATAAAATATACACAGTTATTGTCCTCAGTTAATGTCCTATCAGTCTAGGTGGGGAGCCAGATATTAAGCCAATGGAAAATGCATAGTTACAAATGACATTAAGTGTTTAAAATGAAATAAACAAATAGAGTTTTGGCAAGTAATAATGAGAGATGGGGAATGGGGGACAACATTTATAGAAGTCAATTAAGGAAGGCCTCTTGAGCAAGAAGCATTTCAGTTACCATCAGAAGGGTGAAGCAGAGTGTATGAAAAGGAAGATTCAGCCCAAATGTGTTGAGTCAAAATCAATGAAATATCAACACACAAAACCATCACACTTGATTTAGACTAGATCAGGGCTCAGCAAATGACAGTTCATGGACTAGTGTCTGTTTTTGTAATAAAAATGTTATTGGAACACGGCCACATGCATTTGCTTATGTGCGGTCTTTATGGCTCCTTTTACATCACAACACCAGAGCTGAGTAGCTGCCACAGGCTCTCAAGTCTAAAATATTTACTATCTGGTCTTTTAACGAAAAGTATGCCAACACTGCAACAGAATTAACTCAATAAATGTTTAAACAAAGAGAATAAGCCACTTTTTACATTCATTGGGGATTAGGAAGTAATAAACTTTAACTTGAAAATAGCTTGACATGGAGAAATGAATTAAATCTAAAGCCTTGAAAAATACTGGAAAATTTTATTATTATAAAATTAATATATATGTATTTTAAAACACTTCAACATTTGAAATGTTATATTTCTCTTGTAACTGTATATGCACATGTTGTTGTTGTTATGTGCCGTCAAGTCACTTGTGACTCATAGTGACCTTATGCACAACAGCCCTGAAACCTGCTCTGTCCTATGCCAACTTTACTGTGTCTGACACACCTACTCTCATTACCCCAGTCACTGAATCAATTCATTTCATCGAAGGTCTCTCTCTTTTCTCTATCCCTCCACCCTTCCAAGTATGATGTCCCTCTGCAAGGACATTTAGGTTATAAAAGAAAAGACTTTAAGAATCATAACTAACTAGATAATATGAGGAAATCTTTCCCTCCAAAACAACTTTATTATTGCATTAATGAACTCAGAAAAAAGAAAGAAAACATCTAAAGGGGTAAAGTAAACAAATAAACAAAGGTCTAAAAGCTCTGTTTTAGTTCTGTAGTACTGCTATAACAGAATTATTACAAGTGGATTGCTTTAACAAAGACATTTATTCTCTTACAGTTTAAGAGGCTCAGAGTTAAAATTCAGAGTGCTCGCTCCGGGGGAAGACATTTTCTCTCTTATTCTGGCACCTTTGCTTCGTTCAACATCTGTAGGCCTGGAGTTTCTTAAAGATTCCCATGTGCCTCAGCCTTCTCCAGGGTCAAGGTGGTTCCTAGTGTAGGTATCAGAGTCCAGAAGGGCACATTCCACTCTAGGTGAGTATTTCTTGATGATGCTGAAGTCCTCTGTTAGGCTAGCTTTCTTCCTCTTTTATCTCTTGTGAGATAAAAGGTGTTACAAGGTTGGATTAAGGAACATTGTGTTTCACCTTTACTCCTTTTACAATTATTGGCTTTGTTGTTGTTGTTTTTGTTGTTGTTATGTGCCATCGAGTCATTTCCGTCTCATAGTGACCCTATGCACAACAGCCCTAAACCCTGCTCTATCCTGCGCCAACCGCACCGCCTCTGACACACCCATCCCGATTACCCCAGACCAAATCAATCCATCTCATAGAGGGGTCTTCCCCTCCTGCGCTGTCCCTCCACCCTCCCAAGCATGATGTCCCTCTCCAAGGACCCGTCCTTCCTGGCAACATGTCCAAAGTATGTCAGACGAAGCCCCAGAATCCTTGCCTCCAAGGAGTAGCTTGGTTTAATCCTCTCCAAGATAAATCTGTTTGTTATCCTGGCAGTCCAGGGTACATTCAGTACCCTTCTCCAGCACCACAGCTCCAAAGCATCCACTCTCCTTCTGTCCTCCCTAGTCATTGTCCAACTCTCTGATGCATAACAAGCGATTGCAAATACCATGGCCTGTATCAGACGCACCTTAGTCTCCAGAGAGACACTGTTGCTCCTGAGTCCCTTAGAGAGGTCCCTAACAGCAGACTTTCCCATCGGGATATGCTTTTTGATTTCCTGACTGCTGGTGCCAAGAGTGTTGACTGTGGAGCCAAGCAAACTGAAGCTGTGAACTCTCTCAATCTCTTCGTCATCCATCCTGACGCTGCCAATTGGTCCAGTGGCGAGAATCTTTGTCTTCTTGACATTGAGCCTCAGTCCATACTGAAGGCTGCAGTCCTTGACCCTTCGCAGCAAGTGCATGAGGTCCTCCTCAGTTTCAGCAAGCAGAGTTGTGTCATCTGCATAACAAAGATTGTTAATAGATCTTCCACCAATCCTGATGCCACAATTCTCCTCATAGAGCCCAGCCTCTCGGATAATCTGCTCTGCATACATGTTGAAAAGGTATGGAGACAGGATGCATCCCTGGTGTACACCCTTCCCAATTTTGAACCATGCCGTGTTACCCTGCTCTGTTCTGACTACTGCCTCTTGGTCCAAGTATAGGTTTCGTATTAGCACAATTAAATGTTCTGGGATTCCCATTCTTCTCAGAGTCAGCCACAGTTTGTTATGATCCACACAGTCAAATGCCTTTGCATAATCAATGAAACACAGATAGACATTCTTCTGGTATTCTCTGCTTTCAGCCAAGATACATCTAACATCAGCAACAATATCCCTAGTACCACGACCCCTTCTAAACCCAGCCTGGACTTCCGGCAGTTCTCTGCTGATGTACTGTTCTAATCGTTTTTGGATGATCTTCAGTAGAATCTTGCTTGCATGTGAAATCAATGACACTGTTCTGTAGTTTCCACACTCAGCTGGGTCACCTTTCTTTGGAATGGGAACAAATATAGATCTCTTCCAGTCAGTTGGCCAAGTGGTTGTTCTCCAGATTTCTTGGCACAACTTGGTGAGGACATCCAGGGCAACATCTGTTATCTGAAATACTTCAATTGGTATACCATCTATTCCTGGGGCCTTATTTTTTGCTATTTCCTTCAAAGCAGCTTTATCAAACCATTTTATGCGTGTAAGTGTGTGTGTGTTTCTTATATCGTTTCCATATTATATATATGTAAGGGGTTTTTTTAGGAAGGACGGACAAAATTCAATCTATGGCAGGATATGAATGGAAATCCAGAGAAACAGTAGGAGCTATTAGAAGAGCAAAGATGAAGGTAATCTGTACAACTGGGTGATTAAAACCAAGGCAATCTGAAGACTCTTAGTGTGGAAATTTACTCTAAACCAAGATTCTTGAAAGAACTAAGTGGTTCCACGTTCATCATTGTAGTCAGTGTTCTCAGGAGAAGCAAAGTAAATCTTCTTTGGATGGAAATCCTTCCATTTTAGTATTTTAGGATTCCATTAGATTAAGTGTTACCAAATATCAACTCCCAAGGATCACCAAACATAGAAAGAAACAAATCATAATAAATGAATGGCAGTGGAATATAGAAAAACACATCAATACTCCCCCAAATTTCTTATGCTCAAATTATTAACTACAGGATATAAAGTAGCCATCTATAAAAGGCTGAAATACAATAATAAAAATGTGTATGTAACAAGAAACTCTCAAGAATTATTAGAAAGATTTTAAAATTTCAAACAAAACTTTGAGGATTAAAACAAGTCATTGCATAACTAAGAATCTCAATGGATTTAAAAAACGATTAGACAGAGTCAAAGAGAGAATGAGTGAAGGAGAAGAAATAATTAAAATGATTATGCAGAACACATTATTAGCTCAGGAAAAAATGATAATTAGATATGAAGTAACATGGAAGATACAAACAACTAAGTCTAATACAGCAAAGAGCATATGTGTGTGTGTGGGAATCTTAATGAACATACCATACACTTATTCATTGCTGGTGGCAATGCAAAACACTGCATCCATGAAAGATAAAGTGGAGAATGCATTATTGAATCTCCTTCTTCCTTGACAAACCACAGCACCATATGGTGGGCTTCTCTGGATTTTGGAGGCAACATATACCACTTTACTTGAGTTCATTACTATAGTCTATTTATCAAGTAACAATACACCTGCTAGTTTTGAGTGAGTGCAGTAGAAGAGAAGACATTGAAATAGATTCAGACTGCCTTACAAGCTTCTCTGCCACTTGGGCCAAATTATCTGCTTTATATAATGATACTTGAAGTGGCTGACAGAAATATTATTTGGTGTTGTTAGCAGGCACCTATTTGTAAATCACAGTTTAAGCTCTTATAATTTCAGAACAAAACTCTGTCATTATTATGTGAAAAGAATTACTCTCCTTTTTAGGTAGAGATTTTGGCTTCTCATTTTACACCATCAGGTAGAGTTAACTCATGGTTGATCATCTCCAGTGATTTTTCAGAGGCAGTAGATTGTACTCGTGGAGATTTTGACTTGGGTCTTAATAGAGACTGAACACTTACTAGCCAGGGACCACCAAGTTACTATGCAATGTCTTGCACATCATTTACTGACCCACTGAGTCATAAAACTGGATGTACACAACAGTACTCCATCATGAAATAAAAATGGTGCATACAAGATGTTCTTGAAGATGCAGGTAAGTTGTATAAGGAATTAGCTCAAATGCCCACAATCTTCACTCTTATCACATCCCCATTTCCATCGCCATTTGCTTGCCGGTATCATGAAGAGTTCCTTATAATCACTTGATGGAGAAAGAGAAAATCCATGCCCCATCTACAGATGATTCTGCATGATACAGAGGCACCATTCACAAGTGGACAACGGCATTATGGCACATCCCACCCCGAGACCTTCCGGAAGGACAAACCTTCCTAAAGGACAGTGGTAAGTGGAAATCCTCCTAAAGAGCAAAATACGAGCAGCGCACGTAGTTGTTTACTTTGGAAGGGAAATGGCCAAATGGGAGTTACATACGGATTCATCGACAATTAGTCCATTGTATGGTGGCTGGCTAGGAACTTGTAAGCAACATGACTAGAAAATTAATAATAAGGAGGTATGGGAAACAGGTGTGTGGATAGGTATCTCTGAATGGACTAAAGAAGTGAAGATACTTGTGTCTCTTACAAATTCTCATTAAAAGCTGAACTTGTTATGACTTAACAGTCATGAAGATAGGATGACACATTCTTTGATGACATCTAACTGGTACTATAACTTCTACAAAGCCAAATGCTACAAAATGATGAGGACCATGGGAAGACTACTGAATTCCATAAGTTTATGACCATTGCTGTAAAGTGAGTCTCCTGATCCAAGCTGATGCTGTGTGGGATAACATGACAATTAATAAGGCACTCTATTAGTCCATGGATGTTTTTTGCAGCAGACGGAATACATGTTGGGAAGACCAATACATATCCATATTAAGTGCCTATACTGATAAGAAAGAAATACTGCTATTTTGTTGATGGAAGTAGTCCAATACATTCAACCAGCCATCACGTTGTTGGTTGACTGCCCTGAGGAACACTTCCACATGAGGGATGTAGTTTGCACTCTCAGTAATGTAGCCAAATCTTAGTGAGTGGAAGTTCACGTATAACCTCTGTGTGTCTTTTGGTTTCTGGAAGAGGTGAGTTATGATAGGAAATGGAAGTAGGGTGAATAATTAAAGCATCACATATGCTACACTGATTCTCTTCATGTGAGTTCACTAGTTCACCTTAGACTGGACCTCTTTTTTAAAAAAATTTTTTAAAAGTATTTTTTCTACTATTTACAAAATTCAAATACAAATTTGAACAAATTCTTTAAATTTTCCTCACTCCCCCACCCATTAAATTGTACAATCCAATGACTAATTCCCCCTTCCCCCTGCACATCCACATCACTCTGCTTCTAGCCTCTCCCACGCCTCCTGGATCCTTATACTCATTTTACAATAATGGTTTTATACAATATTTATCATTGTGGGACTGAGTTAGTTCACTCAGCATAATGCTCTCCAGTCCTTTCCAAGTTAGGTAATAATTTACAAAGTTACTGCTCCTGCATGCCGCATAGTATTCTGTTGTGTGAATGTACCATAATTTCTCAATCCATTTGTTTGTGGTTGGACATCTGGGCTGTTTCCATGTTCTTGGAACGGTGAATAATGCTGCTATAAACATTGGTGTACAAATCTGTTTGTGCTTCAGTGCTCATATTTTTGACAGTCATTCTTCCCCAACTCTACCACAAGCAGCCTTCCCTACAAGACTATCTTCTTTTAGGTTCGAGAAACATCTCTTTCTCTTGCCCCCTTTAAGATAGAAAAGATAAAATCTTTGCTGCTATGATCCTGGGATGCCATATTGAAAAGAGTTACACAGTGTAAAGGAATTTTTGAATTGTAAGTGTAGAAGTTGATGAATAGGTATATATCCACTGTGTATACTTTCATTGTCAGAATCAACTCACAGCAGATCCTCCACTGGGTTTCTGATGCTATAAATCATATGGCAGGAGATTGTTTATCTTTTGTATTTAAGCTCAGATGAGCTTGGCCTTTGATTTAGCAGGGAAACTCCCTACAGACTAGAATCACCTGCAAAGTATAATTTCACTAAAATTAAAGAGAGAGACACAGAGATAGAGAGAATAGGAATTTTAAGATGGCAACAATCACTAGCGTAAGCACTTCTAAGTGTAAGTACTTCTAAACCAAGACCTTATGTGACTTTTACATCTGTGAATCTTGTCCTACTTGTTACAACACCAATTACTGAACACCTCCGGTAGAGCTACTAAAATCTAGAGTGACATGGCAGGGTGTATAAGAGCTTGTCTGCTAACCAAAAGATTGGTAGCTCAAACTCACTCTAACTGTTCTGTTGGGGAAAGATGAGTCAGTCTTCTTCTATAAAGATTATAATTTTGGACACTGAATGAGGTACTTTTGATCTGTACTAAAAGGTCTCTATGAGTTGATATTGACTGGACAATAGAAAATGAGGTTTTAAAAATTACATTCCTACCAAGTTCCTGAGTAAGACTGATGCAGTTGGTCTAGGTATCACACTCTGAGGACCACTTACTTAGAGAATATAAAGTGGGGAAAATCAAAACTAAAAGAACACATAACCAATATAGTTACAGAAAGGAAAAAAATCTTAATTAAATCATTTTTATTTTGAAGCAATTGATAACATAAAATAATAGAACTGTTAAGGTTGAATGATTTTGTAATTTCAAATAAATATGAAATAGTAGATTTTTATGGTGATTTAGAAAACATTTTTTAAAATTGTAAAATCCTATGTCTATTAATGCATAAAGTCTTTAGACATTTTGAAACACTCCATTTGGAATTGCCACTATGGGAAAATCAGAGGGTTCAGGGTGAAGTTTTTCTAAAGAATTAACAAAAGATAGTTCAAGTTAGACATGAGGAAAGTTCAACTACCCAACTGTCACAAAGTCTCACAGAGCTAGGCGTGATTTATTTCCACAAACATCCCTTGCATCATGGCTTGCAAAAGAGCACGCCAGTCTCGGTGTTCTGGTTTCTCAGTCCAAATATACAGTGTGGCTGCCCATGGCACATTCATCATCACGATTTCAAAGGATGAGGAGTTTGCTCGTGTGGAATGTAGGTACTATTGACTGCTGAACTTCACTGTTCTGAAGCCAGGGAAAAGCACGAGACCCCTGGCAATGCTAAACAGATCTGAGAAGGTCATGACTTATTCTCTCTAGACTTTTAGTGTTGTTCATTAACTGCCCACTATGATAATCTGCATTTATTATCCTTTTTTATTATGATTTTAGTAAAATCATTGTAAGATGTTTAGACAATGCTAACAAGTGACTTTTCTGTGATCAAAATTTTCTTACTGAAAATATTTTTCTGATTAAAAATTAATAAAAGATAAAAATTCAAGTGTCAAATTATAAGTTTATAAGAGAAAACATTTACTATAGAATGCTAAGAAAAGTTCATGTTAGATATATATAAAAAGGAGGAAAACTTGACTTTGAAATGAACACCCTCCAAGTCAGATAATTTTCTGCAGACAAATATTCACTGTGAGGTTCTGGGAATGTTTCTGTAAGAACATCGTATTTTTTTTTCCCCCAGTAAAGATGATAGACTATTTTGTATCTGCTCCCTTGTTGATTTATATCCATTTAATTGTCAATATTTTTTAATTCACAATGAAATTGCAGAGTTCAATTATAAATATTTATGTAAAAGCTAACAACTTGGAATTGTAGTGGTGCATCAAACTGTAAACACAGTCATACACCATTGGCTTATTTTGAGAACAGATGTTGGGCCATCTCTGTGAAGAGGTAGATAGCAGAAGGAAAAGTAATGATTTAGCCTCTTTCTTTCTAAACATTTTTAAAATACAAAAGTAATACAAATGTTCTCTAAGGAGAACTAAATCTGACACTAAAATCTATAATTCACCATGCCTGATGCAGTGGCAGACATTACTAATTGATCCCAGAACTTCAGTACTCAGGCCATCCTTGGTAAAATTCTCAGTAGAGCAGTCTTGAAGTCACTATCATTTGAGAGTAAATGACACAAGATTCAAATTTTTTCTGTGTCTTAACTTTTGCATATTGCAGTGGCTCTCAAAAATTTTCTCAGTTTCAAATACTAAAAAACTTGATGAAATGTGAAAAGAAGGAAATACTAGAAATACTTAGAAATAAGTTTTAACAACAGCATAATCACCTAATGTTTGTCATTGTTTTAAAGGCTCTACTACAGTAGCTAAATTGTCCAGTTATTCTCTCTGCATCCATGTTTCCCTCTGAGGGCAACTGTCTATAGTTTTTGCTCTATTCCCATGTATACCCACAAAGTAAAGCTTGTGTGTCCCTACTGGAGATGCCACAGCCTTTTAGGTCCTGGTGGTGGTCTGCTTAGGACAGCAGACTATACTACCCAGAAAACCAAGAGTCATGCTCTCAGGTCTGTCTTTAGAAAGAACACTTCCCCCAAAAGAGTAATTGTCCAAGCAAGGAGCAAAGAGAAAAACTGGGAATTGTACAGTTAGGTCTATTCGTTTCATGTGCCTTATATCCTCTCAGCATTCCATTGGGAAAACTAAGGCTTAAAGAGGTTAGATCTGTGTCCCACAACCCACTGTGAGCAAGTGACAGGGCATGACTCCAACCATGGAGATGGGGTCCGTTTCCAAGCTGGTAAGCTTAACCTCTCTACAACTCTGCCTTTTGATGTCTTACAGAAATAAATTACTTTCCAGGGCAGGGATGGATCTTAGTGGTCACAAAAGGATAAACACAGTATAAGACCACTGGTACAAAAATCTAGGAAAAGGTTTACATACAGAGAAAACCATTCAAGCATGGTGTTCACGGGAGGGGAATGTGGAAGAAGTAAATTAATCAATTGATAATAAACAGTTATTAAAATGGAGGAAGGGAAGACAACATGGAATGAATGGATGAACAGCCATTGTGTGTATTGAAACTGATGTTGTGGAACAAGATGTGCCTGAATTATGGATTGAGTAAAGAATATGCTTGTACTCAAATCACAATAGAAAATGTCAACAACCCTTATAATAAGGCAACTACCAACTTTTCCAGATGCTTTGCTTTCTGGAAGGAGCATTAACATCCAGCTCAGATTAGATGTCTGAAAACATCCATTCCTTCTGCTTCCTTCCAGACAGCTATCAAATTGGCAACGTAGTAACTCTTAAAGTGTGACATTAGAAGGATGCTGTTACTATCTGTTGCCTTCAATTCAATTCTAAGTCACAGTAACTCTATATGACAAAACAGAACAGTGTTCCCAAGCACCAATGTGTTTTCAGGGCTGATGAGAATTGTTATTGAGATTATTTTATCGTAGCTCCCTTGTCTTCACACAGAAACAGTGTTTTTATTCTCCATTTACAGGTGAAGCAACTCAGGGAAGAAGAAAAGAACCCTGGTGGCACAGTTGGTTATGTGTTGGGCTGCTAACCAAAAGGTCGGTGGTTTGAATCCAGCAAGAATTCCAGGGAAGAAAGTTGGGCAGTATATTCCAGCCTTGGAAATGAAATGGAGAAGCACCATGAGTTCAAACTTGACCACCAGGGCTCACATGAGATGAGTTTGAGCAGTGTGTTTAACTCTAATTTAGGACATAGGTGACAAGGTTACCCTGGGTATGTGACACCTTTCTTCTTTTAATCTTCACAGTAAGTCGAAGGTATCAAGCATATATATCTTAAACACCTCTGTTTGAATTTTATTACCATTTCACCTACTACATACTATTTCCTTATTTGACTTTAGTGTTTGTCTTTTTACCAATAGACCACTTCTATTTGATTATTCATTGCCAAAGGAATTCAGATTCTGTTTACTGTTATATCCTGAATAGTATCTGACACATAGTAGAATCTCAAATACTGGCTGCATAATTAAACAGGAGCATAGAGAGATCTAGTACCTTTCCTGAGGTCACACCTTGAAACTGGGTTCTCTGCAAACTACATTTACATCCACAGAACCACATAGACACCATCAGCCCTGGGCACAGGGATATGCAATAAGCCATCCCCTCTCTGAAAATGCAAAGCCAGGGCATGAAAACACTTAGAGCATAAATGCCATGATGCTGGTTTTCATGAAGCTGGCATTCAAATAGTGCAGACATCCCTGGAGTACAAATGGTCAGCGTGCCCAGCTGCCAACTGAACAGCTGGATGCTAAATCTGTACAGAGGCACCCTGGAAGAAAGGCCGGGTGATCTACTTCTGAGAAATTAGTCATGGAAAACCCAATGGTGAAAACTCTACGAGTTCTCAAGAGTTGAAGCTGGCTTGACAGAAACTAGAACTGGAAAACAGTCCAGACATGTTGTTGCCACCATGTCAACTACAACCCAGAGGGACCCTATGAACCACAGATCTGAACCTTGTGCTCTCCTGTGCCATCATCACAATCAATGATTTGTTCAAGTCCTTGGCTATAGTCACTGTGCCAGTCCATCTTGCTGGGATCTTCTTTTGTTTCTCTCACCCTCCAGCTTTCTGAGAATGATGTATTTTCTTTTCTAAGGACTAGTGCTTCCCAATAATACATTCAAAGTATGTGAGACCAAGTTTCACCATCCTTCCCTCTAAGAAGCACCCTGGTTGCACTTCCCCTGAGATGTACTTGTTTTGCAGTCTATGGGATATTTGTCATTCTTCTCCAATACTAAAATTCAAAGGTACTCATTGTTGTTCTATCATACTTTTTCATTACCCAACTTTAAGATATATGGGAAGCAACTGCAAAGGCCATGGCTTGGATCAATAATCCTTCCATTCAGTATTCAAGGTGATAGGATCGGTAATGAAATTCTGGCATGGCCATATCCTCTCAGGAAGCTCACTCACCATTGGTCCATCAACATAGCCAAAGTAGAAAATTCTTACGACTCCCTAAGCTTTCTTGTTGGCATCCATACCTCAAATCACAGAGGTTTTAAGTGAAGAAATAGATAGAACAACTGCTAGCCACATTTCTGATCCCCTAAACTACAGGGAAAAGTAAATGATCAAAGCTTTTCAGCATATTTTCAGGTTCACCAAATACTGTACAGTGAAGTGCAGCACAGATAGAGCAAAGTGGCTCTGCTAGTTCTCCAGCCCAGTGTCAAAGCGGCTGAGAAGGCTCCCACACAAAGAGCAGGAATATATTTCACACAGAATAATCCACGATGACATGATTTTAAGGAGAGAGAATCTCCTCGTCACAAAATGTGTGTACTTCACTTGCAATGTCTGCGAATCATCAAGCAGCTACTGTTATGTTTTAGCAATCTCCCTTAGTACTTTGCTGTCGATTCATTTTCACATCCTGACATGGGAGAACATTTTCATTCCTTGTTTTCACCCCTTTTGGTAATATACACAGTTAATATCATAGAAGAAAATTCTGAGGATATAGGTAAGGACAAGGCAGACAAACAATGATTTAATTTAAAACAAAAAATTTAAAAATTCATGTTGTGTTTTTTTTTAAAAAAAAAGGGAAAAAATCACTTTTCAGAAGCTAGTAAATATACTTCGGTGTTTCTCATACGATTATTCCTCTTCATTCCCCTTATGTATTCTCCATAGGACAATGAACACAACACGCCATCAATCAAGGAGAATATGGCTTGGGGCCAATTTTACTTAAAAGAAAAGAATGAATGGGTGCCATGACAGTGGACAAATGTCAAGGGACTTTCTCATTGAATATTCAATTCTCACAATAGTCTCATAAGGTAAGTATTTTCATTATTCTCATTTTCTATAATAGGAAATGCAAACACAGTCAAAGTAATACCCTGTAATAATCATGTGTTACTGTCACTGGTTGTACCAAGGCAGATTGACTCCAGAGCTATAATCTTCTCTATTCTACACCTTTCTCATTTATGCTGGTAGTCTTTGCTGTCCAAAATGGTCACTACAAACCATGTGTGAGCACTTAAATGAAATTACTTACAGTGAGTTTACATACAAATGCCAGTTTCGGAGTTGCACTGCTCTAGTAGCACCAGTTGCGCTGTGCATCATCCTAGAAGGCTCTTTGGGGTCTTTAGGATAGTCTTTGGTGACTGCAGATCCAGGGACCACTCTCCTACAATGATTTGCAAGGACTTAGCTGTCTACGACTGTCTGGCCAAGTAATCAGCTATGAAGACCAGCTTTTGTCTTTGCACTGCCTGCGTTTTCTTCACAAACAAGCAACTAGAGACTATGGAACACAAAAATGTGCAGCATGTGTAAATAGTTACATAAGAGAAAAAGAAAAGTTTTGCTGTACCATGTTCAAAGAGCTAGCCTTTTAAACGTCAAATTTGTATCATTCCTTCAAGATTATTTCTCCCATTAAATGCGAGTCCTTCCATCAAAGCCACATTTGCTCATTTCATCCACCGCTCCCCTAGCCTTGGGCAGCACACACTTTTCCACTTCTTCTCATGTAGCCCTCTTGGCTACTGTAAACTGCTACAAAAGCCCACATCAAAGCAAAGGATAGGTGGGACAGTCTCTACAAGGTCAAGGAGAAAAGATGCAAGATATGGGATAAGACAGGAACCTTGGAGAAGAAAAAGAAAGTGTTTACGGACATGTTTGCAAAATCACCAGCACCAACAAATCACAGATGAAACAGAATGAAAAAAAAAAAACACCACAAAAAAACAACCATCCCAAAACTAAAGAGGATCTCTGGCATCTCCGTAACACATCCTTTTCCAGGAACTTAATAATTCCAGTGTCCTAAAGTTCAGGAAGTCCAGGATTATGTTAGGAAAAGAAAGGAGATTGCTCAGGAGTGTGTAATCAAACCCTTAAGAATCACCTCATGTACTTTTCTTTCTGTTGATTCTCAGATAATACTGCAAGGTGCACAGCGCCAGTAAGCAGTACGTGTGCAGGGAAGAAAGTAAAGACAGTTTCCATCTGTAAATTGCCCAAGAACCCACATTTGATCAATCTAAGATGTTCTGATCTCAACCTTAAAGAGGTCTGCACTATATACAGTGAAAAGGAGGAGGCCCTTCAGTCACAGGCCTGCAGCACTGGACTTGAACACAGCAGTGGTTGTGACGATGGCATGGAATCAAGTGTTCTTTTGCTCTGTTATACACAGGGTATAACAAGAAGCTGCACTGCAATCCCAAAGGTACACAGTTCGAGTTCACCAGCTACTCCGTGGGAGAAGGATGGGCAATCTCCTCCTGTGCAATTAACTGCTTCTGAAAACCCTCTGGAGGGTCAGCTTTGAGTCAGTCTGACTCCCCGGTAAACAACAACATACAGCTGAAGCCACAAAACAAACAACAGTGAATTTAACGTGTTTTTGCCTTCTCAAGACTGAATTGTGGGATCTACCTTCCCTTCCAATATAAATCTACAGCGATAAAGCATAAGTAAAGAGCATCATTGAGATCTCAATCAGGGTTAAAAATAACTAAGAATATAGAAAATGGGACTGATGGAGCGAGTCTTTCTAAGAAAGCTGATATATGGCAGAAGGGAAGTTACATAGGGGCTCGTAAATACAATTGCCAGTCTAGAGACTAAGGTGTGCCTAATCCAGGCCATGGGCTTTGCAATTACTTGCTATGCATCAGAAAGCTGCACAATGACTAAGGATGACAAAAGAAGAACTGATGCCTTTGAATTGTGGTGCTGGAGAAGAGTCTTGGAAATACCATAGACTGCCAAGAAAACAAACAGGTCTATTTGAGAGAAGGTGAAACCAAGTTTCTCCTTGAAGGCTAGGATTTTGAAGCTCTGTCTCACATACTTTGGACATGTGACCAGGAGGGACCCATCCTTGGAGAAGGACATCATTCTTAGAAGGGTGGAGGGACAGTGCAGGAGAGGAAGACCCTGCATGTGATGGACTGATACAGTAACGAGGGCAGTGGGGGTAGATATGTTGGAGTAAGTGAGACAGGCTCAGGATGGGGCAGGCTTCACAGTTGTTGTAATAGGGTTGCTACGAGTTACAAGTGAGTTGACAGCACATAACAACAACAACCACAAAGTAAACACGAGTAATTTATTTATAAGCCTTCATGAGAATGGGATGAATGTATTGTCCCAGTCACCATTCTCCCTGCCTTATGTCTTTGAAAAAGCCCCTTAGCCCTATGGTCCTTCTCAGTCTCTCTCTTTCTCTCCCTCTCTGCATCTCTATCTCCAGGTTAGAACACATGCAAAATTCCAAGGCTTTAGTAGCAAAGTCCTCTAACACTGTGGTGGTAGTTTCCTAGCAGTCTGTTCTGCCTGGTTAAATCATTATCACCTTTGAGTCTCTGTGTAAGCAATGCCTCTTACAGTTCTTTGACTTCTGGGCACTTATTAGCCTTCCCCAAACAGCTGCCTATCATTAGGATGGTCCACTCTTGGAATCCCCTGTTAGTGTGTGTCCCCAACTGTGTAGATTCTATACACACTCACACTGGAAGTCTCAGAGCTGTCTCAAGCCATGCTCATTAAATGAGTGTTTGTCAAACCAATGGATACAGAATCAACCATCTAACAAGTAGTTCTAGATCCAGGTTTTAATCGATTACAGCTAAGATACCCATATCTATATTTGCTGAGACACATGCTCTCTTAGTGGGGTGCGGTAGGCAGAATTTTTATTTCCATGGCCTTTCCCCCGGCCATTATGCTTGTGGATATGCTACAGTACCATGCAAGACCAAACACAGGGAGATTATTGTGGATTATTCTGGTGGGTCCAAATCAAATATATAGCAGAAGAGAGTGCCATCCAGATGTGGCAAGAGGGAAAGTCAGAGAGACTGGAAACATGTGAAGAACTTGACCCTTTGTTGCTATTTTAAGGATAGAGGAAAAGTAAAATCATGCAAAGAAAATTAATTCTTCTTCTTAAAGGAAATGAATAGCCAATGAGCTTTGTAAAAGACCCTAAGCCCCATGTGAGAACTGCTGTCCTAATTATCAAAGCTGTGTTTAGCTTTGAGCAGATAACTCAGTCCCACTTTGGCAGAATTCTGCCATATACCAATAATGAGAGCTAGTAAATGTGTGTTGTTTTCAGCATCAACACTTGTGGTAATATGTTAGAGTAGCAGTAGAAAACACTGCTTTCTCCAGAAGCAGCTGACTCAAAAAGAGGCTTTGCTGGAAAGTCTTTAATTGGGAAAGAGATTCTTAAACACTGGTGACAGAGTGAGGAAATAAGGTGAGCAGGTAAGGGAGCCAGTACAAAATGCACTGATGAGCAGGTTACCATGGTGAGAGGTTAGAGCTCAGGCCCACTGGAGGTCTTCAAGGAACAGATGGAACCTGTACTTCCTCTGAGGCATTGCTCATCAAATAATCATCTCTGTGGCCTCTCCCAGCACTTTTGCACATCCTAAGCTCCTCAAACAAAAGCCATATTATAAATAATAAGCATTATTCTTATTCATTTGAAATGATGGTCATAAGGCCAAAGAGTAGTCGTCAACCCTAGCACTTGGAGATAGTTCAAGATGTGTGAGACTTGATGGAGGAGCTGGTTTCCAGCAAGGGCACCACTGTTAATTGGTGATATCTAAACTCCCTCCCTACATAATATAATTCCTATTGTTTTGAGACAATTCAAATCCCACTTTCCCTCACATTGAAAGGCTACAATTGCAACATAAGGAGCATTAGACAAGAAGGATAGCATGAACTGTTGTACAGAATCATCAGATTGGAATACAGTAGCCCAAACAGACAGAGCGGGCCTAGCCAGGGTAGTGGAGGAGTGGGTGGAGAATGTGTGTGTGTGTGTGTGTGTGTGTGTGTGTGTGTGTGTGTGTGTGGTGTGACTGCAGGTTACTACTAGCTCCAGTTTCTTCATATGTCAAATGTACTATTTTACAATAGCTGCTCCATGAAGTTGTTGTGAGGATCAAATCAAATCGCTGTCCAAGTGGAAATTTCACAGACACACACACTATGAAAAAGTCTTGAAAACACATTTTGACATTTGACATGCATGATGGCACAGCGGTTAAGTGCTCAGTTGCTAATTAGAAGGTCGACAGCTGAAAACCATCAGCTGCTCTGAGGGAGAAGGAAGCAGCAGTCAGTCCTACGAAGATTATATAGCCTTGGAAATCCTATAGGAGATTTCTACTGTGCCCTACAAGGTGGCTATGAGGCACTATGAATTCAACAGAATCAGCTTCTTGGGTGTGTAAGGCAGTGCCGAAAACGTGACAGATGAGACCTTCATTTCTCAGGTGGGTTGATATTCCTCAGAATATCCATATCAGGGGCTAAAGCTTCGTGTACCCCTTACATTCAACATTTCAAATCCCATTTCTCAAAACAACACTCTGACAAAGAGGCCATTTCTATTAATGCATGTGTGCTGTTTATGATCTTCAGGCTAAGCATCATTTATGCAACAGTCACAACCACACTCTGCTTTATTATTATTATTATTATTATTATTATCCCCATCTGACACAGAAGGAAAACGACTTAGACCACTAACTCCAAGAAATAAAGCCACTTGTTCAAAGTGAGACACTGCTGAGATCTAAACCCACGTCTGGCCTGCCATGTTGGTTTCGGCTTCAAACATTGTCTAGGCACTTGCATTTCCCATCCAGACCTACAGGGCTGGGTCTCAGCCTTCCCAGCAGCAGAGGGCCAAGTCTTCCCTTTATCCCAGACCTACATCTGAAAGGATTCGGATAAAAAACACTGGGTTCAATATTTTCTAGTGGAGAACATTTCAAAGTTAACGTATCTCTCTTCGTCTAAAAGCAGCCATCCCTGTGTCCTCTTGGGCACACAGGAAGGGACTCAACTTTCATGGAGTCCTGAGTCCACCTCAAGGTTTGGCACTGGTGCCAGCTCACGTGGGTCACCCCATGGAAATCCAGTTTGCCGCATTATCCTCTGCTGGGCATTCAGGGCCATGGCTGGAAGTGAGTGCATTCAAATAAACATTGTGTGGTGCCAGGACTGCCATGGGCACATACTTCTTCTTTCAATGGTCCTGGGAAGTGGTTTGCTAAACTATTGTTCTCAATTAAAAACTCATGTGTTTGTTCAGTACAATATGGGTCGCCGCTTTGAGTGAAAGATCCCCTTGACATGGCAAAACCTCTGCTTGTGACAGGCTGGTGCCAAGTACGGCTTAACCAGATGCAGGCCCGGGTTTGATTAGCAGCCACCGAATTCCATGTTAAATCAGATAATGATGGTTTTTCTCCTCTCTGCTGAGCAAATATCCCCGGCTTTTAATCAAGTATATATATGAAAAACCTCTATGTAAATAACTCCGTGTAGCACAATGGTTTCAAACCTATGGTTCATCTCAACTTTCCTGACCTCTGACTGTTTAATCGGAGGAGGACCTGAGCAATAGCAACTAAAAATAAAAGGAGTACAATATTTATGTTGGCAGATACAGTAGAGATATAATAGAGGGGACATGTGGTGAGTGGAAATTTTCTGCCACACACAGAGACGAGAGAAAGGAAAGGCTCTGGAGCCCATTTTTGTTTTCCCACTTTGGGGATGCCGCCTTTTGGATAACGAGGATACGAGGCCTACAGAGACATGTGCCACTTTGCAAGGCTGCGCAGGAGTCTGCGGCCATGCAGAAGAGTCTCCTTTGGGGCCCCTTTGGATTGTCAAAGGGCCCAACAGCGACCCTGGGAGACATGAGCCTTTCTCAGGCTGGGCTTCCCTTGCCTTTCTTGTTGGCACCATTTGGGCGTCTGCAGTTATTCGTTCACAGGTGCATTCCTGCTGCATCCAATGGATGCCCCAGTTAGCCTCTTGCAGGTGGAATTAACAATGTGTACCACACTCTGAGGAGGTGAGTGGATAACTGGGCCATGAGGTGGTAACGACTTCTCCACAGGCTAAGTCATGTCTGGCTGTAGACTGCGATTAGGAGTCTAGGCCTATGCCACAGGATTCTGGGTACTCAGGATCAAGTCTTGGGCCTATCTGGAGCCTAGATGTGGAGTTAGTTTAGCTCTAGGTGGAGTACAGAGACAAGGGTTTCTCTGGGGTTATTCATGTCAATAAAGGAGTGTGGAGCTACAAAATGATACGAGCAGCAAGGATCACAGATGATGAACTCTGTGGTGTAACAGAGTAGCAGCTCTGGGCTGAGGGCATCGAGTAAGTAAAAAAAAAACAACAACAAAAAACCCCCCAAAACCAAAAAACAAAACAAAAAAACCCTGGTTCTGAAATGACAGTGGTGCAGGAACATACAATTTAGTCCTTTTTACAACCGAAAAAAGAGCAATGAGATGACAACAGAGTCTCAATATCCTTTACACTATGCCTGAACCTCAAAGTAGCTTCATAGGGGGTGGGGGGCACACCTGCTCCAAGTAAAAAATTACATAACAATGACTTTATGCAATCTTTCTTGTGTCCAGAATTACCTAAGAACAGAAATAAGGTAATTCAATCCATATTTTCAAGAGCTCGCTTTAGAGAATCACTAATTCATTTTAAGAAAGAGAAAATGTCGGCACGTAAGGTAAATAACATGCTTAATATCACAGAGGCCTAAAGTGGTGCAGCCAAGTCTCTGAGCTACCCTGCTATTCAAGAAGAAAAATGTTTTCAAATGAGAAGCTGGTATCAGGCATTTATGGACTTGGTCTATACGCAGTCATTAAGTCACCTTGTCATTCAGCTGTGCAACTCTAGTCACCATTTAAGAATTTAAGGAGCATTTGGTGAGTGCTGTGGTTCAGGTACTCTTTTAAGAGAGGAGACAGCATCTTCAGCAAAAAAGCAGAGAAGTGTTTGAGTGTTTTGCAGAAAAGAAGTTTCCGTGACTGCCTGTTTTGTATGGGGCCGGGGGCGGGGGGGGGGGGAAGAGAGATCAAGAAAGAAATAAAGAATGAAGGTCAGGGGCAGGAGGGAAGGAAATGAGGACGGAGAGGGGAGGGTGAGAGGAAGTGAAAAAAGAACTTTAGGCACATTGGTTTGTCTTCTGAAAAGGAATCCCTTTATAAGGGAGGTGGAAGAAATCAGATCAATTGGGCCACAGAAGTGGTCTGAGGAATGTTGGTGAGAAACCCTGCCCTCCTCCGGGTTCTTACATTCTTGCTCGGACAACATGAGTAGGTGCCCCATGGGGTTGCTAAAATAATACCCCACTGAAATCTCAAAAGGAAAATGGACCTGAGTCTCTGGCCCCTGAGCCACTGAAAAGGGCTTCTGTGAGAAGGGTTTGAGTTCTGGCTATCCACCCCGTGAACGGCCATGTGCTGCTGAACCAAAGTCCAAGGACCTGGTATCCCACCAACCACTTGCATCTCATCATCTTTGCAGAAGCAGGTCTTGACAAAATAATTAGACTTTGCTTTGTCTTAAGCTGCCCTTTGAAATCTTCCATTCAGCTATTTTACTTTAGCATGCTTTCCTTTGGTTTGGCTTCTCGATGCTCTAATGCATTTTTTCCTTTTTTTATTTATTAATTTTAATGAAAATTTACAGACACTTAGGATTTCCAGTCATCCATCCCCCCCAAATCACTCTTCTGCTTGAAAAGAAAAACTCTTTCATTGTTATGCAATCCCTCCCCCCAAGTTCACTCCACTATGCAGTCTTCATTCTGGGCTCCTGTAATGACAAGAGTACCCATTCATATATCCCTTTTAAACAGATCTCTGTAATGCAATTTTTAGAGTGTCTTCTGATGCCTATTTAGGTTCTTCTATCATCCATGAAAAAGGCAAAGACAGAGAAGGAAAAGACTGAAGAAATGGATGTCAGAAGATCTTTTCGCTAGCAGCTACATACCCAACCACTACATCACCGGGGATCTTTACAACAGCTCAGATACACTGAATGCTTATCATGTACCCAGCACTGTGAAAGCTCTTCATAAAGGATGTCTCATGATGGACAATATCTCACAACACCATAAGTATCCTTGTCTTAGGGATGAGAAGCTGGGTCTTCCAGAAGTCTAAGACCTTCATCAAGATCACACATCTCCAAGAGGCAGGTAGAGAGAATGAGTTGAACACTTTCACACTCTACATGTGAAATTGGTTTGAAAGATCTTCCTTTTGATGTTTTTAGGACTTGACTTCTTATTTCAACCTTTTTTTACCCCATATAATGTGTTAATGTGTTATAATGTGTTTCCACTAGAAAATTTGCTTTTTCTTCAGCTGGTAGGCATTTATCACATTGGTGTAAAAACACCCCAAGAATTATTCTTCTTAAATGTCCTTTGGTTCAAATTAGGCATGGTTTAGTAACCCAAGGCATTTTGACTTTGACATGATGGCAGTCATCTAATTTATTTTTAAGATCTTTATTTATTCCATAAAGAATTGAAGAAAAATCAATTCTTGACACCTCTTCCAGTTATTTTTATGCTGTTACATCATCTTCAAGTCACTCCTTAAAGACCAACGACCATTACACCCCTTTAGTTACATTTTCTTAAGTTCTTGTAAATCACATGGTAATTAAGGTAGGAACTGAGTGACCCTTGCAGTGGGCCTGCTTAATTCATTTTCCAATTCTCATTACTGAACTATTCTTGCCTACAGACTTGCAGAAATTTTTAATAGCTATCATCTGTGCAGAATCACTGTGGTAAGTCCTTCTCTTCTCTTCATTCGCAAATCAGACATGGCTTTGCCAGGATCATCCAAACTGATGAGGGTGGGGACTGTGTAGGTCCTTTCATGGTCATAGTAAAAGTTGTGAGGGAATTACTTGGCCTCTTTATGTTGAGTCAGCAGACCAAAACTAGGTCCATTCTATTAGGACATTTTATACCCATTGTAATCGAGCTGGCTTCATGAGAAAACCAGTCACGGGCAGTCACCCATCTGAGTGATTTATTGAGTTTGCCTGGCCCAAGGCCTGAAATTCTCACCATTCAAGCTGGACCTTACCAGATACTCTTTGAAAATGCCAGCATCTTTCAAGGAGGGATCATGGGCACATGGTGGACAACTCTTTATTATTATTCATTAAAACTTTATTTTCTCCTCCCACTCCTCTAACCCACCCTGCAATACACTCCTTGATCCAGATTGGTCTCACACATATAATGCATAATCATATATTCCTTTCAAACAGTTCTTCCTCATATCTGTTTTAATGCAGTATTCATTATCTATCCACTTCCCCCCTTCCCTCGTCAATCATCCCATTTGTCTTATAACAGTGATGTTATGCAGTATTTATCCTTTCGTGACTGAGATATTTTACTTAGCATAATGACCTCAATGCTTCCCCATGTTGTGTAAAGTTTTAGTATTTCATTGTTTTTTAATGCTGTATAGTATTCCATTGTGTGGGTGTACCACAGTGTTTTGTTCTGTTTAGTTACTGATGGGCACTTAGGTTGTTTCCATCTCTTTGCTATTGTGAATAATGCAGCAATCAACGTGAATGTGCATACATCTGTCTGAGTTGTGGCTCTAGTTTCTTTAGGGTATATTCCTAGTAGTGGAATTGCTGGGTCAAATAGTATTTCTATTTTCAACTTTCTGAGAAAGTGCCATACTGGCTTCCATAGTGATTGTACCATTTTTGCATTCCCACCAGCAATGAATAAGAGTTCCAATCTCTCTACAACCTCACCAGCACTTGTTGTTTGTTGCCCTGTTGAACTTTGCTTTTGTTGCTGGGGTGCATTGTAGACAACTCTTGTCATAGTTGTTGGTCCAGTGCCCTCCACCCTTTGTCAAATGGCCTTCGTATTGTTCCTGGTATTGTGGTGTAAATCTCAAGCATGATCTTCCCTTCTTCCTTCTTGCTGTGCAGTATGGGTTATTCATAGAGCATGCCCCTTCTCCCCTTCAGCATCCCAGTGAACATAACTGCTCCAGCAACATATCTATCACCCAGTAGGACAGAAGAAGTAAAAGCAAACTCAGACCCACTTCCCTGCCCCACCCTCTCCCCAGCAATCATCATTGGGTTTCTGAGGCTGTGAGCTGGAATGGGAGGAGGCCATTCATTTTTCACCTATGGGTCCAGTGGTGGATTTGAACCATTTGAGTTGACCAGCATTTGGGTTAGTATTGCAACTTGCTACAGAAGAGGAAGACCACCCTAAAGAAGAATGCTGGAAGCAGCAAGAGAGACAGCGTCCTGATGATTGTGTCTGAGGGCTGCCCCTGCTCAGCTTCTTTTGGATTTCAGAACCAACTAATTTCCTTTAACTTAAGCTACTTTGGGTTGCATTTCTGTTAACTGCAATGCTTTATAACTGTACGGCCAAAATGAACTCAAGTGAATGAGACAAAATATGAGCAGGTTTGAACCACAGGGATACATAGCAGTTAAGGAAGAATCATGTTGCTTATATCTGGAAGCTTCAGGTTTTGACGATCAGAAAAAGGGCCATGAGAATGTAGCATGAAGGATATTCTGATAATTAGACAAGCAAGGAGAATGAAGTGAAAAAAAACAAAACCAAACCCCTCAACTTTCTTGGTACAATTCTGGAAAATTATTTTGTAATACTTACTGAAGCTAAACATATGAATACATTATGGCCAAGTAATTCTATTCCTAATAGACATGTGTACATGTGCTTGCAAAAGACTAATATTATAAATAACTTATTTTTAATAGCTTCAAAGTGGGTATGACAAGTACCGAATAAGATAAATTATATGAGTCATATAATGGAGTATCTAACACAACCGTAAAAATGAATAAACTATGAATTCACACAATTTGTATGAATGTTGAGTTAAAGAAGCCAGACAGAAAACAACATAATGCACGATTCCACTCATACAAAGTTCAAGAGGTAAAACTAATTTACTTTGAGGTAAAAGTCTATAGAAAAGTTATCCCTGGAGGTACAGAAGGATGTAAGAAGCCTTACAAAGGCGGTCTTCTTTTATTTCATGATTTAGCTGATGACTTCACTGTTTGATTCAGTTTTGTAAAATTCCTCAACCTTTATACTTATGATTTGTAAATGCTTTCAAGTGAATGTTATTCTCAGTTGAGAATTCATAAAAACAATTTAAAAAAACACAAACAAACCCCAAACCCTAACCTGTACTTACAATGCTGGACTTGCTATTAAATAATTCTTTCACTTTGAGTTCTGACCTCCTCAGCCCCATTTGTCTTGATTTCTTTTTGGTACATTTTCTTACTTCCCATAAAGTTGGGATTCAAGATATCTACAGCAGAAGCTGTTCTTGAATATATAGATATTTCTTCCCTTTCTCTTGGATGGTATTCACACTTCTCATTAAAGGAAGAGCTTTTCCAGAGATAGAAAAGGTTTACTCTCGAAAACTGAGAAATTTTCTCTAAATCCATGGGTAAGTATTCAAATTTACACACCAAGCAATAAAACCAAAGATGATGAAATGGAAGATTTCTGCTAACTTCTGCTACCTGAAATGCACAAACATGCAACTAAGATACACTGATAATTACTGGTTGCATGATTACAACACAACCTTTAGAAACAAAGAATGATCAGTAATTGGAAATATGATTTTGGAGATATAAATTATAATAGGGATAAAACTTAGCAATACCAAGGATTATTGCAAATATCTCTTTTTAATAAGCAAATTATGCATGTGGACTTCCTTGGATGGATTACAAAGATAACAAATCAGCTAGATCTCTGGAAAGAGAAAATAGAAAAGCTCAATACAATTATTGAGATCAAGGCCAGGGATCAGCTATGGAAGAGACCCATCACTTGCTACTATTCAAGTTCAAATTGAAGTAGAAAAACTGAAAATATGTCAATGAGAACCAAAATACGACCTTAAGTATCAAGAGTGAGGAGGACTCACCAACAATTCTCATTATCCTTTTATATATTAATATATAATTATATATAGGTATACACATACAGAAACACACAATACTATATTCAATGCTAATTGGTTTGAACCAAAGCTGTATGAAACTCTGTTGACACAATGCAGATGGTATGTCATACAGCAAAAGGAAAGACTGGTAGGGTGAATCCACCAGCTATTTTGCAGAAGAAACATGGGCAGTCTTCTTCTGTTCAGATGTACAGATGCAGAAACCTAATATAGGGTTGTCATGAATAAAAAAAAGGACTCAATTGCAGTGTTGTTGTTCAGTGCCATCAAGTCAAGCATGACTCACAGTGACTCTCTGAACAATAGATCTGAACCCTGTTCTACCATGTCCGTCCTCACACTACCCGACACACAAGAGTCCACTGCAGCAGTAACCGTTATCAATCTAGCTGGTTGAGGTGCTTTCTCTCCTTCGTCAACCCTCCACCCTTCCCAACATCATCATCTCCCTCTCCAGGGAATAACACCTTCTAGCAACATGTCCAAAGTACATGAGTGAGGCAAAGCCTCATCATTCCTGCCTCCAAAGAGCACTCTGGTTGCACCACCTCCAAGACATATCTGTTTGTTCTCTTGGCCGTCCATGAGATGTTCAGTTCTCCAACCTCACAGCTCAAAGGTGTCAATTTTTTTTCCTGGCATCCTTATTCATTGTCCAGTTCTTAGATGCACAGCTAGTAATAGGAAAGACTATGGCCTGAATCAGATGCACCTTAGTACTCAAAGTGACATCACTACTCTTCAGTACTTTGGATAGGTCCCTGACTGCATATTTCATCAACCAGGTAGACTGACACGGTGACTGCTACAATGGGCTCTTGTGTGTCAGGAAGTGTGAGGATGGCACATGATAGAACAGGATTCACATCTTTTGTTTATGGGGTCGCTGCTAGTTGTACTTAACTCGATGACACCTAACAACAACAATAAAGCTGCTCAGGTGGTGTAGTCCATAGCAAGTTGCACAGCTAATCTAACGACTGAATGGTGGTTTGAATCCACCAGCAACTCTCAGGGAAAAAGGTGGGTCTTTTCCTCCTGTTGTGATTTACAGCCTTGGAATCATAATAAAGGGTCAACTAGGAGTAAGAACTGACTAGACAACCATGCGTTTGAGTTTTTCTGATGAGGTAAGAAGTAACATCTGGATGTTGCTCACTCCTTAGAACAGTCAACCAAACAAGATCCGAAGGGCATCACTTGTCCACGGTTAAAGCTCGGAAGACAGGAAAGGACAAAATAGAATGATGAGGGGAAATGAGAGTCACAGAGAGGAAGAGGTAAGAATGTTGCTGAAATGTGGGGATTGTAGATGATGTTATAAAGCAAATTGCATAAGAATGATTGGATGGAAAATCAGTTTTATCTGTAAACTTTCACTCATTTCACAATTAAAAAAAAGAGAGAGAGAGAGAGAGAGAGAGAGAGAGAGTCACATCTTATCAGCACTACCAGGGACAGGCAGTTCAACTCTCTCCTACAAGAGTCACTATCAGTTGAAGTTGACTTGCCAGCACACAACAACTGGATTTTAAACTGTATGAAAAATCAGTCAATGTCTGTTATTTAAAGCCACTCGGTTGTGATATTTTTGTTCAATGGCACTGAAAAACTAAGCTGATTTTTTATGATGATTCACTTTGGATTGCAGGCTTGGATAGAAATAACATTTGTTTCTTATCGTAACTTATCTTAGTAACTTTTAATTAAAATTAGATTTATAGCGAAGTAGTTCAGCCAGATAGAACTCAGGGGTGAGAGCACAAAGTGTCTCCTGTGTTCTCATTTCAACTTGTGAGGCATGTTATTTAGTTCTCATCATTTAATTATCAAGCTGAGTCAGAGAAGTCAGTCACCCTGAGAACACTCCTACTTTGTTTTGTACATGTGGGTCATGGTTTGGCACTTCTCAAAGTGTGACAATATCTTCTAGTAATATTAATAATTGTTAGATAAAGAAAATTATTCTATGGAAAAAAACAATTGGGAAACACAATAGCCTTAAAGATTTTTTTAAATGTAATGATTATGTTCAGAATCTCCAAGAGTAGAACATAATAGAAAACTCTTCCCACATATTTATTTGAACACAATTTGGAAAAAAATCACTTAAAGCACTAAAAGGCATGAACTCAACTTTTCCTAGAGATCACTGGGGAAACTGCAGCGTGGCAGACAACCTTTGACTCCTGAAATGAAGCTCCAGATTTCATTGCTGGCTAAGTTAGAGTCACCCCAAGGCAGCCTCGCCCTCTCATTGATTATAACGAAAGACTCTGCATAAAACAGAGAAGCTCCTCTCCTTGAAAAGCAAAAGAAAAACTCCCTCATTGGAGCAAAGGTGGTGGTGGGGGAGGGGTTTGTGCGGGGAGAAGGGTGCAACAATGAATGAATGGAATTCTAAAATCTCTGTAGATGTTCACTGAAATGAAAAATAAACAAACTAAATTAATTAAAAAAAATAAAAAACAAAACAAAACAAAAAAAACAAAACAGAGAAGCAACTTGCTGCCGATGCTGAAAGTAAACAAAAGCAGGTAGATTTTAAAAGAGAATCAAAACAGATAAAAGTGATGGTGAAATTCCCCATTTCTTTGTCCCCTTTTTCTCTCATAATTTTTGACTAAAAGGTATGTTCAGGTCATGGAGTTATGATTTGTTGGAGAATGTGCATTGGAAATGTAAGTGGAATTTCCTTTATTTTCTTTTTCTCTCCTGGTCTTGGCCCAAGCACAGGCTCCAGGCTTGAAGCTGTGATGTTCTAGCACAGAACAAACTTACAAACAACCCCCTGTAAAAAAGCCCCAAGTCCACTGTCATCGAATCAATTTCAACTCACAGTGACCCCTCAAGGGGTCATAAGGCTGTAAATCCTAATAGGAAGCTCTGGTGGCCTAGTAGAAGAAACTACGCTGCAATCCCAAAGGCACACAGTTCAAACCCACTGACTGCTCAGCAGGAGAAGGATGGGCAATCTCCTCCTGTACAATTAACTGCCTCTGAAAACCTGCTGAAGGGTCATCTACGGCTCAGTTACAACCCAACATATAAAACAACAACAGGAATATCAATGATGCATCCTGGAATGTGAAAATGGTCCTTTAGAGATAAAAATGGATTTATTTTAACCTTGTATCATTGTATGAGTCTATGCTGCAGTGTGTGTCTATATATCCATAGAGGAAGAAAAATGACAATTGAAATACTACTTTGAAAAATCTGAATAAATTGGGCACTGTGTTGCACCACTACTGTATCTTTTTGAAAGAATTAACAGTGTTTTCTTATTGTTAAAGTTAATTCTGATGATGTTTTCACATTCACCAAACATGCATTTTTTTCTGTATTATTTGCATCCCCAAGTATTTAATACAAATAGATTTTGCATGGCTTGGGCATTCAGAGATTAATAGAATGATGGCTCACTTTTCATTTCTAAAGCCATGAGACATTGCTTTGAGACTGAACAATTCTGAATTTTTATTTATGATGACATCTAATGTCCATGTTTCCCTACTGTAAAAGAATTGATCAGTTTCTGTATTACAACAGCAAGAATTTATTAAATCTTGTAAATACCATGTCTCTCTTAGATCTCTGTGTATGCTGTGAATGAAATTATTTTACAATTAAATTGTACAAAGGCATTTTAAAAGGCTATGCATGCATCGTACCTCCAAGCAGTACATAATTGGAGAGTCGAAGATTCCTGCGAAATAAATTAATAAACTAAAAGCAAAAAAAAAAAAAAATAAAATAAAACAACAAATCCTAATGGGAGGAGACTGTCCATCTTTCTCCCATGAAACAGCTACCTTAAATCTTATGTTCCTATTAACATAACTTCAAAATACATCAAGCAAAAACTGACATATTTTCAGGAGAAATTAACAAATTCACAACTAGAGTTGGATGGTTCAGCATCTCTCTCTTTCTCTCAAATTGACAGAAATAGATAAAACAAAAATTTTTGTAAGGCTATAACACTTAAACACTATCAGCTAAGTTCACCTAACTGTCATTTGTAGAACACTACTCCCAACACAATGAACTATAGTCTGTTTTCAAGTTAACATAAAAACATTTCCCAAGATAGATATATCGTGAGCCATAAAACAAATCTCAAGAAATCTAATGGATTAAAACAGTACAATGGATGTTCCCTGACTATAATGAGATTAGATGAAAAATCAGTAACAGAGACCTTAAAGGTCTCCATAGATAGAGCAACTAAATAAAATATGAGACTAACAACATCAAACACCATGGATGAGGCTGAGAAACTGGAAATACACACAGTTGGTAAGAACATTAAATACTACAACTTTGGAAAATAGCTCTGCAGCTTCTTAGGAGACTGAATACATCCTAACTATATGAGTAAGGCATTCCACTATGTCATTAAACAACCCAAGAAAAAAAGGAAATATTTGCCTATACATATCTTTTTATGGTCAAATGCATATTTGGTCACAGTGGTTTTACTTATGAGAGCCAAAGATTCGAAACATCTCAAATGTTCATCAACAGGTGAATGAATGGATAAATAAGCTGTGGTATATTCATACAATGAATACTAATCATTAATAGAGGTATACATTCATGTAACAACACTGGTAACAGTGGTAAGCAAAATGAAGTTAAAAGGGAAACAGTACAGAATGTATACATTTACACAAAATTTAGAATTTAAATGTATACATTTATATGTATTGCAAATTCTGAACAACAAAAATCAGGTCATTGCTTCTTGGTGATGGCAGGTGGGCAAGGAGAAGTAAAAAAAAGTGAAGGATTAAAAAAAGATTGGAGGGAACTTTTGAGAGTAGTGGAAATGTTTATTATCGTGTCTGTTTTACATCCGTATTCTTTTTTTAATTTTATTTTGGTAATTTTAATGAACATTTACAGAGATTTTGGATTTCCATTCATTCATTGTTGCATCTGTATTCTTGTACTAAAATTAGAAATTTATAGAGTTGAAATCTAATTTGTTGTCTGTAAATCATCCCTCAAAAAAGGCTATTAACTAGTTCACAAAGTACTACATTTTTTAAAAAAGTTGCTATGAAAAATAACACAATACCTACCTTTTTAGTGGGAATTTGCTTTATTTCAAGTATATGAAATGTTCTTTATGTATTTTATCATCGATCTAAATGCATCTACTTACATTTACACACACATAAATGATATGGCAAGTACTCTTATTGTTTCTACATGTACAGGAAGATAAAGAGGCACAGAGAAAGCTTAAATTATTATCTTAGGTCACATAAATAAGCAGAAGTAGAAGAGTTGTGATTTGGAATATTGGGCATGTATCATGCCTGCTAAAAGAACAAATCTGTCTTAGAAGAAGTCCAGCCAGGATGTTCCTTGGAAGTGAGTTTTGGGCGTATTATTAGGAGGGGTTGGTACCCGGAGTAAGACACCATCACTGGTAAAGTAGAGGGTCGGTGGAAACAAGGAAGACTACACATGGACGGACACGGAAGCTCTAACAATGGGCTTAAACACCACAGCGCTTTGTGGGATGGTGCAGAATCGAGTAGCATTTTCTTCTGTTCATAGGGTCACTACGAGTTTAAAACGATTAGACAACACCTAAAACCAAAAAATAAGCGTCAGGCTTTCACTGTAGAGCCAATGGCCATCACCACCAAGGGGAAAAATGAGACTATGAGAAGGCCATACGAACTGGGGAATTCATCCTAAATCTGACCAGAGCCTGATTCTAGAAACATCCTGCTGGAAACCTAATAGTCTCTCCTGATTTCCCATATCTGTGCTAAATAAACGTGTGTGCTTTCTGGTCTTCACACTCAGCATATATTCGATGTAGTCAGCATTCCCATCTTCCCTCGGTGTTCACATAACCAGCAACTATTGCACAGATGAAACAAGGAAATTCCTTTTGTTACTAGTAAAATGCCTTGATATAAAGATAAATTGGGAAATTGAGGCTCAAGAGGAGATAAAAAAAATTTGTCCTAAAGTCACTCAGCCAGAAGACGGTGGAGAAGCTGGAAGTCAAACTCCAGCTGTTAACTCCACAATCAGATAATTTTTTTGTTTCTCTGAAAGAGTGTTCAAATAGCTGCCTGCCAGAAAATTACACCCTTTAAGACAACTACAAGTGGCTCAGAAGTGTTGAAGGGCTGCAGATGAGCTGAGACAAGCTTACAAAGGAATGCAGGTGTCCTGTTCCAGGAACACACAATGAACGTTCTGCTCCCCTTGTCTTTGAAGACAATGCATTCTGAGCTCTGAGCCCTATTCAGGAGTGGAGGGCTTCTGCTATTCAGCTGTCCAGCACCCCTGCTATCTCAAGGTTAACTAATTATTTTCCTTTATAATTCACTGGAGAGTGATAACTATTATTTCCCTGTCTAACACATACTTACAAGTATGTGCTCTGGTTAAATATAGATTGTGAGGAATTGGGATGGAATCTTTTATTTATTTATTTATTTATTTATTTATTTAATTTTCAGCTCAACTGTATCAAAAGTATTTGAACTCAAGATCCAGAACCATATTGTCCTCGTTACCTAGGGCTGCCATAACACAAATACCACAAGCGAGGATGAATGGCAATTTATATTCTCACAGTTCAGGAGGCAAGAAGTCTAAATTCAGGAAGTGGCTACATTTCAAGTTCTACCTGCCAGCAATCCCTATCAGGTACAACTGTTTCCACTGTCTTGTCTTCCTCATCTTCTCGGCATGTGTCTTAGAGGCCTTTCTGCTCTTTCTTACAACACAGATGCAATCAGCTTCAGAACCCACCTGACTCCATTCCAAACCACAGTCCACTGCCATGAATTGATTTCCAACCCATGGCAACCTGGCCCTGCATTTCTCAAGCTAGTATGACCTAATTAACATTACAAAGGAAAATCTATTCCAAAACCAGGATTATGTTTACAGGTATGATGTTGCCATTGAATTAATTTCAACTCACAGGGACTCTATCCAGCAGAGCAAGGCTGTCCCACAAGGTTTCCTGGGATAAAATCTATCATCAGAGTCACCCAGTGGGTTACAACCATTAATCTTTCCGTTAACAGTTAACAGATAAGCACTTAACAATTAAAGCAGAAAGGCTGCTTTTTTTTTTTTTAGAAAGGCTTCTTTATTTACAGGTATGCTACTGTAGCTGGTTGATGTTCCTGATCCCCACAGGACTCAGAGCAACCCTATGAACAATGGTCTGAGCCTTCCCCTCGTCTGTGCCACATTGATACAGGTATAGTGGCCAGGATTGCAATGCATATTTTGAGGGGACATGTTCCATCTGTAGCACATCTTCATTATCTCAGAAAAGGATTGTAAATCTTTACGGAAGCCGACTGCCTCATCTTTCTCTAGAGGAACAGCTAGAGGATTGAAACTACTGACTTTTCGCAAGTATCTCAATGCATAACCCACTCTATCATCAAAGCTCTTTAAAATGAACATGTTGTTGTTGTTTGTTGTCAGGTGCCATCGAGCACGACTCATAGCAACCCTATGAATAAAAGATCTGAACTCTGTTCTAACCTGAGCCATCTTCACACTTCCTGACACACAAGAGCCCATTGCAGCAGTCACTGTGTCAATTCACCTGGTTGACGGTCTTCCTCTCCTTTGCGGACCCTCCACCATTCCCAGCATCATGTGCCTCTCCAAGGAACAGCACCTCCTAGCAACATGTCCAAAGTATGTGAGGCAAAGCCTCATCATCCTTGCCTCCAAAGAGCACTCTGAGTGCACCCTCTCCAAGACATATCTGTTTGTTCTCTTGGCCGTCCATGGGATGTTCAGTGCTCTTCTCTAATACCAAAGGCCTCAATTCTCTTTCTGTCATCTCTATTCCTTGTCCAGGTCTCGGATGCATAGCTAGTAATGGGAAAGACTATGGCCTAAGTCAGACGCACCTTAGTCCTCAAACTGACATTCCTACCCCTCAATAATTTGGAAAGATCCTTAGGTGCAGATTTTCCCAGTGCAATACCTCTCCTTATTTCTTGATTTTACCAAGCAAAATTTACATGTATGCTGAGTGAAAAAGAGAAAAATTTTTCTCCAGACTTAGATCTCAGAGGATCAGGCAAGATCACAGACTACAAGAAATTACTGGATTAAGTATGAGCTAAGATTAAGTATGAGCTTCTGTGCAAGATGGACAGACGAGACAGACAGACAAAGGGAGTTGCCAGCTACCCACACTGCACACTCAAATCCCATATACTTAGAAAGGATCCAAATGCCCAAAGCACTGCTGTTTTCTAATATTCACTCATCTCCTCTATATTTTGGGGTTTAGATTATGTCTTCAAATGAAAGGAGCCTGTTCTCCATCATTCTTTGTCTTTTGTAAAGGGGTTAGGGTATAGACCTGAAAAGGGAAGCTCAAGTCACAAGGTGGAACTGCCATGTGCTGAAGATTATAGGGGAATAACACAGTAGAACCTGGGATTTCTTGGACAGTCAAACCACTCAGTAAGTTCTGCATGGTGTACCTAGATTTCTATGTAAGAAATTAAAATCTAGCTGTGTAGTACCTGTGGGGTACCTTTTCTCAACAGACTAGTCTGAATAGTAATAAATAAAGTCATATGAGATTGGTAATTAGGTTAGTAGTACTGAATCATATGTTGTTGTTATGTGCCGTCGAGTTGCTTGGACTCATAGTGACCCTATGTACAACAGCCCTAAACTCTGCTCTGTCCTGTGCCAATCGCATTGTCTCCGATACACCCATCCCAATTACCCCAGTCACTCAATCAATCAATCCACCTCATAGAGGGCCTTCCCCTCCTGCGAGGTCCCTAACAGCAGACCTTCCCATCGCAATACGTTTTTTAATTTCCTGGCTACTGGTGTCGAGGCTGTGGAGCCAAGCAAACTAAAGCTGTGAACAATCTCAATCTCTTCACCATCCATCCTGATGCTGCCAATTGGCCCAGTGGTGAGAATCTTTGTCTTCTCGACATTGAGCCTCAATCCATATTGTAGGCTGCAGTCCTTGACACTCTGCAGCAAGCACTTCAGGTCCTCCTCACTGAATCATATGTTGTTGTTGTTGTTGTTGTTATGAGCCGTTGAGTCATTTGCGACTCATAACAACCCTATGTACAACAGCCTTAAACCCTGCTCTATCCTGTGTCAATCGCACTGCCTCTGACACACCTATCCTGATTACACCAGTAATCAATCCATCTCATAGAGGGTCTTCCCCTCCTGTGCCGTCCCTCCACCCTCCCAAGCATGATGTCCCTCTCCAAGGACCCGTCCCTCCTTGCAACATGCCCAAAGTATGTCAGACGAAGCCCCAGAATCCTTGCCTCCAAGGAGCAGCCTGGTTTAACCCTTGCCAGGATGAACCTGTTTGTTTTCTTGGCAGTCCACATTCAATACTCTTTTCCAGCACCACAGCTCAAAGGCATCAATTCTCCTTCTGTCCTCCCTAGTCTGATGCATAACAAGTGGCTGCAAAGACCATGGCCTGTATCAGGTGCACCTTAGTCTCCTGAGAGACACCGTTGCTCTTGAGCACTTTAGAGAGGTCCCTAACAGCAGATAGATGGGGATAAATATTTCATTTTATTTCATTTCAACTAACTCTTCTGGAACCTTCTTCCATCCTAACCACCAGATAATATAAAGAAGAATCAAAATTGGGCTTGTGATATAGACTTGGGATCTAGAGGATGTTGCAAAGTTTCTGAGCCAGCTTACTTGCCCTTTCCTTCCTCTTTCTGAAGATTTGAAATACTTCACTTTAAAGAAGACACATTCAGCAGGGAGACCTTCTGACGCCAAAAAGCACAAGTTCTTCCGTTTCTCTAATCCCACTGCAAAAATGTGTGGCCCCATTGCTCCCTGTCAGACCCATTGCCTCCTTCCTTTGCAAAGTCTCAAACTGTTACACGAAAATCACACTAGATCATATTAGTTCTCTCCTCCCACATCCCTTTTTTAAAGGTTGGAGCCTCATCATAACACAATAAAGTATTATAAAAGTATAGAGTAATAAATGTTTTCCGCTGGGCTTGCGCTTGGTAAATTGGAATAGGACAAGGATTGTGCATTTACACCCAATTTACTTCAGACCGTATTACCTCAAGAATAACCTGTGAGTTCTTAGATAAAAGCAAATAATGGAAACCATGCCAAAGAAAATGGACATTTTTCAATTGCTTTTAAATATTAAATACTGATATCCTTTCCCCAGTGGCAACATAAAAATGCATAGTAGTAGGGTCCACTTTCATGTAATATATGACACACACTCTATACTCCCACTTTGGAAAGACTGAAGATAGGCATTCTATGTATATCTCCTACCAGTATTTCCCCTCTGGGGTCCAACAGTAAGTTGTACAAATATTTACCACACTTATCATAATGTCCACAGCAGTACAAATCATAATAGTCTGCAAATGGGAAGAGTCAAAATGTCCATGCAAAACAAAATGGACAAAAATAAGTATGGTATGTTAAAAATCAGAATATTTAACGACAATGAGAATTCACTGACTATAATTACACACAACCATATGGATGAATCTCATGGAAATAATGTCAAAAGGCAGGGGAAAAATGCATATTGCATTATCCCATTAACAAATAATTCAAAACAAGGCAAAAATAACTGTAGTGTTAGGAATTGCATTAAGTAAAAATGAAGACCACGTGAAACACTGCACAACAGGGATGGGTCTAGAGGATATTACGCTACGTAACAGAACTCAGTCATAAAGGGACAGATACTGTATAAGACCACTGTCACAAAAACTGGATGGTTATGGTAGGGGGAAGGAAGGGAAGGAAACAAATAGTGTAGGTGAAGGGAAGATCAAACTGAAATGAATGGATCCTGACATACATTTTGTGTACTAAAATTCACAACCTGGAATGGTAGTATCTGATATAATAGTATCTAATATAATAGGGTTTAAATTTGTTCTTAAAAAAAAATTTGTTCTTCAGTTCCTTGAGCTTAAGAAATGCTGAGCGAGTTTGGCCCTTTTGATTTTCTGACTCTAGCTCCTCGCATTGACAATTTCATACTCTTCTCCCCCTATCATGATGTTGTCTATTGGCCTGGTGAGGATGTTTGTTTTCCTGATGTTGAGATGTAACCCATATCGAAGGCTGTAGTCTTTGATCTTCTGCAGCAAGAGCTTCAAGTCTTCCACACTTTCAGCAAAGCATGGTTGTTACCATCTGCACAATGTAAGTTGTTGATGAGTCCATGGAGCAAACGGCAGAGTACAACACAGCAGGTACCAGACCCACAGCCTCAGACAATTTAACTCTTCCATGTAAGAGAAATTTGCTTTTAAGTATGATCTGAAAACTAGGAACTATGAAGAAAACACTGGTAGATGTGAACATGCTGCTGTTGTTACGTGCCCTTCAGTGGAGTATGACTCATAGTGACTCTATAAACAATAGATCTGAAACTTCTCCTATTCTGTGCCACCCTCACCAACTCTGACATGCTTGAGACCATAGCTGTAGACCTCTATATTAATACTAAACATCAAAACCCAAAAGCAGCAGCACAAATGGACAACACACCCATAAAACCTATGACAAATAAAATCAATAAATAACATGATAATTTCCCCTCTTGTTTTTCAGGGGCAAGTTCTACATATGAAAGACTCAAAAAGTCGACAAAAGGCAGTGTTGGTGAAAGTATTTAGAAATGGGCTACCTCATATAAGCCCACAATTACATGCAAAATGATTTAAATAAAATGTGTAATCTATAAAATCAGACCTGGAGGCAAACTCAGCATTCATATGTTCACAAGAAGTAGCTCAAATAAGTCACAATGCCACATTGTATACTACATTACTTAGAATGATCCCCAGATATAAGAACAATTAGATAAATCCCTGATCTCTCTAAAGAACTGAGACCAGTGATAGGCTATCAGAGAACAAAAGCAGACTATATAATAGCTACTACTGTATGACACAGAAGCACCCACAGAGGAGGAAATTGAAGCAGTATGGCTAGATGAAGAAGGAAGAAAGAAAAGGGGAAGGGCAGAAGAATGAAGGAAGAAAAAGGCAGGCCGACAAGAAGGTGGGTTAGAGTCTCAACATACTAACAGTGATGACCTCTGCTCACTGGTAATTCTGATAATAATTGATGATGATACTGGTTTTATTTGGTGTTATGACAAATAACAAAAGATGGTTTGTTTTGATAATTAGTAAAGAGGATATTTTAATGGAAAAAAACCCCCACCATACAAACAAAACAACTGAAAAATAACCACCATAAAGCAGTTATTGGAAGATTCCCAGATCACTTAAAGCTCATATTTACTATATCCTACCTAGTCAGATCACACAGATTAAAAATCTCAGAGCTTTCCGCTCTCCTTCCTCTGTCTCTCCTCTTCCCCTACAAGTCAATCTGTTTCCAGATCCTATTAATTTTATGTTTGCTTAGTATGCAAAGGATTTTACGAAGTTCCCATTTTCGCTGTGTGTCTTTTATGGACTGAATGGTGTGTCCTCAAAATATGTTAGAATTCTAACCCCTGTCTGTACCCGTGGATGGATGTAATCTTGTTTGGGAGAAGAGATGCTTTGTTATGTTAATGAGACCATACCAGTATAGGGTGTATCCTAAACCCAATCACTACAGAGTTATAAAAAGAATAAATTGGACACAGATGCACATACAGGATGGGGAAGGCAGATGCTAGAAGGATCCGAGGATCCATAAGGAATCAAGCAAGGCCAGAGGTTACTGACTCTATGAAGAAGAATGTGGCATCAGGATTGGAAGAAGACTCATTAATGACCTGCGTTACGCAGATGACACAACCTTGCTTGCTGAAAGTGAGGAGGACCTGAAACATCCGCTGCAGAAGATCAAAGACTATAGCTTTCAATATGGATTACATCTCAACATCAGGAGAACAAAAAATTGTTACCACTGGGCAGTATCATGATGAATGGAGAAAAGATTGAAACTATCGATAATTTCATCTTACTTGGATCCACAATCAATATCCTTCGTACCAGCAGTCAGCAGATCAAAAGATGAATTGCTTTGAGCAAGTCTTCTGTCAGAGACTTTTCCAAAATACTGAAGACTAAGGTATGCCTGATCCAGGCCATGATATTTTCAATCACTTGCTATGTAGCTGAGATCTGGACAATGAATAAAAATGACAGAAGAACTGATGTCTTTGAACTATGGGGTTGGAGAAGAGTACTAAATATTCCTTGGACTGCCAAAAGAAGATACAGCTACGTCTTGGAAAAGGTGAAGCCAAAGTGCTTTTTGGCGGCAAAGACAGAGAAGGTTCATCTCTTATACTTTGGAAAAACTTCTATAAAAAGCTGTTCCTTGAAAAGGGACATCATGCTTAGAAAGGCAGAGGATTAACAAAAGAGAGGAAGATCTTTAACGAGACTGAGTGACATGGTGACTGCAGCAATGGGCTCAAGTGCATCAGAGATGATGAGGATAGCACGGGACAGGACAAGGTTCAGGTCTGTTTATCATAGGGTCACTATCAATCATACTTGACTCAATGGCACCTAACAACAAGTGACAAGAAGAGATGACCTATTTGAACTTTCAGTCTCCACAGGTGAGAACAGACATTTCTGTTCTTTAACACCTTTTTTTGTGGCCTTTGTGCTACAACAGCACAAAGTAGTTAGTGTTCTGTCGCTCTGTTTACCAATTGTTTCTCAATTCTTCCCCTTCTTCATAAAGTTCGTCTCCATTACCCTGCTCTTGGACCACTGGCACAACGTCCTCACTTGAACCTGTGTCTCCAACTAATATCTGCTCCTACTCAGGGGAGCTTTGGTGGCCTAGTGGTAAGGAGCTGTACTACCAACCCAATGGCATACGTTTCTAATCTATCAGGTCTTCCACAAGAGAAAGATAGGCAATCTCTTCCAGTATGATTTGTTGCTGTTGCTGTTATGTGCCATTGAGTAGTCTGCATCTCATAGTGACCCTACATACATTAGCTCTGAACTCTGCACTTTCCTGAGCCAATCTCATCATCTCTGACAAGAATTAATTCCACTTCTCCAGTCACTGAGTCAATCCATCTCATCCTGGGTCTTCCTCTCCTGTGCTGTCCCTCCACTCTTCCAAGCATGATGTTCTTCTCCAATGTCTAGTCCCTCCTGGCCACATGCCTAAAGTATGTCAGACAGAGCTTCAAAATCTTTGCCTCCAGGAAGATCTTGGTTTCATCCTTTCCAGGACTGACCTGTTTGTTCTCCTGGCAGTCCATGGTATGTTCAACACTCTTCTCCAACACCACAACTTAAAGGCATCTATTCTTCTATAATCCCTAGTCACTGTCCAGTTCTCCGACGGATAGCAAGTGATATGAAGACCATGCCCTGGATCAGGCACACTTTAGTTTCCAGACTAACATCGTTGTTCTTCAGTACTCTAGAGAAGTCCCTGACAGCAGACTTTCCAAAGGCAATTTGACTTTTTATTTCCTGACTGCTAGTGCCAAGAGTGTTAATTGTGGAACCAAGAAAGCTGAAGTTGTTAATAATCTCAATCTCTTCTCCATCTGTCATGAAGCTGTCAATTGGCCCAGTGGTAAGAATTTCTGTATTACTGATTTTGAGCTTCTGCCTCTGAAAAGTCCACTAGAAGGTCAGCTATGGGCCAGTTCCAACTTGACGGCACATAATAACAACAATTCATCTTTCATGATATAGCGCCACTATCCTATTATGCTTTCAAAACATTTCATATGTCTTCTGGTCCCAAATTCTTTATGATGACATTCAAAGTATTTTGTTAGTGGGCCTAAATTTGTACTTCCCGTCTCATTTCCCCCTCACTCATTCCTCTCCATTTTGATACTGTTCTCCTTCCCAAATTCACCACTTTGCTCTCCGAGAAGGTATATATTTTTATGCCATTGGTCAAAATGTCCCCTCAAACTCAAACAGATTGCTGTGGAGTTGGAACTGACTCATAACTAACCTGCAGTTTTCTGAGGCTGTATAATGCATAGGAGGAAATAATCCTTTTATTCCCCCCTGCAGTCCCTAGTGGATCCTAACCCACCACAGGGAATTATGTGGGTGGCCACTGGACCTCCCTTACTGTCCCCTAAGAAACGAATGAATTCTCCTACCCTTCCATCGACCTTCAATTCATATTGAAGGCTACAGTCCTTGACCTTCTGCAGCAAGTGCTTCAGGTCCTCCTGAGTTTTGGCAAACAAGATTGCATCATCTGCACCAGGCAGGTTGTTGATGAGTGTTCCTCCAATCCTGATGTCACACTCCTCCTCACAAAGTCCAGCCTCTTGAAGGATCTGTTCTGCATATAGATTGAAAAAGTATGGAGATAGGATGCATCTCTGACGCACTCCTTAGGTTCTGCATGAGCACAGTCCGGTGTTCTGGGATGCACATTCTTCTCAAGGTTAGCCACAATTTGTTGTGATCTACAAAGTCAAATGTTTTTGAATAGTCAATGAAACACAGACAGATATTCCTCTGGTACTCTGCTTTCAGCCAAGATTGATCTGTTTTGGTGATAATGTCTTTAGTGCCATAGCCTCTTCTATAGCCAGCTTGAATTTCTGGTAGTCTTCTGTTAATGTATGGTTCCAGTCATTTTTTTGGATAATCTTCAGCACAAGTTTGTGTGTGTGATATTAGTGATATTACTCACTATTTTCTACTCTCTATTAGATCATCTTTTTTGGGGGGGCTGGGGATAGGAATAATATGGCAGCTTAACATCAAGAAGGCAAAGATTCTCACCACTGGACCAATTGGCAGCACCATGATAGATGGAGAAACACCATGATAGATGGAGAAGAGATTGAGGTTGATAACAATTTCAACTTGCTCAGCTCCACAACCAATACTGTTGGCACCAGCAGTTAGGAAATCAAAAGATTAATTGCATTGGGGAAATCTGCTGTAGGGGCCTCTCCAAAATGCTAAGGAACAATGATGTTAGTCTGGAGACTTAGGTGTGCCTGATCCAGGCCATGATCTTTGCAATTACATGCTATGCATCAGAGAGATAGACAATGACTAAGAATGCAAATGAAGAAGTGATATCTTTGAGTTGTGGTGCTGGAGAAGAGAACTGAACATACAGTGGCCCACCAAGAAAACAACTAGATCTGTTTGGAAAAGGGTGAAACCAAGTTTCTTCTTGGAGGTTAGGATTTTGAAGTTTTGTCTCACATACTGTAGGCACGTGGCCAGGAGGGTCCGGTCCTTGGAGAAGGGCATCATGCTTGGAAGGGTGGAGAGACAGTGCAAGAGAGAAAGACCAGGATGAGATGAACTGACCCAGTACCTGGGACAATTGGGTAGGTGTGTGGGAGTTAGTAAGACTGGCTCCGGACAGGTCAGGTTCAGAGCTGTTGTGGAATGTACATTACATGCTGGGCTGCTAATAAAAATGGGCGGTTCAAACCACCAGACAGTCTGAGGAGAAAGATTTGTCTGTAATGATTTACAACCTTGGAAATCTCAGGGAGAGTCACTCTGAGTCAGGGCTGACCCAATGGAAGCGGGTTTGGGCATTACAGTAAGTTTACCTCCGTTTATTTTATCCTCACAAAATGTGACTAGAACCAGTAATCATTTTCTCATCTTATAGTTGAGGAAGTTAAAGACATAAAGAAATCAAGGATCTTTCTTAAGAACTCACAAGTTAGTTGTAAAAGAGAAAACTGGTACTCAAACCAATCCCCTTGACTTGCTCTGAGACACAGTTGACTGAACAGCACCTAACAACATACACAATGCTACAGGCTTCTCTCACCAAAGTAAACTGCCTTAGATGAATTTATCAGAATCCAAATGTCCTAGTTAACTGCCAGGGCCAATCTCAGAGAAGCACTTTGTTAACAGAACCCCAAAGAATACAACATTGGAAAATATCAGATATACATAGTTGTCATTGCATCTCCAACTCAACTACAACAGACATCCCTAATCAATCATAGGATTCTTCCCCTGTAGAAAGCCTTAAACGCGCTAACATTCATTAGCTTCAGCTCAAGGTGACATTCAGGATGAAGCCCCTTTGACATTCCAGTTCCCCATCTCTTATTTCAGAGAAGAACTGGGGAAGGAGGAGGGTGGGGCTTTCATCTCCTGCTGGAAAACAATACCCTGTTCATTCTTCCAGCATGCCTTCCCCCAGGGCCTGCATGTGCCGTGCGTGCCCTCTGGGTTAGACACAGCAAGACTGCAGCCCATCAAATAGCATGGAGAGCTAGGCAGACGCTCAGGCTCAAAATCCAAACCTCACTAGACTGTGAAAATCAGTTATCACAGAGGCTACGGCTGGCATCTTCTTGAAAAAGCTCTAAGCCTTTGGAAGGCAACCTGATTTATGGCTAAGAAAAAAAATATTAGATAAATATATATAGATAGATATAGATAGATAGATATAGATAGATATATTAAACATATCTAAGATGGCAACATAAGAGAATAAGAAAGCCATCTGGGAACAGGAAAGCAGGCGGTAAAAGCCAGTGCCTTGTTCTCCAGGGTCCCTATGGTCAGGATGTTCTTCTTGTGAACTCCACTTTAGATAAAGGCTTTTGTTACAACTTTATTGCCATTAGTTCTTTCATTGGTTTGTTTGGGGTTTGTGGGGGTTTTTTTTGTTGTTGTTTTAATCCAAATATACATAATTTAAAAAATATTAAGAACATATTTCTAGAAAAGAACAATTTCTGTGGTGGTGTGCACACAAGGCACAAAGAAGATGTATACAGTGTGACCAGGAGTACCCTAGCTTGTTTCAATCTGCCACTATGTGAAGCTTACTAATAAGCAGACCCCACAACTTTGATTCCAGATACTTGTTTCCATTATCAGTCTCACCTAGAGTTCAAAAAACCTGCTGTACTGCCGTATTACACACACACACACACACACACACACACACACACACACACACACACACACTTTTGCCACTCATCTAACCCCTTACAAATTCAGACAAACCAACTGTTTTCCTTATGGAATTCTGAAAGTCCATTGGGTCACACAGGTGTCAAACCACTGTTGCCAACGGCAGCCACTCCTATGAAAGAGGACATGACATAAGAAAGGGTTTCAGACCCTTCACAGAGAATATAGTGTTTTTATGGGCAATCAGTTTCAGAATTAACATACTCATATGTTAAAAAAGCAACTTTGAGTCTTCATTTAAAAAAGAACTGCCTTAGTAGAATGTGCTTTATTACCCCCAGACCAAACCTCCTACACTTGAGTCGACTCTGCCTCACAGCCACCCTCTATTAGTTTTCAGACAAGACAGATCTGTACAGAGGAATTTTCAGAGTGGCTGGTGGATTTGAACCTTCTACCTTTTAGTTAGCAACTCAACACACCACATACTACAGCACAATAAGAAAAAAATGTCAGCTGTACTTATCTGCTGTGCTCAAGTTGAAGACATGAGTTCTCATATATACCACAATTCCTTTTCTAAATAAAGAATAAAAAGGCCAGAGAGGTCATTAGAACTGCTAAATGTCACACAGCCATTGTGTAACAGAACATGGAGAAGATCAGGGCCTTCTGACTCCAGGTCCATATTACAAGACCACCACGCAGCTCTCCAACCCGCCTTCTAGTATCTGTGCAAAACTAAAAACTGAAAGGACCTAAGTAGAATTACTAAATGTGCAGGCCTATGGGTTTTTCTGAAGAATCTAAGATCAAATTATTCCCCCCCCGTTTTGTGGCTGGCAACACACCATGAAGCCAGAAATGCAGTTTGCTTTTATCCATCACTGAACACAGAACAGGTAATAGTTTTTACTCAATTTGTAATAAGCTAATGACAGAATATAGGTTTATTTTCAAACTATTTAATAACAGTGTGACCTGCATTTTCCTCAGTGGTTTATTTATTTTGTTTATTTTCATAATTCACTTGTAAACTCAAGAACCCTTGACTGGGGTTTTTCAGCCTCAACAACGCTGATATTTTAGTGAGGCAACAGTTAAGCGGCATGCTCAGAGGCACCTAACAACAACAACGTTTTGACGCAGTGGCTATTCTGTGCTTTTGATGTCAGTTAGTGGCACTCATGATCTTTACTCACTAGACACAACACAGCATCTATCCCACCTACCCCACTGGGACAACCAAAACCCCTCTCCTGCCATTGTTAACTGCTCCCGGGGCACTATGGCTGCCTTTCATTGAGGGTCACACACTGATGGTGACAGCACATTCTCTATTCATTTGAGGACCCAAAGCTTACAGAATCAACCAGCAATTAATGAACAGCTGCATGTAAAAGTACTCAGGAAATAGAAACCATTGACTTATCTGCTTATATCAAGCATCCTCATGGGGCCCAATCCCACAAAGCACAGGGTTCTCATCTATGTTTTAAAATTCCCACGCCCTCGTAACTTGGGTTGTAATTTTGGTGGTGGTGGGTTTTTTTATTTTGTTAAATACACCAAGAAAATTTCCCTTGTAATTCATGGTGGAGAGAGTCAGAAGCAGCAGCCACCCCAGCAGCAGGCAGGGGTGTGGGGTCTGCTGTACTGCCGGCCACTGAGCAGGCGCTCACCAGGCGAGCAGGCCTCAGGGAGGCCCCCTGATTTAAGAGCCATCTCTGTGTGAAACACAGCTAGTCCAGATCCCTGAGGGGCCTGGGCCTGCAGGCCACGTCAGCCCAGAGCCCTCTGGACTGCAGGATGCTCTTGACGAAGAAGGGTCTGGCACCCAGCAGCAAGGCCATTATTTTCCTTTAAAGCATACATGTCATGTCCTGTTTGTGAGAAACACGTTAAACAACTCAGAAACACATTCATGATGGGCTCGAAAGTGGGATTCACATTCCTGAGGGCTAGCGTATTGTGAACCGTGGGGAGAGGCGAGGGCTGGTGGGGTGGCTCATCCACCCTTGACCGGGACTGAGGGCCTCGAGGGCCCCTCCTCAAGCTCGGCTGACAAGGGAGCTCTTCTCGTCTCAGGGGGGCTTCGTACCTCAATTCAAGTGCCAAAGCATGTTGAGACCATCTCCATGTAAGCCAAGGACCTTAGATTTAAGAGTCTTACCAATTTTTATTTCCATAAAAAAAAAAAGGTTAATGCAGAGGATAACTGGTTTAGTTCAGCTCAGGAAACACCCAAGAGGTCGACGGGTGTTCCAGTTCCACAGAGAAGCCATGATGCCTGGTCTTCCATGAGAAGCTTCTCCAAGATGTAAATCACCCCATCCAACTCTAAAGCCCATGTTCAAAACTGTCCCGTCACAAAAGCATTCTGGGGAGAAACATGCGTGTTTAGAACACCCAAGATGAGAAAGTCCTTATCCAATGATAAGAAAAAGAGCTAATAAACATGGAGAAAATTATTTAGTTTGGTATGATTTTATTTCACCAAGCCACTCACTTACTCACCAAACATACAGCTGACACGTAAACTGAAAGAAAAGTGCATTCTAATATATTAAAATTAGAGCCCAAATCTAGGCCTTTAGCCAAGTCAAATAATAAACAGTGTGATAACTATGTCTGCTTTCTCGCAGTGACATTTCTCTTGGAGGGGGAACAATTTATCATTCGAACCATACATATCACGTCCTGTGGAAGTTGTTTTAAAATTTGAACTATTTCCTCCAAATGTTTAAAGGCAGATTAACTATAAAGAAAAACTGAACCAAGTAGAATAAAAGTCCTGAAGACTTCATAAAAAAACAGAAAAACTCATCTGTGAGTTGGAATCTACTTAGGGTTTGATTTGTTTGGCTTTTCCCTAGTTAATAAGAACAAAAGTAGAGTCAGCAGATTTCTCAAGTCTTGCTGTTGTTAAGTGCCGCTGAACATGACTCATAGCAGTCCTATGAACAACAAAGCGGAACGCTGTCTTAACTTGGGCCCTCCTCACCATCCCAAATACACTTGGCCCCACTGCTAATCACACTGTATCAATTCATCTAGTTGAGGATCTTCCCCTCTTTCCCCTTTTCACTCTCTACCTTTCCATACATGAAGTCCCTCTCCACGGAAAATCTATACACTTAATATCTTTCAATAATTCACTGGTGATGTGAAGGTAAATGCTAGAATGTTTTTCTTCTTCCCCAGGAACTGATGCGTCCCTGGTTGAAGTATACAACAGTTCTGAGGTCCCTGCACTGTTGCTTTGGTTTTAGGTTTTTAAAAGGAGAAATGTGTCTGTGGCTTCATAAATATGACTGGCAAACAAAAACATACGTGGCCTCTCCACAGCCCCGGGCTGCCGGGTTCCGTTCTTTCCTCCCTGGCAGGTCTGTCAAAGGAGAGATGGCCGTCAGGCCTCTCTGAGAGAGATCACAATCATTCTCTTCTTGGCATTAGTAAAGAGAACTCATCTTTGCCTTTTTACGAACGTAAGAGAATGTGGCAAGGAAAACTGATTCTCCTGATTCTGCTAATCGGCACTGAAACTAAACGTGGGCCTGTGGATAGTTACGACATTGCGGCTTTGTAGATCCGGAGGGCAGTGTGGTAGTGGGCTCGGCAGAGGCTAACAATGCTCCAGTGATATTGAGTTATGTGTCCTCTAGTTTGAGGGACTGTCTTTTGGCATACATCACCCCAACAGCGGTTTAAAGAAGAAGAGGCTAGACTCCGACTCTGGAAGTATTCTGTAGCTCCTTGAATATCAAACATCATTCTCCATCAATTGCTTCATTCAACTAATACTGTTCTAAGCCGTGAGGTCACAGCAATAACAAGATGCAAGCTAGGTTCTCCAGACACTTATGTCCTAAAGAGGACACAACCAACAATGCACTTACATCCAAATCCCTACGTATACACAAGCTGTGTGCACATATGTATGGTGGTGGTGTGATTAAGGGGAAAACAGATACTAAAGAGAATTGTACATCCAAAACACGTGTACAGGAAAATCACAGTCGGGTTACTCATGACAGACAAAGGGCAGGCATTACCCAGATGCCCGTCAGTAGATGCATAGTACGAGAAAGTGTGGTGTATCCACATAATGGAACATAATTTGTCAACAGTGGCACCCAGCTATGTGCTCCCACACATGGGAACCTGGAAAACTCAATGTTCGGGGGGAAAAAAACCAACCAAACAGATGAATAAGGTACATTGTATGGTTCCATGTATATGAAATGTCCAGAATAGGCAAGCCCACAGAGACAGAATAGAGATTACTGGTTGTCAAAGAGGGAATGTGGGATCACTGATTAATAGACACGGGTTTCTTGTGAGGACGGTAAAAATGTTCTGACATTAGATAATGGCAATGGTTGCACATGTTGGGAACATGATAAAACCCACAGAAGTGTATCTGAGCAGTTGCAAGGTTACACATGTCTGACATATAAACCATAGTCATGAACCAACACTCGTGTGTTTCTCCTGGAGCACAAACCCAGAGGCCATGCCTGGAGAAGGCAGAATGGTGGACAGTCTCATCCCTGACTCATCCTCAGCAGCAGATGGGTGCTACTCACTCCTACCTCGCCCTGATCCTCTCATCCCACCTCTGACCAAGCCCAGGAAGCAATGGTGGCACATGGCGGGGATCACAGGGCAAGCAGCACATGGAGATCCACTGTGTAGGTTTCAAAGGGCTGGCAGAGCTACGAGTCTACCGATGGCATCACTAAAGGGTGTGGGGAGAGGTGAGGTGCAGACACTATCAATGACATCATCAGAGGGGGGACATCAAAACGAATGTCTATAACATTTTAGTTGGGCAAGATTTGCCTTTTGATGGTGAGGCCCCTCCCATCTGAGGAGACACTTGGTTTGTCAAAGAGCTCAAGCGTAGCACTCTTGTTCGAGATGCTCAATTGCCATCTGTCACCTCACGTCCAACAACTGGACAAACATCTCATCAAAACTAGCCCTGAAACTCCAAGCTGCTCTTTCCCTTCACCCCCTCCCCCCCCCCCGCCGGTACACAGCCTCAAAAAAAAAAGTCATGGAATTATGTTTCCATATCTTGGCACATATGTTTAATAAATCACAGGAAGAGGAATATGTCTTTTCACTGAAGCTAACTTGTGATGTTTATTTGTGCTTGTGTGTATATATAAATACACACATGATAACTAAACCTCCACAAAGGAAATGTGCTACTTAGAAGAAGACAAACACATTTAAGAATGGCTAAAATTTTATTAGTTTGAACTAATATGAGTTGACTCGTATTATGCACAGCATTCTCAGCTTTATTTTCTCATAATGTCATATTTATTCTGGGTTATAACCCGGTTTATATATTACAGTCTTTGGTAAGACTAAGAAGGAATTTAAATTTACAATGCTGGCAGGAGAAATGGATTTATAAACTCTAAAATATAAGCTTGTATTCAACATATTTAAAACACTACTGATAGTGAAAGGCCACGAGGCAAATGTAGGATCTAAGTGACTTTTTGAGCAAAAAGAAAAAAATTAACGGCAGTTCCTATGCCTGTGGCAGACACACACGGAGGGGCAGAGTGGAAAGGAAGCAGGTGTCACGCACAGCCCTACTTGAAAGGCACCCAGGCACATGCAGAATGTACATCCTGGCTTGAACGCTTAGGATTTACACAATGAGGAGTCTTTGATTCAAATTACCAATCTTCATATTGTGCATCGGCACAAAAAGACTCTGCAGCCCACTTCAGCTGAAAACAACGAACATGCAATTCCTGGGTGTTCAAAGTTTGGCAATAAGAACTCAGCAGTGACTGCATGGGAGAAAGACCTAGTATCCTGACAAACCTGATGTTGTGGCTCTGAATCACACAGGATCCCTCAGAGTTGAAACCAACTCAAGAGCACCCAACAACAAAACTCCCCCATTGCCCTGGAGTTAAAATCAACTCAACTCATAGCAGACCCTCCAGCGGGGTTCAGAGGCTATAAGTCACACTGGCGCACAATGCCAACAATTTCTTCTGCAGAGCTGCTGGTGGTTTCACACAGCCAGAGGGCTGCAGCCTCTGGGCTAGCAGTGCAACTCTCTAAGGACCAGGGGACAAGAACAGGACCTTTTAAAGCAGTCACACCACGTTGCTGACAGGCAGGGTAGCTGACCGACCACTTGGTCTTGGAGCACTGGGCCTAGATTCTGCTTCCTTGACAAGTACCTAATCCTCTTACTCACTGAGGTCTGTAACAGCCAGTCTTCATCCCCTCCACTCAGCCTCAGCTTCCCTCCTGGCTGCAGCACCCCCTGCTCTGGCTTTGTAAAGACTGTCCTGGCCCTCCTGCAGTTCTCCACTCTCTCACCCTGTGCCATCTCTGCTGCACCAATGGGCATGGCCCTCCAACCCTGAGCTCCCTCCAATAGACTTAGCCTCTTTCTCCCCATAGTCCCATTCCAGAATGGGAGTCACACAGTTTTTTGAGAACACACTTCCTGGGTAGAGGGATGTGTCAGGACATCAAGACTTAAGTCTCATCCCATTTTGCGCCATATAGCCCGTTGGCCCACAAAATCATTTCTTCATCTTTCTCCATTTCTGACCTCCCCTCTGTCCCAACCCCCTTGAACAGTGCTAAGCTGTCTGAGAACCACCTCCGACTCCTGCAGGGGTTCAGACAGCTGGTGTAGCGAAGTCTGTGCACGCCAAGGCTGCTAACGCTGTCTTCACTGTTGTCCAGGCCACTGGGGCCGGAGTGTGGAATGACCTCCCGTCTCCAGGCCCCCTACCTTGGCAGGCTGGCCAGGTTTCTCCTAATGAATAACAAATGGGCTTTTGCATTTCCTTTGCTCAGGACAAGCTGCCATTACAAGCCTCTTTGTTTTCTTTGTGCTGTGGTAATGGATCATCTTGCTTGGTGAGATGTCATCTTCCAGAAGGTCACCAAAGGTATGTGCGCCCTTCCTCAGACCTCCTTCCCATTCACTTACCCACCCCCAACCGTCCTTTAAAGAAAGACACAGAAAACGTGGATGACATGCTCAACACCCTTGCTTTGGCCTGCAGCCCTGCTCAACTCTATCTTGTCATTTTATAAGTTCCGCAAAAGGAGCACAGACAGAAGACAAGCCATGACACCTACGGGAAATGGCACAGGACTCTCAAAAGTGATTCTGAGGTGGAGGGGGAGAAAAGAAAAAAGAAAAAAAAATTTTGTCCCAAACTAAAAAATATCAGATCTCAAGCCACAAAGTAGAAAAGAATTCTCTCCTTCTCCTCCTGGCCCCCAAACCTCCTTCTATTCATCTTCATTTCACAGATATTTAAAGCATGTATTATGTTGCTATGGACAATTAGCCTTTTATCCAATTTTACTTGAGAGTTTAACTCTCCCACCCGAAGGTTTTAATTATACCCTCAGCCCCATGCTTCGGCCTGGGTCCCTGCAGCTGGAAACCTCCCCAGTGATGCTATAACCTTGTTAATGTAACAAAAGAGGAGTTTACTTAAAACTGGACTGACTATGGACTTAAGCCAAATTTACTTGAAAGAGGAAAGAGTCTGTCAAAAATCCTATAGTAAACACGGCAAAGCAGCTCTTTCATAGCCTTCTCTTAACTCAGAGCGACAAGCAATTTACATGTAAGTGGATTCATATGCTCCAACAAGGGGCCACCTCTCCTAGTGGGGGCGGTCAGCTGCCTGCCTCCCCCACCAGCCTCCCCGTTTCCTTTGCTTTCTTCCCTTTTAGCTTTTCCTTTCCTTTCATTTCCCCCCCCCCCCCCCCCCATTTTCCTGGTATGTGGAGTAGGCTGTTCTCCGCAGTGAAACAGCGCAAATCCACAATGTTTTAATCACCCCACAGCATAATTAAGGTCTTCTAAACATTTACCAAGGCAGTCGCTCTGAATAAAGGCAGTGAAATTTCCAAAAGCTGCTCTGCAGCCTGACTTCTGGCCTGTCAAAAACACTCATCAGTGCGGGTGGAAGCGTGTTGGGAAGGAGGGAGCGCTCGCCTGCTAAGGAGGTATGAGCTGTGTTTTGTGTGGGAGTTACTAGTCAGACACCAGAGCCCATTTCTGCTCTCTTGCCAAAATCCAGCAAGGTTCCTTACCTTCTCCTGTTAATTAGATTACTCTCCTTTCCCGCTTTACATCCACACATTAACAAAAAGCACCCATTAGATTAAATACAACATGACAACAAGGAAGGACTGAGAGAGGCGTTCTGAGAAAACATGAAAGAAAACCATCACCCTTAATACCATTTTGTGAAGGAGAAAGAGACTCTGCAGGTAATTCCAGCCTGCAAGGGGCAAATTCCCTAACATGTTAGGAGCAAAGACGCAGAAAATTCATTCCCCTCAAGTCGAGAGCCAGGCAAGAAGGGTTTGCTTTAGCTCCATTATTTTCAGTCCTGTTCTTTGACGAAATCCATCCATAGAAAACAACTGGCCCGCGCTCAACTTTCTTTCATGCGCACTGAAAGTTTAATTAGTTCTAACTAGATCAAAAGTTGTTTTTCCCGCTTTTGGCATGTATCTGTATCATTTCTGGGCTATTTGGAAGCTGCTAGACATCAAAGGCAGATCCATCATTCTTGGGGAACCTCCATTCCTCGGAGGCAATTCCGATCCACCTCTCCTTCCGTGCTACCGGTCTCATGTCAGCTGGGTCATGTGGGGGGGTCTGGTTGCACCCCAAGACATGCATGCAGTTCACTCTAGCGCCTGCCAAAAAGCACCAGCGTCAGGCTGTCTCAGTGCACATGTGCACGCCCCTGTTGTTGTGGTCCAGCCAAAAGCTGACCCTCGGGTGGGTTTTCAGAAACATTAAATCGCTTAGGAGGTGGCTGTCCACATTTCCGCAGAACAGGTGGAGGACTCAAACCATGTTTCTTTGGGTTGGCAGCACAATTCTTTAGCACCCCAAATCGTGCACACACACAATTCTTTAGCACCCCAAATCGTGCACACACACCAAACTCGCAGACTTCATCCAAGTCCATTTCACCTCATTAGAAGCCCCAGGATAGGGGAGAATTGGCCCAGATTTCTAAAGCTTTACTCTTCAGGAAAATAGACTGCCTCGGCTTTCTCCTGAGGAGTTAGTGGTGGGTTTGAACTGGTAACCTTCTGGTGAGCAGCTAAATTCCTAACCACCGTTATCACAGGGCTACCTCCACAACAAATTCCTCACAACAAAAAGCTCATGGATATTTCCTCCAGGGTGAGAGAGCTGGGAACCGGCTAGCATTTGAACCTACGGAGAGGGGTCTTTTAAGACAGGTCCGGTGATCTGCTTTGGGAAAGTTGCTGTTGTCGTTGTGTGCTGTTGAGCTGGATCTGACTCTAGCCGACTCTTCAGTGGGGTTTCAGAAGTTGTCAATCACATGGGAAGAGTCTGTCCATCTTTCTCCCGCAGAGCAACTGGTGGATTCAAAAGGTTAAATAAAGCCTTCCAAATCCTTCAGAGCAGTTGTACTCTGCACAGATGCAGTCACCATAAGTTGGAATCAAGTCAATAGCAATTAACAAAAACAGATCTTTAATAGCCCATCGTATTTCAGTTAGAAGAGCCTTGGAGGTGCAGTTCCTAGCGTGCTGTGCTGTTCAATGAAAGAATGAGCATCTCTGGCAGCTCAAAGCATCCATGATTCCAAGGGAGAAAGATGAGTGGTCACCTCCCATGAAGATTTACAGCCTTGGAAACCGTCTGGGACTGCTATGCATCAGAACTGACGCTTTGGCAGTAAGCTTAAGTTCAGTTTTTAATTTCAGCCACTATAAAGTTGTTCTTTTTTTGGGGGGAAGGGGAGTGAGCTTATATTTCTTAAGCTGCTTTTTACTAAGGTCTTTCCTTCTAGAATTTGAAGTGGGTCAGCAAATCACGAGGGAAACCAACCATCCATATATAAAGTCTTCTAGTCATGAAGAGCTTGGAAGTTGTAAGGGCACAGACATATAGTAGAAGGCCAGGCTACCAAAAGTGCAACAATGAATGAATGGAAACCCAAAATCTCTGTAAATGTTCATGAAAATTAATAAAATTTAATATATAATTTTTTTTTAAAAAGGCCAGGCTACCACCCCAGGCCTCCTCTGTACTGCCTGTGTTCCTTGGGGAAGTCTTGCTGAGACTCAGTTTCCCTGTCTGAAAAATGGACAGAATCCTTCCTTCATTATGGTTGTATAAGGAGTACGAACCAAAGCACCAAACCTCGTTAGTGACACTAATGAAAGGAGCCGATTCTACTTGTAGAGGACATAATTGGAACAGTGGCTACTCTGACTTTCTAACTACTATAGTTTAGATTCTTGCTGTGTACCTACCAAATACATACCTGAGCTGGAGGTGGTTTATGGAGATTCTCTCTTCCTTTATAAAGTTATACACTGAATGAAATTTGCATTCCACCTGCTTCTTTACTAACAGTCTCTGGCATCTAGAAGAAACCCTGGGAAAAGCCATCATTGAAAGGATGCCCCTTTCCGAATGACAGAACCACACACAATACATCATTCAGTCCTAACATCTGCTGAACACTGATGTGATGGCTGGAGCCGCAGTAGCCTTTTATAACATGAAGACAAAAGCTGGCCTTGACAAGATAGAACAAGATGACAACAGTAAGCTGCTCTACATTTTGTGGATCGTCTATCTCCACACTTAATGTATGAGAGGAAACAAAAGGTTTTCTATATGTCCCATTTTCCTTGTATGTTCCTTGGAAGATGCAGCTACAAAGAAGGTGTCTAGACTTCTCGTAGGTTTTCTTGGGTCTGCTTTAAAGGGATCAATGGCAACTTGAGATGCTGAATGTCTGCTGCCCAAACACATCACATTTTCCTTTTAGCAGGCCCACCACCGCACCCTACAGAAAACACAATTACTAAATCGTGGTTTTATCGCTGTCTGTGATATTTTGGCTTCCCTTGGGCTCCAAAACACTATACTTAAAAATCTCCATGCTTGCCTTTGGTATTGCTCCAAAAGGAAAAGACACTATTGGCAAGCATGCACCTCCCTCAGATGCCCTGGCGAGAGAGCACATCCTGAAGAAAGCGCATTCACGGGTGTCCTTTAAGCACCACCCCGACCCCCCCACCCGCCCCTGTCATTTTCTCATTAGAGCCTCTTTAATTTGGCACCCTGGGATCCTACTTAAATGACCTTCTTAGTCAGGATTAGGGGAGCAAAAGGAGACCACAGGGGACTAACCCCTGACAGTTCCAATTGTCAGAGCTAGGAGAACGACACACTTTTCTTCCCACTAATTCTGCACTGCGTGGCATGGTCTCAATTTGGGAGAAACCGTGATACTTAAATATTTAGCCAATCTCCAAGCCCTTCAGAGAGACTAAGCATTGAATAAGTGAGGCATTTATGGATCTTGAATATCTCCACTTGCTCAATGCCAGGGCCTCAATATTTTGATAAAGTGATGACAGGGAGAAAATGGAGCATCAAAAGTAGAAGCTAGGAGAATACTGTAAGTACATGTGAAAACCCTGAGCCGCTAGAATTAACTCTGTATATTAGAAAGAGGACATGTTTCCATAATGCAATTTTCACAAAAAGATGTCCATTTTTGGGGCCAGATTGGTTTTCCTTCCTTTAAATTTTTTTCCCCCAGGAAAGTGAAGCCAACTTGGGCTTTGAAAATATAAGGGCCAATTTCTAAAAGCCACTTCGAATTGTCTTCCTCTTGAATCTGCCAAGAAAGTGCACTGAGAAGGATTGAAAATATCCCTGTCTGTCTATTGAAGCAATGTCAAGGAGAAATAGAATCCAAGGCACACATGTAATTCAATTTTCTAGTAGCCACATTAGAAAATGTAAGGAGAAACAGGTGAAATTAATTTTAATAAGATTCATCTTTAAGCCCAAATAGTCAACGTAGTATTGAGCATGCCATCAATGTAGACATTTTATGGACTTAGTTTATATTTTCCCCCCCCATTGTTTTTTTTTTTTAAAAAAAAATTCCCCCAAATTTGGTGTGTGTTTACACTATAGCAAACTAAAAACTGAGCTGTCCATGTTTCAAATGCTTCAAAGTTACATGTGGTATGTGGCTACTGTGCTGGGCAGAGCTGGGCCCACAATACTACCCTCTGCATTCATGCATAGAGCCAATGCCCCAATCCTGCCCCAATGGCAGGCATTATGCATTTTGTTATGATCCCTTCCAACTGTTCCAAATGCCTGGTGCAAAAAATGGGAGACAAAAATCAGCATAAGACAGCCAGCTCAAAGCTAATGGTCATTACTTGAGCGTTTCAACAATTTTAAAACTCAGTGTTTGCAACATCATTTCACCAAAAGCACCACCACCATTTCACCATATCATAATCAACGATATCGATACTGCAATCATCATCATGTGACCACTGTCATCACCTTCGTAATCCCGTCACCATAGGTTTCCTTGACTTACATCCTAATTTCTATCCTAATTCTTCTCCCAACTAAAATGTAGGCAAATGGAGGACTTCCTCCAAGCCTTTGCTATGTGGGTCATACACCCATCCCTGATTTCTCACTTTTCCTACAAGGCGTCAAGCATGCAAGAGGTGTTCAGTAAATATTCTAGGGTTCAGCTAGAACTGTCTAATCCTGTCCATGAGTTCTAATTCTAAACTATAAGGCATCCCTCATGACTATAGGGGCACAATTCCATTTATATTTAGTTTTTCAAAACAGTATTGGCTTATAGTAACAAGCAAACACTAAATAGTATCCATACAAATGAAAAACAGAGATAAAGGGAGAGAAAAGAAAGAAACAGTAACAACACAAATCACAACTTTGCAAGAGGGAAGATGGTGAGGAAGACTACAAGAAAAAAAGAATTTACCATGTCAACACTTTTTCCCTTCAGTAAGCACTTAGTGCAGGTCAACATTTAAACTTTGGGCTTTCTATCTTACTTTCACATGTATGTATATGCTTAAACAGCAGTTTATCTCAAAATAACAAAAGCTTTTTGTATTCACTTTTCACATACATACTCACTTGAGCAATTAAAAGTTGTAATTATTATTCACTTGAAAAGGTAACATAAAAAAAAAAAAGAAAAGGTAACATGAATGAAATCACATTATTTTTTATATTTTCAACTCTATATCTCTAAGATTTACTGATTTTATTTTCTTTTTCAATTTATTATTAATTTCAATGAAAATTTACAGAGACTTTGTATTTCCATTCATTCATTGTTGCACTTTTCTCCCCTCCCAACCCTCCCCCCCAGTACACTACCCTCTTGGAAAAGTGAAAGAATAATTCTTTCATTGTTTTACAAACCCTCACCCCAGGTCCACTCCACTAAGCAGCCTTTGCTCTGGATGTCTGTCATGATAAAAATACCTAATCACATATCCCTTTTAAACAGTTTCTCCCTCATCTGTTTCAGTGCAGTATACATTATTTATCCCATCTTTCTCAGTCTCCCCTAAACCCCAAGGTCAGTCCTGTTTTACAATAGTGGCGCCATGCAGTATTTGTCCTTTTGTGACTGAGGTACTTCACTCAGCATAATGTCCTCCAGGGTCACCCATTTTGAATGATATTGCATGAGTTCCTTGTTTTTCAATGCACCATAGTTTTCCATTGTGTGAATATACCACAGCTTCTCTCTCCATTCGTTTGTTGATGGGCACTTAGATTGTTTCTAACTCCTTGCTATTGTGCACAAAACTGTGATAAACATGGGTGTGCATATATCTGCTTGGGTGGTGGTTATGGTTTCTTTGGGGTTTATTCCCAGTAGTGGATTTGTTGGGTCAAATAGTATCTCTATTTGCAACTTTTTGAGTAAGCGCCATACCACCTTCCACAGTGGTTACAACCGGAATCTTCACATTTCTTAATATATCTGAGAAAACTTCTCTCTCTGTCCAGTCTTCTCTCAAAATCAACCCTAGAATATTGTTAGTGTTCCTGACCCACCTGTTATGTCTTCAATTATCATCTCTAGAGGAACCAGATTTGAAAGTCAAGTACAAGACAAAAATTTAGCTCAAGTCAAATATATCCCTTGGTTTACTAGATGACAGAGAGAGAAGGACATGGGGGACACTCACATATGAAGTCTTCCCACTGCCCCCTCAAATCAAATAAAAAAGAGGTGCCAAGATTGGATGCACAACTGACCTTCCAGTAATTTAGGTTAGAGTCCTTTTAGAGAAGGTGGAGCCATGTCTGCACAATTACTGAATCAACATCTAATAACAGTGCTCAGTAAATAAGAGCCCAATAAATTAATGGTCAAGAGCAAACCTGCAGTGACTGAAACCAACAGAAAGTAATAATCAGTAAGCCTGTGCTTACCTTATTTATTCAGCTCTGGATATAAGAGAAGAAGTAACCAATCATGAGGGTTTCATATTTACCATCTGAAAGAGTTTCTTTCCCCCAAATCCCTATGTTACCATTCAGGTAAGAAGTTGCAAAGAGAGATAATCAAGAAATAGTCACCTATTCCAGTTGATGGTACAAATGTCAATAGTCACCATGAGATAAAAAACACTACACTCAAGATGTAACTCTGTCAATCCAGGGAAAATGGAGATAAAGCCAGGGAGAACAATGTTGAAAACTGATTGAAGAATGTATCAAATAGTATAAAGCCTTGTGACTTCTTTACAGAAAACCACCAAATGGTCCATTTTACTGTTTTATAGAAACATTAAAAGGGGGAAAAAATATTTCACATTTGGATCCCAGTGGGATTCAACTTTTGGAGAAAGGACTTCATTTACATTTTCTTTCACCCTAAAGTGTTTGTAATATGGTGTCAGAAATGTTTATCTGTAAAATAATGCTTATACAGAAATATTTATGGACGAAATTATATAATGTCTGGATTTGCTTCAAAATAATCCAGGGATAAGGGTGGGAAAATGTGGTATGGGGGGGAACCCAACCTACAACAAACACAACACAAAAATAAAGCAGAATTGACAATGAGTTAGTTATGTTAAAAGTGGGAGGAAGAGAATGCAGGGATTCATTTTATTTTGTGTGTCACTGATGCTTAAAAAATATATTTTAGAAGTAATTTATCCAACCCCATGAAGGCATAAATGATTATCACAGGAATACTTCACTGGGATTCAGGGAGGCATCTGCTACCTCTGGATGAAAGAAAATCCTCCTTCATTGTCAACATTAGACTTAAAATTATGCCTATTTGGAAACTTGTGTATCTGCGTGAATTTTCACATTAAAGGCAAGACTTCTCAAGGTGCTCTTTCAACAATGTGACTTTCTAGGAAATTGTCATTGGCCCAAAGTTGTTTTTTTTAAATTTGCCTTTGCTTTTAAACTGGCATTTGATGAGTTTATCTTCCCATACGGGTAGTTGTAGTAGTAGCAATGAAAGTTAATACAGTACAGTTCTCCCCTGCAACCCCCCCCCACCAGGGAGTTCTTAAATTTCACTTTTAATAGTGCCATATTTTGCTATGTAACATAAAGCTTCCAGTTAAGTAACTAACAGTAACCTTTTACATAGGATTCACCTAAAAAAAGTTGTCATTTTCTTGCAGCAAAATGGTTGCTAACTTGCATTTTTTTTAAGAGACACATATAAATACAGAAATGCAAAGTACACCAAACTCAAGTGTCTGAAAATAACTGGGGGCCTGTAGTCTTCAGCAAAACCACAAGCACTCAAAAATCCTCTGCCCTTTACTACCAGATTTTCATGTTTGTCTTTAAAGTCTTCATTAACAGGTATCTCTTGTAAATAATCGAAGTTGGTTTTCAGTGTTCTATGCAGTAGCCAGCTTTCACGCTTACAGTGAAGTTTTATTAAATATTCAAGAGGCATGCCCTGTTCTTCATTTCTTCCTCGTAAATATATTCCATTTAATTATGTTTCTGGAGTAGCCTGACGATAAACGACTCCATCCAGTTCAAGGCTTTGCCCACATCCAGTCATGTCAGTCTTGATAAAGTGTCTATTCTGTTTCAAGCATGCAGATTCATATAAATTAGATGCAAAAATATAATACCCGTCACTACGGCACTTAACAGCAACAACATACACAGATCGCTGAAAAAATAATACTGGTTTCTCAGCATCTTAGAGTCTGCCACTGAGAGAGGCAGGTTGAGCTCGTATTCTACTAAGGCAGGCAAAGGACTGAAAGATAAAGGACCATCGCTCAGGTTCCTCATACATCATCTGAAGGACACTGCCACCACTTTTCTGAGATGTTGTCGGTTCCTCAAATTCACCTTGAGTACTTTGAACACTGCACCAGCGGGTAACAGGTTCTGGAACCACGTCCCAATCCTCAGACTTGTTTAACAAAAGTTGACTTCCCTGAAGGGATGTTGCCTTCGACGAAGATTTTCTTGGTGCAGGGGCCCTCAGAGCTTTCAGGGAGCTCTGGAGGCCTAGTGGCAAGAAGATGCACTGCAATGCAAGAGGTGTACCAGCGGTGTGAGGTTCGAATCCACCAGATACTCTGCTGGAATAGGAGGGACAATCTCCTCCTGTACCAGTCAGAGCCAATTTGACGGTACACACATAAAAACTTAAAATATATATATATATATGATATATATAAATATATAAAATAAATAAGGGCAGCTTCTCTTGGGCGAAGTAGCCATTCTGTCGGTTTGGTTTGGTTTTTTTGAGACCCCTGACCTCGTTAAGCACAGAGGGCTGGGGGTGGAAGGTGGCCAGCCACAGAAGTGTGTGCAGACTCCGCCTCCGGACCCAGAAGGACCTGCTGGGCTGCAGACAAACTGGTCACTGAGAGCCTGCAGATGCAGCAGCTGCAGAGGGAGGGGCCCTGCAGTGGAAGCCCGCAGGGCGGGGAAGCCACGCCCCTCCGCGTCCCGCGCAGCCCTGAGCGCGTGTTCCAGTGTACGCTGTCTGCACGTCGAGTCACGCGGGAAGGGAGTGCGGGGCCGTCCTCGCGGGCACATGACTCTCCTGGGCCATCGGAGCCTTTGTCAATACAGTACGTTCTTGCTGATGTTGTGTACCCTCAGAACCGACCCACAGCTGACCCTCCACTGATTTTCAGAGACACATCCTTCTCCCAAGGAGCAGCTTATGGATTCGCATCATGTGTCTTTGGGACTGCTGCGCAGCTTCTTAACACCAAGGCACTAGAATATGTCACTGACATTTACACTAAAATATGCTTAAATTAAGGAGGGCTTGTTTGGGGGTATACTGAGTTAATATTAATGATAAAATGATTAGGACACAGTATATAAGGGTTGTACAACATGAAGAATGTAATCAATGCCATTGAAGTGTACAGATAAAAATTACTGGATGACAAATGCTTTGTATATGATGTTGTTCTTGTATGCCATTGAGCAACCCTATAAATAATAGATCTGAACTCCATCCTATCCTGTGCCATCCTCATCGTCTCTGACACACTTGAGCTTACTCCTGCAATCATTGTGTCAATACACCTTGTTGAGGGTCTTCCTCTCTTTCGCAGATCTTCCATTTTTCCTAGCATGAATGATATCCCTTTCCAAGGAACAGCCTTCTCTCTTAGCAACATGCCCAAAGTATGTGAGAAGCAGCTTCATCCTCCTTGCTTTCAAGGAGCCCCATGGCTGCACTTTCCCCAAGACATACTGTTTGTTCTTTTGGCAATCCAGGGGATTTTCTGTGCTCTTCTCCAACACTACAACTCAAAAGCATCAATTTTTCTTCTGTTATCATTATTCACTATCCAGTTTTTAGAAGCATAGTAAGTGATTGGAAAGACCATGGTCTGACTCAGATGCACTTTATTCTTCAAACTGGCATCATCACTCCCTAGTAATTTGGATAACAGACTTGCCCAATGCAATATGCGACATGCCACAGTTTTTTAAAATAGTAAAATGGGCAGACATAGTTTGACATACATACAGGCACAGTGTGTTCTATTACACTTTACAGATAATGCTCTTTCGTGTTTTTTTTTCCTTTACAACTTGCGAGCCTGAAGCCATTCTATATATAGCAAATCTCCCAGTGCCAGTTTTCCAATAGCACATCTCACTACATGTCTCAGTATCAATTTCGACAACTTGCAATATTAAAACTATGCTGCATTAAAAAACAAGGAACTCATGAAATATTATTCAAAATGGTTGACTCTGGAGAACATTATGCTGAGTGAAATATCCCGGTCACAAAAGGACAAATATTACTTGATGCCACTGTTGTAGAATGGGACTGTCCTTGGGGTTGGGGAGAGACTGAGTAAGATGGGTTCAATAATGTATACTGCACTGAAACAGAGGAGGGAGAAAACTGTTTAAAAGAGATATATGACTAGGTACTTCTGTCATCACAGGAGTCTAAAGCGAGGGCTACATGGTGGAGGGGACCTGGGGGAGGGTTTGTAAAACAATGAAAGAATCCTTTTACTTTTCCATAATTTTTGACTCATGTACTTATAACTTGTTAGTCAAATTTGTGTCTTCTAGGTTGCAACACCCCCATGATACATCTTCAAGGATATGAACATGTACGGCCAAGCACAATCAATAAGAGTGCATCTAAATTCCAAAATCAATCTCCATAATAGTCTATGTGTTTCCTACTGCCAAAGGGGCCCTTTAGAGTAGTGAGAGAAGATCTTCACCCTGAAACCCACAGCGTCCCTTTTCAGCAGGAAGTAGCTAAGAGAATACACCATCCCCTTTTCCTTATGAATCAGGGTGAAGTCTCTCTCAGGGAGGAGTGATAGGGAATGGCAAAGGACACACCGACAAAGGAGATTAATCAGAACTGACTTTGACAAGCACTGTGGCAATTGGACAATTAAAACAGACATTTGGATGGCGGGGAAGAAGAACAAACTGGGGAGGAGGGTGGAGAGAATGGTGCGGCAATGAAGGAGTGAAAGCCCAGAATCCCTGTGAATGTTCATTGAAACTAATAAAATTTAATAACAATAAAAAAACAACTTTCTTTTATGTTACCATTACACAATTAGTCAACTACAACATAGTAGAAGCATGACTTTAAAACGCACTGAGGAACCAAAATACTGGCATGATTTTCTTTTATGATATTTGTTCTATTGTAATGGTTTGGAACAGAACCTGCAAAAACCTGTGAGATATGCCTGCACTTCTTTACAAAAAATCTTCTTCAAAGTCCTTAGCACATGGCTGTTGTTGTTGTTAGGTGCCGTCGAGTCGTCTGTGACTCCTAGTGACCCTATGTACAACAGCTCTGAACTCTGCTCTATCCTGAGTCAACCTCAGCCTCTCCGACACACCTACTCCCATTACTCCAGTCACTGAGTCAACCCATTTCATCAAGGATCTTCCCCTCCTGTGCTGTCCATCCACCCTTCCAAACAAAAGGGAGCCTCTCCAAAGACTGGTCCCTCCTTGCAATATGCCCAAAATATGTCAGCTGAAGCTTCAGAATTCTTGCTTCCAAGGAACAGTCTGGTTTCACCCACTCCAGGATGAACAGGTTTTTTCTCCTAGCAGTCCATGGTATATTCAACACTCTTCTCCAGCATCACAGCTCAAAGGCATCATCAATTCAACTTCTATCATCCCTAGTCATAATCCAGCTCTCTGATGCATAGCAAATAATTGCAAAGACCATAGCCTGAATCAGGTGCACCTTAGTCTCCAGACTGACATTGTTGCTCTTTAGTACTCAGGAGATGTCCTGACAGCAGACTTTGCCAATGCAGTTTGTCTTTTGACTTCCCGGCTGCTGGTACCAAGAAGTGTTGATTGTAGAGTGAAGCAAACTAAAGCTGTTAACAATCTCAATCTCTTCACCATCCATCATGATGCTGCTAATCAGCCCGGTGGTGAGAATCTTTCTTTTCTTGATGTTGAGTTTCAATCCATATTGAAGGCGGCAGTCCTTGACCCTCTGCAGCAAGTGCTTCAGGTCCTCCTCAGTTTCAACAAGCAGTGTTGTGTCATCTGCATAATGCGGGTTATTGGTGAGTCCTCCTCCAGTCGTGATGCCACGTTCCTCCTCACAGAACCCAGTCTCCCAGATGATCTGTTCTGCATATAGGTTCAAAAGGTATGAAACATGGTATGCATCCTAAATTTATTTCCCACATTTCAAATTCATAAGCTAACCATGCCATTACTTCTGAGAGTGAGCTTGTTCGTCCTGGGATAAACCTCAATAACCTGACTATGACCTTCAAGACCTGGCATTGTCGGGTGCCTGGTGACCCCATCATCCTTGACCAGTCCTGCTTTCCCTCTTGGTCTGCATGCTACAAAGGCTTCATGAGGGCTAATGGAATCAAGGCAGTGACTTCCTCTTAGAAAGGACTTCCTTATATCTGACCCCACCTCACAAGTCCACCCCTTTATCAAAGGGGCTCGATTCACCCAGCCAGCAGCACAGGACAGTCCACAGCCACATCCCGAGGGAAATCTGCTACCTCTGAGATGCTCTCAAAGCCCCCTTTTGTATACTTAGCCTTGTAGTTAGGATGCTGTATCCAGATGTCTAGTCGTTTTAACAGGCTCTCGTGGTGCCATCTGAAGGTAGCTGCACTGCTAAACCCCAAGATGGTACCTCTCTGGTGGCTGGATCCCACCGGCAGCTGTTCAGAAGCAAGATGGAAAATCTCTTCCTTTGTGGTTTATAGTTTCCCCAGAAAACCCACTGGAGGGTCAGCTATGAGTCAGTGCCAGCTTAGCAGCAAATGGGTTTGAGTTTAGAATCCTTTAATTTGTCGTCAGATTGCAAACCAGGTCCTCAAGAAATATATACTCACACATTTTTCCATTCATCCATTCAGTTAATAATTGAGTGTTTGTTTTATGAGTGAATGTGTCAGCCACTAAAGAAAGAATTGAATGCATGTGTTTCATTCACTCAAAGGATGCTAACAATGACTTGATGGGAACTGAGTTACACTCTGTTGTTGTTGTGTACCATTGAATTGGACCCATAGCTGATCCTCCGGTGGGTTTTCAGAGGCAGTTAGTTGCACAGGAGGAGACTGCCCATCCTTCTCCTGCACTCTGACTCGGGATCCCTATAAATTTCTTTCTTCCCATATCAGTGACCTCCTCTTTGCTCCATCAGACTAATTTCCCAGACTGAAGAGCAATGGTACTGGTCTGGATCAAGCAGGAACCATAGTTCCCCTGAGACGATTCCAAGGAGAAGACTTGCATGAAGTGACTATAAAAAGAGGGGCAATTAGGGCAAGTGAACAAGAACCATTGAGGCACCAAAGACTATGAGCAGTGGGCAGCCATTACCATGCCGAGGGCTAGAAGGGCAACTGGAGACAAAAGCCCAACCTGGTGACGGGGGAGCTTGGGGGGCTCGGCCGAGAGGAAGCAGTGGTCACGGGGAGATGCTTCTACTGCCAGATGTTGTTGCTGTTGACGGCCTTTGAGTCGAGCATGACTCATAGTGACCCAATAAACAAAAGGCCTGAAGCCTTTCTATAACTACTGACATTTATTAAAGTTCATAGGGTTTCCGGAGGCATACTGTTTAGGAAGTAGATGCCACTCCTGCACAAAGAAATCCTCTGACATTTTCTCCACTTGCTCTCAAATTTCCTCTTTGGTTCCCACTAGCCTGGTCCCAACCAGGAATCAATGAGTTAGAGAATCCAGGTGAGGCATGGGGACAGCACTTCTCAGAGGTGACCAGTGAAGGGCTGAAGGGACATTGGGGAGGAGAGGAAGAAAAGAGTAATTAGCAGTTAGCTTCACTAATCTCACATTGCTTTATAATAAAGCACTAGCTGACAAGGGTCATGGATCTGGAGAGAAAGCTTTCAAAGACAACTACCAGCAGCAGAGCTGGGAATAGAAAGATGCTTAGAGCTCAGGGGTCACTGAAGCAAACACATGGATTCCCACTTCAAATGGTTACAGAAAGACCACGATTTAGCTTTTAGTACAACTACATGCTGGCATTGGCTTCACTGTATTCTGCTAATCTATTAAAAATACTGAAGCACTGGGAGTTAGATACTAACAGAAAGACAGGAACAGAAGGAAGGAGAGGAAGAGATGGATAAATAAAAACACTGCTATAATCATATACCAACTTATGGGGCTGACCCAAGGCTTTCATAATCTTAATTAATAGTTGAGAAAACTTAGGATCAAACAAGGCAGCAAGTAAAAAACATGATAGAACATTGGCATTGGACAAGCTTCATTATTTACTAAGAAACAGATCTCTTAAGAAGCAGGCCTTTTGGATCCCAGACCAAGATTTAAATCTTAAAAGGATAGTGCAATTGAGAACACAGAATTAAACCCAGCTAAGCTTGGAAGCAGGAATGGCATCCACTTCTAAAACAGCTTGCCTCTGGAAACCCTATGAATCTGGAGAAAGGAGCAAAGTTATACAAGCGTCCAGGTCTTCCGTTCACAGGGTCACTATGAATCGCCTATGAACTCGATGGCACTTACAACAATCTATGGACAGTTAACAACAACAATCTATGGACAAGTGGTTTTCGATAAGGAGTCAAAAGCCACTTAGTAGGATAGAAACTGTCTCTTTAATAAATGTTGTTGTTGTTGATTGCCTTTGAATTGAGCACTACTCATAGTGACTATGAATTTTAATAAATATTGCTGGTAAAATTGGATATGCACATGTAATTTCTAAAACTCTTAGAATCTTTTGAAATATGGCAACAACTAAACAATATTTTTTCAAAATTCTATTTTAAAATGAGGAAAAGCATGACTATATTCTCTTTGACAAAAAAGACATCTAAGTATTCAATAAACATCAACTCAACCCATCTCAACTTATTGCCGTTAAGTAGGAACTGATGCATAGCTGATCCTCCGCTGGGCTTGAGAGGCTTTAAATTACAAAGAAGATTGCTGTTCCTTCTCCTTAAAGATTAGCTGATGAAAAAATTAAAAAAAAAAAAAAAGATTAGGTGATGGACTTGCGTAGCCAGAGAGGTAGGACCTCTGTGTATAGTTGCAGGAAAACAAGGCAGGTCCACAAGATCAAAGTCACTTACACAAATGGGGTGTTCTTGGGAGCTCTGGTGGCCTGGTGGTCAGAACCATTGCTGCAATTCCAAAGGCACATGGCTCGAATCCACTAGCTGCTCTGTGGGAGCAGGATGGGCAATCTCTTCCTGTGTGATTTCCTGCCTCTGACAACATGCTGGAGTGTTAGTTATGAGTCAGTTCCAACTCAGTGGTACTCAAACAAATAGAATATTCTAAAGTCACCATGCCCTTTGAATCTGATCAAACATTCTCCAGGTAAACACATCCTGCATAGTTTTCTTCACAGTTTCAAAACCACCAATGATGCTACAGAAGAAGGATGGGCAACTTCCTCCCATGTGGTTTGTAGCTTCAGAAACAGACAAGGTTAAATGGCATTAGGAAGCAGCACCTGAGGCTGCCTGTATTAGCTGAATTCCAGGCTACTCATGCAGGATGAGAGTGTTCTAGTGGTCTAGTGGGTAAGGAATTGTGCTGCCAACCCATAGGCAAATGGTTCAAATACGTCAGCTGTTCTCAGGGAAAAAGATGGGCAATTTCCTCCCATGCAATTTACAGATTATGAAAAACTTCTGGAGTTTCAGCTATGAGACACTTTGGGAAGCAGAACAATGGGCTGGGACTAAATAAGTAAACCAGAGATGAGACTAAAAAACTATTCTCTCTTTGCTAGGTCCAGAAATACCAGTCTGAAATGACAAGCCTGAATTTCTCAACCTTGTTACTACTGACATGTTTATCTAGAAAATTCTTTGTTATTGGGAACTGTCTTGTGCATTACAGACTGGTTAGCAGCAATGCTGTCTCTATCCTGTAGATGCCAATACAACTCCTCTCCAGTGGCAGTAAAAGAAGGTCTCCAAACATTATCGGATGTCCTTTGAAGGACAACTCATCTCCAGCTGAGAACAAACATTTTAAATAAACATAAGATGATTAATGTGGCCATCTGAGTTCTGAGCTTGGAGCACAGATGGTTAGATTTGCCTCAGTTTCTCCAGCTACAACTGGCAGATTCAAGCTGGGACTTTGAGTCTCCAGAACCCTGTTCACTGTACCAAAGATTGTGTGCTTCAGAGCTTGATGAGTGGCCCAGCTGGGCTTTCCTCGGCAGGATTCTGAGGGCACTCTCCAGGTTATGTGCTGTTCCATCCTTTGTTTGGTGGAGACAATTAAGGTAACATCCCTCTCAGTGTAGGACCAGGCCCTTAACAGCACTGGCCCAACATAATGTTGCTCTTGGATGGAAAGCTAGGGCCACAGTTGAACTCTGTGACTTGCAGGGCTTTGGGAGGCTGGAATGCCTTTGCGTTTCTCCTTCCCTGTGTAAATGGCTGACCTTCCCTATTCTCCAGGGAGCCGCTGTGAGCATGAAGTATGGCACTTGGAATGATTTAAGCTCTGTGATTCACCAGCATTTAAGATTATTTAACTGCTGATTATGATTATTTTAGCTGAAAGACTATACTCCTTTAGCTCAGAAAATGTTTGTATTTCCATTAAAAACCACCAGGTGAAAGGCCTTTTTGAGTGGCATTCCTCACTATTAAAACTACACATTCAGTGCATTTTTTTGCCCCAGAGACGGTGTGTCCCTTATATTGTTTAAGATAAGCAAGTGGACTTCAAAAGCTTTCTTCAACTAGCTCTCTTCCTCTGTTCCTACCCACCTGCCTCAGGCTACTGTAACACTCCCCAAAGGCAAGCTAGAATAAGCATCCATCTGCCCATTGCCTTCTCTTTCTTCTCACACTGTCTCCAGAGCCAAAATTCATACAATGACATCTCAACTTCTTCTCTGGGACACGGTACTAAGTGGTTAAGATCTCAGACCATGGCACCAAACAGACATACAATGGAAACACATTTTTAATCCAACTTTCCCAAGGATGTATTGAAATACCCTAGCATTGACTTAAAAAAGATATGGAGTTCCTATTGCTACATTTTTTTCACTGAGAGAAGGTCTTCTTCATCTTAAATTCTCTATCCCACTTCAAGCACAATCTTTAGAAGTAACACACATCCACTCCACTTATTTTCTTACACATGATTTCTTAAATAGTTAAAAAAAATAATCACACAATTCCAAGTATGACAGTATTTTCAAGCGATCTTTCAATCTATTTCCCACCAGATGAATCTTCCTTCTCTATAGTAGCTAAGTAAACTCAGAAAGAAACATAAATACATACCAGACATACAATCATATATGCACATTATAATGTGAGGACTGTTGTTCACAAAGTTGTTGCAATTGGCATTCCCCCTGCCCCTTAATGCTCCATGAGACTATTTAACATGCAAGTTTCCCCCAATCATATTTTGTTCATTTCAGTAGACGCTAACCATTGCCTCCAACACTGGCCAACAGAGTCTTCCTCCTTGCACACCGTCTCCTCACTGGTGAGAGCGTCTAAGTTGTAGTTAACTCTCCATTGGTCTTCTAAGGCTGGAAATCCTGACTGGATAACAATGCCCATTTTTTTTTCTCTGAAGACCAGCTGGTGGTTTAGAATTGCCAACCTTTAAAAAATTTTTTTCATGATTATGGTGATTATGATTGTTGCTGTGACCCATAGGGTTGGAACCAACCCATAGCTGACCCTCCTGTGATGTTTAGAGGCAGTAAATTGCACGGGAAAAGATTGCACATCCTTTTCATGTGGAGCAGCGAGAGGATTCAAAACACATGCCTTTGGGAGTGCAGCATGGCTTCTTACCACTACACCACCAGAACTTCCTGCCGTGTTTATTAGGGAAGACAAATGGATAGACTTGTCAACTTTTTGACTGACAGCCTGACATGTTACAAATTATGCAAAAAAAAAGCTCCAGATTTGCATACTAACTCTCCTAAAATGTACGCGCCAAGGTTGCAGAGATAGAGATTCTTTCTGTTTCCTTAGAACAGGACACAGACCAGTGCCCAAAACTTAGAGAGCCCCTTATACTAGTAAGTGGGCAATAGTTACTGATTGAACTATTAATAAACCTGAAATCAATGGATAGTATGTGCTACTTAAGAGTCAGGGAGATTTCTTTCTTTGGCTTCTTATGCTCTTGTCTTTCCTACTGACTGAATTGTGGAGGCAAGGGATGGAGATGAACAAAAAAAATCTTGAGCCATAAGTCTTAAGTGAGGATGGTGAAGCCTCAATAGAGAAAGAGCCCAGGTCCACGATGATCAGAGAGCTGCTTTTATTAGCTCTGGAACACTGGATTTTATGCTCCTTGTATTTGAAGCTAATGAGACTGTTTTGTTTTGTGTGCTAGAAGTTTATGCTCTTCTGCTAAAGGCTCTAAGATAATAACTTCAGGGCTGAAACAGGGAAACAGTAATCAAACTAACATTGCATTCATGTCACTCCCTACACACACAAACCCCAATTTCTTTTCAATGACATGTCCATGATGCAAGCACAGCCACTGTAACCCACTGCAACTGGGAAAGAAGCACAAGGATTCATCAGGATTCTAACTCACTGACTCAACTATCTTTTACACCTGAGCAGAAAGGAAAAACAACAATAAAACCAGTACAACTCGGACATCCCACAAATCATTGCTATGTTGTTATGTACCATCAAGTTGACTGCAAGTCATAGTGACCCTATGCTGACTGCTGGTGCCAAGAGTGTTGATTGTAGAGCCGGGCAAGCGGAAATTGTTAACAACTTCAATCTCTTCTCCATTTATTATGGTGCTGCCAATTGGCCCAGTGGCAACAATCTTTGTTTTCTTGATGTTGAGTTTCAATTCGTATTAAAGACTACAGTCCTTGACCTTCTGTAGCAAATGCTTCAGTTCCTCCTCAGTTTTGGCAAGCAACACTGTGTCATCTGCCGAACACAGGTTGTTGATGAGTCTTCTATAGCATTTTTAAAACTGAACATGTCACAGTTTTTCTAAACAACTGTCAGTGCTAGAGTAAAAAGTTTGTTTTAAGGAAAAAAATAATGTTTGAAAGTATTGAGCCAACTGGTATTTGCAAAAAGTAGAAGCTGTGTCCATTCACTGTAACGAGCATAGCAGATATTTTAATAGACACAGCACCAGCTGGTCACCATCAAGTCAACTCCTACCTGTGAACACTCCACATGTGTCAGAGTTGAACTGTGTTCCATGGGGTTTTCAGTGACCAATTTTTCTGAAATAGGTTGCCATGTCTTTCTTCTGAGGTGCCTCTGGATGGGCCTGAACCACTAACCTTTCCCTGAGCATCCAAGTGCTTTAACCATTTCTATCACCCAGGGACTCCACCCAAAACATAATATATAATTGTACATACAGAGCATTTTATGGCTAAAAGCTTTACCTTCTCATCAATGCACGATCTCCTCCAATCTTCTTCGCATCTCTGTAAGATGGTACAGCCCCTTTGCAACTGAGTATATCAATTTTAAATAAGGACCACCTCCAAATTCCTCTCCCAGACTCCATTCATCCTGCTCAAGTTGCCAGGCACTTAGAGGAGTCCCTGCTGAAGAAATGTGATTTGTCTTTTCTCATCTTGGCATGAGGAAAGGAATAAATAGATTTTTATCATTCTCTGCACCCTACCTCTCCTTTGAAGGGCACTTAACTAATGAGTGGCTCTCCCCAAAAGGATTCCAGAGCAAAGAGGCCAAAGGGATAATGCCCTAGAATAAGCTGCTGCCTCGCTTCTCTGTAATTCCTAAAGCAATCCAGTGTATACAAAGGCTCGAGAGGCTATCTGGAAAAGATGTCTGAAATCTGACAATATCCAGTAAATTAAGATGAATCTCATGTCAACTGATGAGTTAAAAACATAGAGATCTGCTTAAAACGGTTTCATAACGTAAGCAGAGGAAACCACCAGGGGAAGTTTAAAAATACACACTTCAGGTTATTAACTAGCTCTCAAAATCCTTATTCACTCAGCATTTTACACTAATGGCAAATACCCGTTCAGCTGCCTGTCTGCCTATTGAATTACTGGGCTTGTGTAAATCATGCAAGCAAAGGCACACAGATAAATTTTGAGAACTGTATCTTACAGTCATCAATTCCTTTTAGCCACAGATATCAAATTCACCTGCCACAAATTAAATAATTGGGCTTTGGTTACTGGAACGTAAGCTTATTAACCACCATTAATAAAACCAAACATATAGAATGATGTCCTTAATATTCTTTTACTAAAATCCCTTTTAAATAGGAGCAAATGTAACAAAGATGTAGATGTTTTAGTAAGAGATTTTAGATACTCTTTAAGTGAAAGGATAATCTTATGCACAGGGAAGGTGAATATTATGTTATATATATTATGCTATGAGAAATATATGCTTGGGAACTGCTAGCTCCTCGCAGAGTGGGAATAATGACTGGCAGTTGGAATAAACTCATTACTGTTGAATTGGAACCAACTCATAGTGGACTCTCTATTGGCTTTCCAAACTTCTAAACCACACTAGGGGAAACTGCTTGTCTTTCTCCCTTAAAGGGGATCGTGGCCTTGAACCAGAGAGATGTGGGCTGTGAGTACATAGTGCAACTCCGTCAGAACTAGGCTACCAGAGTTTCCCAGTTGACATTTTAACCTTTAACGAACAAGCTGAAGAAGAGGGTGTTGGTAGGGGGAATCCTACATAAAATTTGGACAAAGACTCTCATTTTGTATTAACTTGGCCTTAGTTCCTGAAAAGGTTCCCAGACTATGGGAAAATGCACCACATTTCTCATGTCATTCTTTATCCTAAATAACTAAGAAACTCCCCACCTTTTAAAATGGCTTTCTAAGTAACGTACCCAACCTCTTTGGTTGCACAAGAAATTCCACTTTCATTCAAGTACTTACTCATTACTCATTCATTCCCTTAATGTATTTTACTAAAATGCAAGCTTGGCAAGGGAGGAAAAAAACCTGTTTGCTTAAGGATTATTATTCTCTGAATCTAGAACATCGTCTACTACTTATTGTTGTTGTTGTTGTTGTTATGTGCCGTCAAGTCGTTTCCGACTCATAGCGACCCTATGCACAACAGCCCTAAACCCTGCTCTGTCCTGCGCCAAACGCATCGCCTCTGACACACCCATCCCGATTA
>NW_006399863.1:5459985-5490676 GCF_000299155.1 Elephantulus edwardii | reverse complement strand
GACTGCTGACATTTTTCTTTTGACCAGTGTCTCTTAAGTTTAGTTGTACTGTCTCCAAGGGAAGTTGACGTGTCCTGTAGAACTCTTGTGTAGATTATGTTTTCCTTTCTGGCCCGAGGGCTGAGGACCTGGAAGACGCCTCCTTTGCTGTTATCCGAGGTGACCTTGCCCAGTGACGCCTTCTCCCTCCCTCTCTGGCTGGGTTTCGCTGGGCCTGACCTGGAAGATGCCTCCTTTGCTGTTATCCGAGGTGACCTTGCCCAGTGACGCCTTCTCCCCCCTTCTCTGGCCGGGTTTCGCTGGGTCTGACCCTGCACGCTCAACTTATTAAGTTCTCAAAATATTTATGAATTTTCTTTAATGTCTTCATCTTTTCATTCCAAAAATGCTTACTGAAAGTCAATCAAATGACAGGTACTATATATTCACTACTAAAAGAGAATCCCATTGTAAATGAGATGAAACTATATGTAGTCTGGATGGAGTTGCACTGTTCACCCAATGGCCATGACTTTCTGATGGTTCAACTCTACCAGCAGCCCTGAGGGAGAAAGAACTATGTACAGTCTCCTCCTGTGTGATTTAAAGTCTTGGAAATCAAATGGAGAGGCAGTTACGTTGATTCTGACTCATTGGTAATTTCTATATTATAAGAAAAACATTTTTTTAAAAAAGTTACTATTTATTATGGAGCCCTGGTGTCTAGATGATCTCTATGGTCTGCACTGCTGAAACAAGAGTGATGCCACTCTGGTGGTTTCAATCCATCTCCTCATGGAATTGATGGGTAATCTCCTCCCCTGTGATCCAGTCCCCTGAGAGCTCACTGGAGGGTCAGCTATGTTTGAGGTTATAGTCTATTACTCCTCTGGTGAGAAGTCACATAATCATCGTGGATCAAGTGACTGGAGAGGATATATTCTTTGCACCTGCATTAGCCTCTGCTTTTCTTCATTCTGTTCTTGCAATAATTTTCTGATATCTTTTTTTTCTTCTATCATACAGGATGTGTCTTGCCAATCTGTGTTTGGGTTCATTTTTCTTTGCATAATCCAAGGAATTAGAAATCATGCCAAAGCCAGCAGTCTTGCCACTACCAAGATCAGGTTCTGGATCCCAACACTAGATAAGGACATTCGGTATGGTCTTGGACAGCTTGGCAAGCTTCCCCCAAACCCCTGTCTCAGGTGCTATTGCCTCTCCGGGGTGAAGATCACCAAAGGACATTTGTTTCCACTAGGTCTCTGGTTAGTCATGAACTTTCTCATCCAGACAGTTACTATGTCACTTATGATGTCAGCCAAGAAATCCTTAAGATGGAATTTGCTGTTGCTGAGTACCGTCAAGTTGGAAACGACTCATAGCTGACCGTCCTGTGGGTTTTTAGAGGCAGTTAACTGCACAGAAGGAGAATGCCTGTCCTTCTCCCATGGGGCACTGGTGGCCTCAAATCATGTGTCTTCGGGATTGCAACACTACTTCTCACCATTAGGTCACCAGAGCTCCCTCTGAAGAAATACTTCCTCACTTTCAATTCAATTGGACTTTAAGAGGACAGATTTCCATGATAATCAAGAATACAGAGTATAGGATTTAAGTTACACATGTGTTTAAATGATTGAAACAAAAATAACAAAATCCTAGTTAATAATGAAAGGTCTGAAGGCATCGCTGTTGTGATGGGTCAATAGTGTATCCTGAGTGCAATGATGGCTATGCAACTCTATACACATGCACGTGAGCACAAGCACACACACACAAATGTGCACACACACATAAACTCTTCCTCTCTCAATGAGTACTTCTAAAACTGGGGAGACCTCAGTAAGGCTGGTGATTTGTGCCAATTCAAGCTGTGTCAAGTTCTTTGTGTGACATTAATCTATAATTATGCAAGTTGGTACTATTGAGGGAAATGGAGCAAAGGGTACAAGGAGCTTCTCTACACTATTTCTTGCATCTTGCACATTGTTGTTTTTCTTGTTATGTGCCATCGAGTCACTTGTGACTCATAGCGACTCTATGTACAACAGCCCTAAACCCTGCTCTATCCTGTGCCAATCGCACTGCCTCCAACACACCCACCCTATTATACCAGTCACTGAATCAATCCACCTCATAGAGGGCCTTCCCCTCCTGCTCTGTCCCTCCACCCTCCCAAGAATGATGTCCTTCTCTAAGGACCGGTCTCTCCTTACAACATGTCCAAAGTATGTTAGAGGAAGCCTCAGAATCTTTGCCTCCAAGGAGCAGCCTGGTTTAAACCTCTCCTGGATGAATCTGTTTGTTTGCTTAGCAGTCCATGGTACCCTCAGTGTTCTTCTCCAGCACCACAGCTCAAAGGCATCAATTCTCCTTTTATCCTCCCTAGTCATTGCCCAACTCTCTGATGCATAACAAGTGATTGCAAAGACTATGGCCTGTACCAGACACACCTTAGTCTCCAGAATGACACCACTGCTCTTGAGTACTATCTGCACATTAACTTACAATTATTTTAAAATATCTTAAGGGAACAAAGTGAAATCACAGAATGTTTATAAAAGCATTCACTATGAATTAAGAGGTGTTCAGGCATAGTGTAAGTCTATAGGACAGTACCCTAATTTAAACATTTTCTAGTTGTAACATGGATAAGTATTGACCATTCAGCAAGCAGAAGGAGCAAGCTTTATGAAATATGCACATACAATTTAATTTTGTGTGAAAAAAAATTAAAGGGATTTGTAAGGGTACAAAATACCATCAGAATTGATCCCTGGATGGTAATAGGGTCCTGGGTGATTTTGTTTTTTGCATTTTACTTTCTATATTTCCTCATTTTCACTTTCTAAAATAAGCAAGTATAACTCAAACACATGTCTGGAAGGTTGTCGCTCCTGTGAAAAGGGAGAACGCTGTGTGGGTCTGGAACCAAAATGAAGTTAAGCAGTAAAATGACATAGGAGGGTAGTTCAGTTCAACACAAGGAAGGACTGATTTCTGTAAGAGCACCACCTTGTAAGGCCATGCCTCTAGTAGGAATGGTGTCCAGTGGGGCCTGGTGAACTCCTTACCAGTAATTACATGGATTGAGGAGCTCTGGGGCCCTAGTCGTTGGGCGTGCATGGCTCACCCAAGGTGGTGCCGCTTTGGTGGTTTCAATCTCCCAGTGGCTGCAGGAGCCAGAGGAACAGTCTCCTTTCCTGTGATTTACAGCCTCTGAAAACCCACTGTGGGGTTGGCTATGAATTGGTTCCAACTCTGCGGCAATGAGGGCTTTTTTGTTTGGTTGGTTTTTTAAAAATATGCAACAATTTTTATGCATTGCTGATGAAGTGTATAATAGTATAGTTTGATATATTTATTCGTTATTTGATCTTGGAATATATTCTTGAAAATTTATTCATGAGGAATAAGAACATATTGGCATAAATTTTACACAAATGATCATTGATGTTTTCTTCTCAACTGTAAAAATTAGAAACTATCAAAATATAGTTCAACAAGGAAAAGACCAAAAATTATGATATCTCAATAAAACAGAATCTAAAAACAATAAAAACAAAACCAAAGCACAAACCCAAACAAACACAATAATCCCATTGTTTTTCTGTTGATTCCAAAATATGTGGCCTCATAAGTGTGGAACAGAATTGCAATCCATAGAGCTTTCAATATTGTGACATTTGGACACAGATTGTCAGACCTTTCTTCTGAGGTTCTTTAGGCCTCCTTTTTGGATTAGTAGTTGAGTGCTTAACTATTTGTATCACCAGAGTCTCCTAATGGAACCCTCTTATAACTGACCCTCTGTTGGATTTCTGAGGTGGTGAATTACATTGGATGAGGCAGCAATGAGGGTTTTTTGAGAATTCTGAGGAAAGGAATCAGCTTATTTGATAAGAAAGTTGGACACTGTCGCCCTGCAATTCTAAAACTTACTTCTATTGATTGTGCAAGTGGATGTAAGTTCCATTTGATTTTGCAACAAGTTAAACAGATGAATCTCTTTTTAAAATTTTCTTTTCTGTCTCAAAGAACTTTCATACATACTGGTTTATGTTCTTTCTGTCTCATGGCACTGAAGAGAAGACTGAGGGAGTAAAGGGTTAATCCCTGCTATCAGGTTGAGTCTGACTCAGAATGAGCTGTTGGACATTATCTGCAGGACAGCCACGGCTGAAAAATCTTTATTAGAGCAAAGTCTTTCATCTTTATCCTATGGGTTGGGTGGTGAATTTGAACAACTAACCTTTTGGTCACCAGTCAAATGCTTTAAGCAGAAAGGAGGCTCCTGTAATGTCTTAAGGTACGTGGAAAATAGCATCCCATCTCATTTAACTTGATCCATGGCCCTGTTCCTATCTTTTCTGACACCACACAGCCTCTCTTTTCCTATTATAGAAATTAAAAGTCATAGAGAGACTTATGTTTTCTCAAAATAGAGCTTGGAATCCTAACCCTTTTACCAGAGGACATAATCTTGTCTGTGAAGATGGGTGCCCTTGTTATATTAATGATGACCTATCAGTGTAGAGTAGGTCTTAAACCTAATCATGTCTGAGTTTTAAAGAACAGAGTACACAAGCAGAAATGGAGAAGATCGACATCATGTGATTGAAAGAATCAGGAACACAGTGGCTGCAGAAGCTGGAAAGAATAAGGATTTTCACCCAGAGTCAACAGCGAGGGAGCGAGCGAGACCTGACATCCTGAACTAGGACGTCTAGCATCCTGAGCAGTGAGGAGGGGGAAATTCTCTTCTTGCAAGCCACTCACTCGCGGTATTTGTGTTACAGCAGCACTAGATAACTAAGACATTGGGCAAATCTGACGTAGGGACATTTGCATGACACCTGTCAGCTGAATGAACAACTGACAATACTTGACACAAGATAATAAATACTGACAATGAGATTACGTATCCAAATGTTTCCAATAACAATGCTGACGCAGTCAATGCTGAGTAACCACGAATACAGATCACTGAAAATCAAGATGGGTGATTCACTGATGGATCCAATCACTTACAAATCAAGATCACTCAAATCTATGAGTTAGCTTGGATGTCTCAGGAGGCTGACAATGCTAATAGGGATTTCTGGCTATACAATGCCCCTGTACCTGTGTCCCCCACGGTCCCACAGAAGGAGCCCATAAACTGAGGCTCCAGGACCAGTTAAAGAGTGAATGGGGCCCAGATTGAGTTTAATGAAGCGGGGCTTTGTTACCTTTTACCAAAGCAACTGACAGGAATTTTGTATTTATTTTGCAGTGACAGCCGATTAAGCACTTCAGCAATATGTGGCAATTTACCAAAAGGGGTTTGAAGTTAGGTACTATCTGAAATCATGAAATTAAGTAGGAACACATACACATGAAAAAAGGCTTATATGATTTAGAAAAATAAATCAAAATTTTAGATAAATGATACTCTTCACAAAGTATACTAAACAATGACATATTTTCATTGGCTGATACATCATCTTCCCTGGGCCAAGCTCTCTGCTGAGTGCCTCTCCTCACAATAACCCACACACACATTGGTTCAAGAGGAGACTGGAGGGTCAGCAGATTAGGGTGACTTTCCGCCACTTGCACAAACACCAAAGGGAAGCAACAAGCATCCAGTGCGGGTCCAATGGCCCCCAAAGTAGCATGTTCTACCATCATTGCTTTGTCTTCTCAAAATGATGAAAGTATAGACTCTTTTTATAAACAGGAAGCAATGAATGTTCCTGTGTAATGACAATAATAAATCACTTCAGGAGATGTAGAGTTAACCTGTGAACAGCTGGCATGCACCCCTAAACAATGAGGTAATGGAGGGTTAGGCAAACAGAAAATAAGGGCTGGAGGCAACAATGCACCAGTATTGTATTTCTGGAAATACATTAATGATAACTCATCAAGGTAATGATGTCACGGCTATGGGCATGTAAGATATTTTCTTTGTTTGCTAGATAAAAATTCAACTTGTAGCATTGAACCTAGCCATCTGTTCAACAAGCTATGAGTACTTACGACCAGCTGAGGCAGGGTGACTACCCTAGTGACTCAAAGAAATACCCGTTCACTCCTGGAGCTCACACGAGTTCCATGAGGACATGAGGTGGGAGAAAGAGAGCCAGAGAGGGAGATGCTGGATTGAAGCATAGACGGCAATCTGAAGCAAAGTGCTTGAAATCTCCATTCTTTCACCTCTAAATGGAGGATATAATTTTTTGTTTTTAATGGTAAAACCTCTTATTAGAAAATACAGAAGTTTATATGTGAGTGAAATGACTTCTTCTCTGGTCTTGGAGAAACTGAGGTAGCCAACAAGGAATAAAATTTTTGTCCTCATTATGAAATCCTCCAAAATACTTCGTTCCATATTTTCCATGATCTAAGCGTCTTGGTTTAATGGTAACCATGTGTAAGACTTGCTGGGTCAGGACAAGGTCACTCTGCCATACTTAGCTGCGATTTCAAAGTCTCTGTTACAGGCTTAAGAGACCACAATTATGTACATTTCCCCTTATTGTGGAAGGAAGTTGGACTTAAATTATATCTCAGTGATTATTTCATTTCATAACTTTTAGAGAGAAAATGCCGCTTCTAGAGCTAGTTGCCTAGTTCTTTTGAAAAAGATGCACAGTTATTATTTCTAGAACCATTGTTATTTTCTTTCCTATACTCTTCCATAATATGATTTCATTTTTTGAATGTAATACAGGATAGGTGAGTGTGGACGCATCATAGAACCACAGGAAGGACCATTTCTCAGCACCCAGCCACCATCCTTTCATTGATTAAGTAGAGAAAGTCATTGGTTCCAAGATTCCCCTTTACCTGCCTTATCCTGGGTGGAGTTCCAAGCTTATTTTAATTGGAGAACTTTTCTCTCAACAAAGACGTCCCAACTTTGAGGCTCCGAGAAAGCCAGCACAAACCAGGCATTGTGCACAAGTGAAAAAAATATAATTAGCAAAGTTATAGTCACAATTAAGGAACACTTCCTCAGAAATGGTTTCCAGTTACCTCTGAGCACTGCTCAGATTACCAATGGGCTTCTTAACGAGGCCTCTGCCTCTTGGCCAGCTCGGACTTTTGCAACAGATCAAGGAATACCATGGCTGGGTGCAAAATGCAGACACCCAAAACCTGATGCTGGCCATTTAAAAACAAAACAAGACAAATGTAGAATACTGTGTGCATTGGGTCAGTAAAATTCTATTAAAGAAATAAGCCACATACTTGTGGAGATGACTAGTCAGGTGTTGGCTAAGTCACCCTTTCTTGGGCTCTTCCTTCCCATTAGCACAACCACAGGGAGGATGGAAGAGAGAAACAAGGAGCGCTACAATGGATACTCACTTCATCTCCAAGATCTCCTCCAGCTGCTTCCTTCTCTCTATCCGGAGATTGGCCAGATGGGCTTCCTTCTCAGCCAGGGACTGCTGTGTGGAGGCAAGGCGTGCTTTGGTGGCATCTAACTCTTGTCTGGTCTTGTCCAGTGCATTCATCAGTTCTTCTATCTGAAAGGCATGCATGCAACTCATTCTGTTATTTCTTTTCCATGTCACTGCAAGCCATTCCTTGCTAGCCTATTCTACCAATAAACATGACAGGATCACAGAACCTGTCCTTTCTTTGTCCCTGATTAAAATGAATGTCAAAACCACAAGCAATGTCCACATTTCTCCAAGGTCATCATCCAATGGAATTATCTGATCATTTTTCTAGAAACCATTTGATACACACTCATCAGAAGGAAGTGGTGTCTGAATGACCCAGTTTCAACCTGTATTTGGCAAAAATCTCATCTTCTTCCTCACAGTTGGTGGAAGGCAACACTCAACACTCATTATGCCTGACACAAATGGCTATTGTTCACAGGACCCTGAGCACCCAGACAGGCATGCAATCTATGTGTTTCAGATCCATTCACATTTTGACCTATCAAAACCTTCTTTGAGAACAGTGACTTGATGTCCAAGGGGCCACAGGAGTCCCCTCTCAGCTTACCTCCCTGCCGTAGGCTCAGGAAACAAGGTTTGGCCAAAGATAAACACAATTCCAGCCACAAGAGGTTCAAGTTTGGTTTGCCCCTTAAGTTTGAGAGGGCTCTAAACTTGAAATAAATGACATGTAACTTTTATAGGGTGCTAATACACCATAGAAATATGCCAGACTATCAAATAACCTGGGTTTTCAGCCAGGTCTCCCCCTACCCCCCCAAAAAAATTGGACCAGAGCACCATGAGAAGGGCTTAACCCACCCCAAACCATTGGGGGCCTTTAAACGTCAGTGCACAACAAAGAGGGCTGGTGTTTATGATCCAGTTCCAAAGACTTCCGTGGAGTAACTTGGTGAAATGCCATCCCTCACACAGATGCGGGCTGCATTCACCCTGCTGATTCAAAACCGTGGTTCCAGGAAGTTTCTAGATTCCACTGCTGATGTTTGAGTTTCTAAGTTACCCCTTCCAGCTGAACTTGGCAGGATGGGTTCATCCATCATGAAAGTCAACCAGACACCCTTCAGAATGTGTCAGTGACATGCTAAGTTCCAATTCATAAAGACTTTCTACACAATTTACACAGTTGTGGATGGAATTTATTCAGAATAAGCATTATAGTTCACATCCAAGGTAAATTATATGCTTTTAAAATTCATAAGCCTTTCCATTTTGTCCTGATAAAAGAAGAAATCTACTGGTCATATAAAGTAAATAAAAGGGAAAAACTGAGAGCGTTTAAAAAGCAAGGGAGAGAAAGAATAACTTGTTAAAGACACAAATCCACACTTGTTTAACTGCAAAATAGTAAACATTTTTTTCTGCTAATGTTACAAATAATACATGACATTATTAAAAGCCATTCAGTTGTTAGTAAGCCAAATGAATTCCTAGAATATCACCAGTGTAAGTCAAAGCTATTCTAAGAAGTGATACCGAATGAAACGGAAGCAGAGTTTTTTTCTCTTCCTATCTGATGCACTCAATAAAAAACTGTAATCAAAACCAATGCCATCAAGTTGATTCTGACTCAGTACAGAAATTGATCTTTAGGGTTTTCTTGCTTGTAATCTTTATGAAATCAGATTGTAGGTCATTCTCCTCTGAAGTTGCTGACTGGTCTGAACTTCCTTTTCTGAAGTTGCTGAGTGTGTTTGAACTGTAAACCCCTTAACAGCAACTGTCCAAAAAAGATTAGCATAGTGACCATCCCAAGTACCAGTGTAGATACAGTTTGGTCTTCTATATGGGGTGTCCTATGTCCTCAGGACCAACTTTTTCCACACTCGATTTTTATTTTAGATATGCTACTGATCTCAGAGAAGAGAATCTCTAGGAATTTCTTTCATTGAACCTAAACTGCCTGTAATTTATAAATACAGAGCTACTCAACGGGATTCACAAGTTCTAAGTTTGTCTGCTTGCAGCCCACATCACCTAGCTTATTAGCATTGGCCCAGCTTTAACAATTATACTTTAGAATAGTGATTCAATGACTTTACAGGCTGTCCTCATTGTTTAAGACATAACTACATAGAGAGATCTAGCACCTAAGGAAAGCTGCACAAGTATTTTACTGATGAATGTGTTATTAACTTCCAGTGTTGATAGTGCTTAGTAACAGGTAAGACAGCTCAGAACCCTGGAAGCACAGTCTGCAAATAGATCACCAGGTTCTAAGAAGTCCTCCACAAGTCCTCACTCCTCTCAAATCCTGGGATCCTGCTGAGTGAGTAGTGTCTTCTTGAGCACTCGATGCATTGAGATGCCACATCCTAGGCTTAGCATGACCACTGTTTCTTTCTGTAACTTTGTGCAAATAGTTTACTCCTGGTATCACCATTTCCATATCTGTAAACCGGTGGGACTGCACAGATTAATACCATGGTCCCTCCTTTCTTTAATATTCTAGAACTCTGAAAACAACTTTCTTTGCTACAAGAACAGGGGCGTTAAAAAGCAATAAAGGCATTCCCAGATGCAGTGGCCATTAGCATGGTCTACAACATTTCTCTACACCTTATTGGCACATCTTTTAAGTTGGGTGTATCTTAGACCCGTCAACAGACAGCTATGTCTAGGCAGAACCATTTAGATACTAGTGCTTAATGCCAACCTTCTCCTTTCCCCTGGCATGCTAACAGCAGAAGACTTGTTCAGGATGATACCTCCGCGTTTATATGAGTCCTTGAATGATAACAGCAAAGTCCAATGACAACCTACATCAGATAAGTAAGAAGTAAACCCTTAGGAGGCTACTCCTTGAGATTATGGTGCTGTTTTGTTACCATATCATAATCTTGAATGGTCCATCTTGAATGGTGAACTACCAAACTTCTTATCAAATATTCTAGACACATCTCCATTTCTCAACCACAAGTCTCCTGCTCATCTAGAGAGAATTATTTTTTTAATTCTTAGAGACTTTACTTTTGAATGGCACGGGTAACTTCTTTCTTGTCAAATATGTTTTGTTGTTTTAGTGTGGTTTTTCTTATGTGAAATTTGCACAGCTAAAAACTTCCCTAACTCTTCAGTCTTTTCTTTGAAGTAGTATTTTAATTGGTTATGAATATATATTTTGTGACTTAAAAAAAAGGGGGGGAAAGAGCAAACAACCAGACAAAAAACCCAGAGGCAAACAAACAAACACATCAGACTGGAATCATGGTTCTGTCATGTACTGTTTGATAAAGGCAAGTCCCTCCATCTCTTTCAAGTTAGGTTTTCTTCATCTGTGACAGGGGTTCATGTTGGTTACTCTATGAGATTTTTGTGGGAATTAAATGACATATATAACCCACAAGTTACTTTTTCTTTTTCTAACTGCTACAGAAATATAGCATTTTTTAATAGTAAGAATATAATAGAGTCTGAAAGATACAGATATGATAATATTTTAAATTGTCCTTTCCTTTAAGATTAAATGAGAGCATTCCTTTTAGGAAGATCACTCCAAATTTTCCTCCATGGAGATACACATTATAAATCTCACTCTATGTACACATAACCAGAATGCTATACAAAAATTTGTTGTCACTGTTAGGTACCATTAAGTTGACTATGACTCAGTGACTCTATGAACAATAAGTCTGAACCTTGCATGTACTGACATAAGTTGGCAAAAGTTTTCAATGAATATATCATGAATATCTTCTTGTCACTGAATAATATTTTGGACGTAGGGTTTTTAACAGGCTCTTTGAAGCCTTATTCTCCTCGTTCTCCTCCGATTGGAACCTATTCATTTCTTCTGAGCACTTTCTGCCTTCCTACAGTCCGTCACTGGGTCTTTCCCCTTAGAGCCCTGTCCTAGAGACTTCCGCTTCATCTATATGAATCCTCAGCTGATGGACTGTGGTCATCCCCCACATAGACCTCTATGCAGATATTTCTCCAATCCCTACCTCCTTTGACTTACTTGACTTTTTCCTTGTGTCCCTGACCACCTGCGGTTCACCTCCATTTGGAAGAAGCTCTTGTGACACAACAACTAAGTGATAGGTTGCTAGAAAAATTGGAGGGTTAAACATATGCAGTGGCTCTGCAAGAGAAAGACCTGGCACTCTGTTTCTGTAAAGGTTACAGACTAGAAAACCCTACTTGGTCACACAGAGTCACTATGTCTAAGGAACTAACTCGACAGCACCTAGCAGCAGCTACCTTGAAATTAGGAGGACCATAAGTGAACTTCTAATCTGCACATAACTGCATAAACTAAATTCCCCCATCACTTGTCCCCACTCTCCATTCCCTAACAAATCCACCTTTCTGGTCCAATGTTCCAACCTCCTCATAGTCACTCATATTTAAAACCCAGTAACATTTCTCTTCCACCCCCTTCTCATAGTCACTCATATTTTTTTTTTTTTAGTCACTCATATTTAAAATCCAGTAACATTTCTCTTCTGTCCCCTTTTCTCTTTTATTTTTCACCCATCACCAAATCCAACAGCTCTATTTTAGAAGAAAGCTTCAACTGATACTTGTGTTGTTTTATCCCAAGTCTAGGTCCCTTCCCTTCTCAAATGCACAGAATAGCTTATCTACATATGTGCACATATGTCTGTGTGGATATCTATGTCCATCTCTGTATCTGTATATGCGATGGAGCTCTGGTTGCTTAGGAGAAAGGAGCTGAGCTGCCAAGCCAATGGCATGCATTTCAAATTCACCACCTGCTCCAAGGGAGAAAGATGGATGATCTCTGTGCGACTGTCTGTCTTTGAACACTCACTGGAGTGTCAGCTATGAGTCAGTTCTGACTTGATGATATACACGTTTTGACTCAACGGTTTATACACATATACAACGTGTGTGTGCATATGTATATACACAGTATAAGTAGGCGTATGTATACACTACCCATATATATAGGCCTCTGTCTTTATCTCTACTCTAAATGAAGACAGATCCTTGCCTGTTTAGCTCTTCCTTCCACAGAACATCTCTCAGCCAAGGCTGATCCCTGATTTGATTATTCAGATTCAGTAAATTAGTACCAAAGTGGATCTGTGGGGTTGACTGGAGGGTGGAGGGTTGGTGAAGGAGAGGAAGACCCTTTACCAAGTGGAATGATGCCATGACTGCCACAATGGGCTCTTGTGTGTCAGGAAGAGTGAGGATGCCGAGGGTCGGACAGGGTTCAGATCTTTTGTTCATAGGGTTGCTGTGGGTCTTACTCAACTTGATAGCAACTAACAACAACATAGGACCTTAAAGGATGGGCTAAGATGATCTTTGTAATAAAAGCAGGAAGGAAAAGGAAGGGAATACAGAGATTTGTCCCTCCAGATGGAGAAATGTTTGGCTATTCTTTAGGATAGAATATAAAATGGTAATAGGATGGAATTGACCATACACCACTTTTAAGTGCAGAAAGTGAGATGATGCACACAAAGTATCCAGCTGAAAGCCCTGGAGGTGGCCACTGTGTGACAGTTATCATTGCTCCTATTAGGACCTTGTGGCAATGCTAATCTCTCACTGTTTGCACCGGACTTTTTCCCACCTAATCAACTACCACTCTGCATGATTTCATGTTTGCCTAGTTGCTGGACTGCAGTCCCCTGGAGGGCAGGGACCGACCACGTCTCCTTCAGCACCCGACACAGCACCGGTGTCCACACTCAATAAATACTTGTGGAATGGGAGGGGAGAGAAAGCACACATGTGATTCAGAAACAACCTCCTTTGACCCACTTAGTGCGATGATGGATGGAATGTGAGTCTGAACTCGATACTTTCCTACCCAATAAATCAGTGGTCCCTCCACTATCCTCACCAAATTCCATCCAAATTCTTGCTCTCTGCTTGCCTCAAGCACCTTCATTTTGCTTCGGAGAGAGGAAGCTAAAGCTGGAGCCCTGTTGTCCCTGTCATTCCATCAACCAGGGCAAATGAGTTTCAGGATGACAAAACTAGTGAGTGTCCCCATATTTGAGCTCAGGTTTAATGGAGCAGCTTCAAGTGCTTCATTCCCACAATGGGCCTGGGCTCTGGGAAACATGCAGTGCTTTCTTCCTTCATTTGACATCGTCCATGCACATCTCCCAAGTGTAGGGCATATCACGTGCAATAGGCTCCCCACCGGGTAATAGCAACAGGGCTCTGAAGTCGTCCAGTTTGGCAGGGAAACTCAGAAGTGAACACTTACTTAATCATGTTGTTGTTATGTGCCATCGAGTCGCCTGCGACTCATAGCGACCCTATGTACAACAGCCCTAAACTCCGCTCTGTCCTGTGCCAATCGCACTGTCTCTGACACTCCCATCCCAATTATCCCAGTCACTGAATCAATCCACCTCATAGAGGGCCTTCCTCTCCTGCGCCGTCCCTCCACCCTCCCAAGCATGATGTCCCTCTCTAAGGACCGGTCTCTCCTCACAACATGTCCAAAGTAAGTTAGACGGAACCTCAGAATCCTTGCCTCCAAGGAGCCACCCGGTTTAACCCTCTCCAGGACAAATCTGTTTGTTTTCCTAGCAGTCCATGGTATTCTCAATACTCTTCTCCAGCACCACAGCTCAAAGGCATCAATTCTCCTTCTATCCTCCTTGGTCATTGTCCAACTCTCTGATGCATAACAGGTGATTGCGAAGACCATGGCCTGTATCAGATGCACCTTAGTCTCCAGAGAGACACCACTGCTCTTCAGCACTTTGGAGAGGTCCCTAACAGCAGACTTTCCCATGGCAATGCGCCTTTTAATTTCCTGGCTGCTGGTGCCAAGACTGTTGACTATGGAGCCAAGCAAACTAAAGCTGTGTACAATCTCAATCTCTTCACCATCCATCCTGATGCTGCTTAATCATAGCTACTTTTTTTTAAAAAAAGAAAGAAAAATGACAATTGGTAGATGAGTGAAAGAGGGGCCAACTTGGCCTTTGCCATTTCTGGTTGGCCTCCATAAAGAAAGTGAAGGAGAGAAACCTTGTGAAGAAGTGAAAAAAAAAATTAGGTGGAAGGGTCATGGTATTAAAAAGAATTGGTTGACTAACTCAACATTTTAGGAGGCATCATATAACTAAGAACAAATGATACTAAAATAAGTTCAAACTGCACTAAAGGCATTGGCAATAATGCAGCCCCAGGGATTTACAGAATTGAAGTGTCTCATCAACAAATGAATTAGAAAGTCGAAGCACTCAGTCATCTATGCCAAGAATTTGGAAGCCAGCTACTCGGTCAACTGAATGGGACTGAATATTGAGAGCATCCCAAAGAAAGGTGGTTGTTGTTATTTGAGGGTACTCCTCTCCTTCACTTTCCTTCCACCTTCCCAAGCATGATGTCCTCCAAGGAATAACTTCTCCTAGCAACATGTCCAAAGTCTGTGAGGTAAATAATCACAGTGATTAAGGAGCCATTAAAACCTTCTGAGAAGCCCGGTAGCAAGCAACACATTTGTCTTGATTGAATATGACACCTGCTTCTTTTAAAAGCACATCTGTCAACTTCTATCAACTGGGGGTGGGGATGGGGGAAACATTCTCTTTCCTGGAAACAAAACATTTAAAAGAAGTTGGTTAATTCCTGAAATGTCATTCTAGGTGAAACCCCAGAAGTCAAAACAACCTCAAAAACAAGGCTTAGAACTTCCCAGTTCAATTATGGCTGACAAAGAAAAACTGGCACAGACATGAATGTGCAAAATGCATGTGGACTCCATATCCTCAATGGGAAAAGTTACAGGTCACTGCCTGCTGTATTCGGTCTCCTACTCAGGGAGCTCCAGTTGCACAATCTGTAGGGAGTTGCAACGCTAACCCCGCAAGGCGGTCACGTCAAACCCATAAGTGGCTGTCTGGGAGAAAAATGGGTAATCTCCTCCCATGCAATTTACAGCCTCTGAAAACCTGCTGGAGGGTCAGTGATGGGTGGGCTCCAAAATAATGGCAATGAGTTTCAATTTGAGCCCTTCTTAGAAAATACGGCACTTTGCATAGGAACCAAATCTCTTCACCAGGTGGAGGTGGAAACAGTCTTTCAGCTCAAAGATGTCAACGGCTGCTCTCCTTTGAATGTATACAATTCACCATAGTTCTGGCAATAATCTTGTCTCTCATGTCAGGACCCTGCAAGGACCCCCTGAACCTCTTCCTAGTCTCCTTTTCAAGGTTGTCAGCCTGTACTTTCCCCCATTCTACTTACCATCCCAGTGTCCTCACATTTTATAAATTCAGCTCTGTTCTGACTTTGCTGTGTCAGCCATGATGGAACTAATTCAAACCAACTGAAAGCCCCACTCAAAAGGTAAGATGCCTGAGGTCCCAACTCTTCTCACTATTTCTTAGTTGTTGGAATGGACAGAAAACCTCATAAGCCGTTCCTTACGTCACCTCTGCCTTGCATGCAGACTTTTGAGTTATAAAACAACCCAGTTGTAAATGGAATTTGCTCCAGGACTTAAGAGCAATAAATGCCATAGTTGAGCCTCTCTATCTTGTGGTTCCTAACCTTTATACTATAATAGACAAAGTGCTAGTCAATAGGCCTTGTATTGTAAGAACTACCTTCCCTCTGTAACTTGATTTGTGCCACTATTAGAGCCTTTACTTGGGATATTATTGCTTTTTAATTTTTGACTCATGTACTTTTAACTGGTTAGTTAAATTTGTGTCTTTTAGGCTGCAACAGTTCCATGGTACATCTTCAAGGATATGAACATGTACGGCTAAGCACAATTGATAACAGTGCATCTAAATTCCAAAATCAATCTCCACAATAGTCTATGTGTTTCCTATTGCCAAAGGGGCCCTTTAGAGTAGTGAGTGAAGATCTTCACCCTGAAACCTACAGCGTCTCTTTTCAGCAGGAAGTAGCTAAGAGAATACACCATCCCCCTTTCTCTATGAACCAGGGTGAAGTCTCTCTCAGGGAGGAGTGATAGGAAATGGCAAAGGACACACTGACAAAGGAGATTAATCAGAACTGGCTTTGACAAGCACTGTGGCAACTGGACAATTAAAACAGACTTTCAAGGGGGAAAAAAGAGGAATGAGCTGGGGAAGAGGGTAGAGAAAATAGTGCAACAATGAATGAATGGAAACCCAAAATCTCTGTAAATGTTCATTAAAATTAATAAAATTTAATTTAAAAAAAAGTTAAGACACAGTACTCAAGATGTTTTCTTTAAAATAATTTCTTCCAAAGTCTCCAAACAGCAAGACTAGAATTGTGATCCCAAATACCTAGAAAGTTGAGATTACCTTTTAAAATATATTTGCTTAGTCTTATATCTAAACTACGTGAGGCTATTCATTGGAGAGAGACATCATGCTTGAAAAGGTGGAGGGTCAGCGAAGGAGAGGAAGACGCCCGCAATGAGATGCCTTGACACAGAGACTTCAGTAATGGACTTGTTTTAGAAATGGTGAGAATGGTAGGATAAGGCAGAGTTCAGGTTGGCTGCTCATATGGGTTGTGCGTGATAGCATCTATAAACAACAACAATGCATCTAAAACAGAGTAAATAAAAGCGTTTTAAGCTAGATATAAAGTTAGCTTCAACAAACGGGGGGAAACAATCCCTAGATAATTGTGTGCTATTTCGGGGTTTATTAGTCATTCCATATTGCAGGGAGTTTTGGTGGCCTAGTGGTAAGGGATGTTCTGGCAACCTGAAGGTTGTTCAAATCCACCATCTGCTCCACAGAAGAAGGATGGACATTCTCCTCATATGTTATTTACTGCCTCAGAAAACCCACTCAGGGGTCAGCTATTGGCCATTTCTGACTCAATTACATACAACAACAAAAAGATTGCAGATAATAAAAACTCTCTTAAAACATGATGAAGTAATTAGATTTAGAGGAAGATCTTCAATGAGATGGACTGACATGCTGCTATTGTGTACTGTAGAGTCGGAACTGACCCGTAGCTGACCCCCCCGATGGGTTTTCAGAGGCAGTTAATTGTATGGAAGGAGACTGTCCATCCTTCTCCCACAGAGCAGCTGGTGGATTTGAACCACGTGCCATCATGATTGCAGCTCCGTTCCTTGCCACTAGGCTACAACAATGGGCTTAAAAACAATAGAAAAAGCCACAAGAATGGCACTGGACCAGACAGCTTTGTTCTGGTGGACACAGGGTCCCTGTGATTCAGCACTGAGCCGACAGCCCCTAACAAGTTACTAGGGCCATTCAACTAACTGTATTTGAATAATTCATAACTCTGTATGTTTTAAGAATAATGATACCACTAAATGTATTCCTAGAGAGTCCACTCTGCAGGGATTGTTGGACCTTTAGATGTGAACAGTGGAGCCTTAAAACAATAAAATAGAAACCCCGTTTAAGACCTTAAATCATTAACATGTGCAGACTTAGACTCACACACACTTGTGTTGTTTAACTAAATATTTGAAAACCAGCTTCTCTCTCGGTTATCTGCCAAAAGCTGCACTCCAGGTTCTGTGAGTCTCCCCGACACGTGGCAAGATCCTGGGCTTCTCAAGAGGCTTGCTTGGCACAGGGTGCTCTTCAAATGTTTTGAAAAAGCAATTCCCCCACCTCCCCTTAAATCATATGTCAGTATGGGGTTGATGGATATTCTGCGTTAATGATTCTGAATGTCTTAACAGCTTTTAAAGCCAGATTTTAAAAGCAGGCAGTTAAAAAAATGTTCTGCCTTAGCATTCTCCATCTACTCGGGTTGTCTGTCTTTCACCATCCAAAGTTTGATGCCTCTGTTAAGAGCTCAAAGATGGGTCGTGTCCAGTTTGTAATGGGATTCAGAGCCAATGAAATAGGTTACAACAAAACATGAATTGGTCCTGGAGGAAGAACTGGGCTTGGCCTAACTCTGCTCTGAGCACAGAGAAGGTTCATTCTGAGACCAGAATATGCAGGTAAATGCTTAAACCCTTCCAAAAGCATCAACTTTTCCAACAGCGATTGTCTAGACCAAAGGGTCTTTTAAAAGCAAAGCCCACTGTCTTTCTTTTCCTCCAATGACACTGACCTGCCATTTTTATCTCTACCTCAGCTCCCATCTCCCCACTGCGGCCTTAGAGTGACACCTTTTGGAAAAGGCTAAAACTGAACATCCCAAGAATGCCTTCTGCTGGGACCAGACCATTCTCAGGATCATGATGTGGTGTTTATTTTCTTCTTACTGAAGTGTAAATACCTTAGAGCTTTGCTTAACATTGGCTTTCCTGATCCTGCAATGACAAACAGCCAATCAAAGTCAGAAAGCTTGTCTGTTCTAAGTCTCTTTGATTCTGATTATGTCTTAAATGTTCCTTTCGCCCCTTCTCTTCATGTTGTTGTTAAGTGCCTTTATGTTGCTTGTGACAGACTCATAGTGATCCTATGCACAACAGCTCTGAACCCTGCCGTAATATCCATATCTCCAACATACCTACCCCCATTTATCCCAGTTACTATGTCAATCCATCTCATTTGGGGTCTTCCTCTCCTGTGCTGTCCTTCCATCCTTCCAAGCATGATGTCCTTCTCCAAGGACCTCCTGGCAATATGCCCAAAGTATGTGAGACAGAGCTTCAAAATCCTTGCCTTTAAGGAGAGCTTGGTTTCACCCTTTCCAGGATAGATCTGTTTGTTTTCTTGGTAGTCCATGGTAATACTCTTTTCTAGTACTACAACTCAAAGGCATTGATTCTTCTGTCATTCATAGTTATCGTCCAGCTTTTTGATGTATAGCATGTAACTGGAATGACTATGGCCTATATCAGGTCCATCTTAGTCTCTAGACTGACAGTGCTGCTCTTCAACATTCTGGAGACGTCCCTGACAGCAGACTTCTCTAATGCATTTCTTCTTTTGGTTTCTTGACTGCTGATGCCTAGAGTGTTGACTATTGATCCAAGTAAGATGAAACTGTTAACAATCTCAATCTCTTCACAGCATAATAAAAGATGAATGAAGAAGAAATGTATAAACTACATACATTTAATGTAATAGATCTTGTGAGTCAGGTGAATTTGGATATAAATGAGAGTTGCCGTTTCTGTTTCATTGCTTTGTACTATCAAGTTGGAACCAACATAGAGCTGACCCTCGAGTGGATTTTCAGAGTCTATAAATCACAAAGGAGAAGCTTGTCCATCTTTCTCCCACAGAACAGCTGGTGGATTTAAAACACATACATTTAAGGTTGATAGCACAACTCTTTACCACTAAGCCATCAGAGTCTCCACTGTGGGAGACCCAGCCAGTTCATCTCACGTTCAGTTGCCAGTGAAGACATGTGTTGCTGTGTTGCTGGGCAAGTATAAGCAGAGCATCTGGACTATGATGAATTTGAAAAAGTCCTGGACATTTACTTCCAGAAACCAGTTTGTGAAAGCCTGGGTCAGCTCACAATGGTCTGGCCTGAATCTAATCATGTGCCTGATGCAGGATCTGCCAGCATTTTGTTTCAAGGTGCATCGTGTCTCTTTGAGTTACAGAACGGCAACAGCAAAAGCTTACTGCCACTCAGTAATGCCAAGGCTCTTCATTGGAAAGGACCAGCTCTTTGCCATGCTGTACAAGAAATAAAGAATGTCTCCCAGCTGCTCCAGATCACTTGTGCCAAACACAGAGACATATCACATGATCTTTCCTCATTGCGATTCTACTGAACTAGTTCTAATCAGCTATGACTCAATTCTGACTTGACAGTTGATGGTACAAAACAACACTGGGGACAACAGTTCTAATATCCAATGACCACTGTGACAAGAAGTAATATGACCCATACCTCTGAGTCAGTTCTGACTCACAGCAAACCTTCAGTGGGTTTTCAAAGCTATAAATCTTCCCTGTCCATCTTTTTCCTATTTGAGCAGTTGGGAGATTGAAAACGGATGATGTTTCAGTCTGCATAACAACACGTAATGTTCCAGAGTTCCTCAGAAGTAATACAGTGAGCGGTCAAGAGGGCATATGCTGAAGGCACTTGGTCTGTGTCCCCATGAGGGCTGGCTGTGTGATCTTGAGAAAACCTACATGACTTCCAGGCTCCTCTAGTAAAAGGGGCATAAAAATGGCATCTCCTGAGCTCCATGTGAGGAATATTTATGCTACAATACCCAAGTGCTTGGTACACAGTCAGCACTAGGAAATCTGCTATCATTCCGGCCTTATTATCTGTTTAAATTCTGGCACTTCGCAGACATGGCTCAGAAGACAAGAGAGAAAGACAGTGGACTGACTGTGTGGTCTGAATTAACTTAAGTGTTCAGGAAGACTCATTATATGTCTCATGTGTGCTGGAACCAAGACTTCTTCCCCCACACACAATGTAAACTATATTGTAAAAATCCAATTTAATTGCCCATTACATATTTCTTGTTCATACTTTGGTCTGCTACCATGGAAATGTTAGTTGCTAGAAGACTAACACAGACAGAGCTCCAGAGAAGGATGAGGACCTCGAAAGGTAATAATGACGGCAAGTATCCCTCGCCAAACAACTCTAAATTAAGCTACATAAGGATGGCACCTTTGACTTGAATAATGTTCCTTTCATTTAATACCATGATAAAGTCTCTATAGATTTTGGTCTGCAGCTTTCAATATGGATTGTATCTCTACATCAAGTAAACAAAGATCCTCACCACTGGGCCAATTGACAGAGTGATGAGAGATGGAGAAAATATTGAGGTTTTAAGCATATGTTAAGTTGCTCAGATTCACAATCAATGCTATTGGCACCAGCAAACAGGAGATCAACTGATATGTTGCTTTGGATAAATGTGCTGTTAGGAACCTCTCCAACATGCTAAAGAGAAATAATGTTTGTCTCGAGACTAAGGTGTGCATGACCCAGGCCATAGTCTTCTCAATAGCTTGTTTTGAGAGCTGAGCAGGAATAAGGATGACAGAAGAAGAATTAATGCCTTTGAGCTGTGGTGCTGGAGAAGGGCCAAGAGAACAAACAGGTCTGTCTTGGAGAGGGTGAAACCAAGTTGCTCCTTGGAGGCAAGGATTTTGAAACTTTGTCTCACATACTTTGGGCCTGTGGTTGGGAGGGACCAATCCTTGAAAAAAGATATCATGCTTGGAAAGATGGAACTTCAGCACAGGAAAGGAAGACCCTGGATAAAACAGAATGACACCACGCCTATAGCACTGGGGTCAGGTGTGTTGACACCACGTCTACAGCACTGGGGTCAGGTGTGTTGGAGAGGTGAGGTTGGCTCAAGATAGAGCAATATTCAGAGCCATTTTGCTCTATGAATCATAGTTGACTCAATGGCTCAAAACAACAAAAGATTTTGGAAATTCAATGTGGTCACTTGCTTGCTTTGTTTAATTTAGTTTGTTTAGATTCTTGTTTAGTTTATTTTCTTTTTTTGGTTACCATTTTCTTCCTTTTCTTCACCAAAGAGGATACACAGACAGCATTTAAGCACAGAGAGAGACATTCAATAGTTTTGCTTAAATAGTAAAGAATGTCTGCTTTGGCCATTGTGCTCTTTTAAGAACTGTCTACATGGGATAAAAGTGACAAGAGCAGCTCCAAAGACTAGACAGGAGACTCTGGGGGTGGAAGCACTGAGTGTATGTTACTGGAGGAAGGACAATACAGGAAAGGAGAGTTAAAATAGCTGCACAACTTGAATATTATCAATGTCGTTGAATCGAACACAGACATTGTTGAACGGGGATAAGTTTTGCTATGAATGGTCTCAACAAAAACTAAGGAAGTTCTTTTTAAAAAAGATGTTCATGAGAAAAATGCCAATTGACACCACAATGACATGCCACTATACACACTTATCAGAGTGGCTAACGTGCAAAGAAATAACACTAACTGCTGGTGAGGGTGTGGAGGCACTGGATCACTTGCGTGTTCCTGCTGGGAACAGTTATCCTGGAACAAGCACGTCTGTCTTAGAGGAAGTACAACCAGGGAGCTCCTGAAGTCAAGGGTGGTGAAAATTCATCTCACGTACTTTGGGCATGCTGTCATGAGGGTCCAGTTCTTGGAAAACGATACAATGCCGGGAAAGGTGGAGGGTCAGAGAAAGCCAGGGGGGCTCCCAAGAAGATGGACTGACACAGTGACTGTCAAGGTGAGTTTAAGCATGGCAGAGTTGGTGAGGATGGAGTAGGCCAGGGCCTAGTTCGGATCTGTTGTTCACAGTGTCACTACTGAGTTGTAGGCAACTCAGTGGCACGTGGCACCTACCAACACCACCACCGCCGCCACCACCACCACCACTGTCACCGCCGTCACCACCACCACCGCCTTGGCCACCACCACCACCACTACCACTGCCGCCACTACCACCACCACACTGGAAAAGAGTTTGTCAGTTTTTTATAAAACTAAACATGCAGCTCTCAGACTATCCAGCACTCTGGAAGCATTTATCTCCAAGAAATGAAAACTCAGGCATACAAAAAGAATTGCACATGAATGCTCATGTCAGCATTACCATCAAAAGTCAAAGCCTGAAAACAATCCAGGTGTCTTTCAATTGCTAAATGATTATGCACACTGTGGAACATTCACACCATACCCTCAGCAATAAAGAATAACAAAGTATTGACAGACACAACAACACAGAAAAAAAATGCAGGAAAATACTGTTGTTCGAAAAAACCAAACTGAAGGCCCAAATGTTGTGTGAGTCAACCTATATAATGTGCTTGAAATGGCAAGAGTGTATAGTCACAAAAGGACAAATACTGCATACAACCACTGTTATACAATAGGACTGAAATGCGGGGTTGGAAGGGAGAATAGGAAAAGAGTGGAGAGATAATGAGCTCGGCTTTGGAGTAGATGAGGGAAGAACTGTCTGAAAGAAATATATGATTAGGTATAATATACATGGCAATCATCATGGACAAGAGGTGCATTGCAGAGTGGACTGGGGGTGGAGGAAGAATATGTGTGACAGTTAATGAATAAAGCAAAAAAATTTAAAAATATAAGAAAAAAGAAAAGGCAAGATCATAGAAATAGAGATCAAAACAGTAGTCACCAGGGGTCTTACCTAAAACAGGGATGGAATTAGGGTCATTATTCTGCTTGTAATAATGCACTGTAGTTTTGCAAGATGTTATCGTAGGGAAGACTGGGTGAAAGGTATGTAGGTTCTCTCTACCTCATTTCTTACAACTGCATATGAATCTAAAAAGATTTAAACATTTTTAAAAATGTACATGCCACAAGCAAGCACCTACATTTATTCCAGAAGAACAACAACTCAACTGACTGGCATATGAGCAAATACTGGGGCAGAAGAGAGGCATTCGCTTTAGGTCTACGAGGTGAGTGCCAGGCTCTTGAGAGGGAAAAAATTCCCCCAATAACGTCCTAGCCATCAAGATGTCAGGAGGGAATGATTTTTTTTATATATGCTTTCAACTCCCAAGGACCATTAGTTGGAAGTTGGCATTGAGTAGTTCCTGACTTGCAGTGATCCCTATGTGTGCACTGCTGAACAGCTGCACAAAGTTTACAAGGCTGTGATCTTAGAAGGAGATGTCCAGGCCTTTACTGTGACGTGCCTCTGGTTGGGTCTGAACCACCAATCTTTCAGTTAGTAGTCAATGACTCAACCACCTGCACCACCCTGTCAAAGTAATACTCAAACCAATAGCTTAGGAAAAGCTGGGTCTAATAGTGAAACATTGAATCAGGGTATGGAATAGACTTTCCAAAGAGTTATATATGATAAAAATATCTAATCATTGGCCCTCTTTTTATAAAATAAGCCAAACACACATACAGGAGGCAGTTTTTAGTGGCATAGAGAATGATAGTGACCAGCTTTCAGATGCTAGCCCATAAGGGCCACTGCTTCATACTGGTTTCCTTATAATCTAGGTATGTTATTAAAAACATCAGCAAAGCTTCATTATCCTCAAACTAAACACATCCTCCAGACTGCTGACTTGGTCAGCTCTTCAACGGGAGGAAAGCAAAAACCAGACACGAAGCGCCAGAATGAAATCTTCCGCTTCAATTTCTCCTTCATTTAAAACATTTTATAGGGGCTTCATGTTGACCCTGTTGCTTCAGGAGAAGGAAATCCTCCCAAATGGGTCCCTGGGGCACAGCATTCCCACCGTGACTTGGCTGCCTCCTCTCCAAGTGATTACTGCTGCATGGGAAAAAAAAAAATCCTTAATTGGTTAACTTGGGGAAAATCGCTTCATAAGGAGAAGACCCAGAACAAAGACGCCCACCCAAACAGCCATTTCTCCCCACGTACAAAGCAACTGGCAAGGAATATGCAGGCGCAACATAAATGGGCTGCCAGAATGAGCGTTGTCTCGTTTTTAAGCTTCATTGAGGGTTTATCTGCTTTCCCTCCATCTCCAAGAGGAAGAAATAGCCACAAGATCGCAAGAGCAGATCTGTGAAATCCTGACTCTCTTCCAATCTCAAGGGCCATCAGCATCCTCCCTGGATGCTGTGGAACTGAACTTTCTTTCCAGCTGTCCAGCTGAACTAATGAGGGGAGGGTTATGACCCAGGGCCCCCAGATTAGTTGTTTTGCTTCTTACCTGGCTCTGCTCCGGAGATCGTCCCCCAGTCCCTGCTAGGGGCTGTATAGTGGTTCCCGGGGGGGGGGGGGGCTGGGGGAGAATGGGTGGGTGGTTGGCAAGGGTCAAATTCAGCCCATTCCTATAAAAACAACCAGAGTACACATCCTGCAGAGCATAATTTTCATGCTTAACAGCACCAACTTTTGCTTTTCCCTATTACTTTGACTTATGGGAACATTCACAATTAATCGGAGCAGAAACTATAGCCATCCACATTTTCATGTGAGACTTGGTTCTTAAAAAATTCACAACTGTTTATGGTGTCCTTTTAGATTAGGAAAACTTTTGCATCAAACAGGACAATTTACATAGACAAGGTCATTGCTAGACTTCCCAAAACACTTGCATTATACTTTGGAACAAAGTGGGTCTCTAAGTTTTTCTAAAGACACTTCTCTAAGGGAGAAGGGATTGCACTGTTAACCGAAAGGCCAACAGTTCGAATCCACCATCTGCTCCTCAGTACAAAGATAGGCAATATTTTCTCATGGGTTTTACAGTCTCTGAAAATCCCTGGAGGTTCAGGTATGAGTTAACTCTGACTCAACAGCAATGAGTTGAGTATCTCTAGTGGAGCAGTTAATAACATGCCAGGCTGCTAACCATGAAATTGGTGGTTCAAATACCCTAAGCACTCCATGGAAGAAAGATAGGTAGGCTCCTCTTAAAAAAAAAAAAAAGTTCAACTTTGAATATTTTTTTAAAAAAGGTAAACTGGGGGAGGGGGAAGGGAGGTAAAATGTGCAACCATGAGTGAATGAAAATTGAAATTTTCTGTTAACTTTAATTAACTATTAAGTAAAATAAAAAATTTTCTTTAAAAATGTGCAGCCTCAGAAACCCAATAGATAGTTGCTAGGAGTCAGAAGTGACCCTACGGTGATGGTTTTGGGTTAGTTTTTGTTTGTTTTTTTCTGCCTCAGCCTTCTGTGAACTATACTTTCCAGACAGAGAATTTTAGTGCCTCTTTTTCACCATGGTACAAACAAATCCAATACCCTTTTCATTAGCAATATGAGGTTATGGCTTGGTCTCATACAAAATTATTAAATAGGCTCTTGAAACCAATATTTGGAAGAAAAATCACCAACCAGGTGCCATCAAGTTGCTTGTGACCCAGGGCAAGCCCATGTCCATCAGCGTAGAACTGTGCTCTGAGACACTGTCAGACCTTTCTTCCAAAGGGCCTCTGGGTGAACTCCAACTTTCAACCGTTGGGCTGGCCACTGAGCATACTGACCATTTGCACCATCTATGCGCTACAAAACACATGTAGCCTTACTATTAAAGAGTCGCCAAAAAATATAAGTGAAAATGCCAAATTCCTGTTCCGAATGCCAGAGAGTCACTTAAATATCTGTTTGTTTTAATTGGGACTGTTCCTCTCTTTTACGACTTCTCACAAACTCAGTGGTAAGAGTGTGCTGTTACATTAAAAGGAATGCAACTGAGGTTAAGAATCAACATGTGTATACACTGCTGAATGGAAGATGAATTTGCTTCCCAAACTGTCCCCCAAACTATAATGATAATAAAAACAAAAACTACTTTGTTGTGGAAAAATTCTTATTTTCCCTCTCTGCCATTCAGGAATTAGTAATGTTATAAATAGCCCTCACAAAATCATGATATCTGAACATCAAGGAGAGAAGCAGTCTGGATATTTAAAATAGTGAACAACTAGACATATATCAAAATGAAGACCGCATTTGGGTAGGTCACACTCAGTAACCTTAAAGGCGCCTCTACCCAGGCAATCGTTCCTTTTGGACTAAAAACAATTAGGCTGTGTGATTTTATGCTGAATCCCTTCAGATAAATGGTGCACACACAGCGGGCCACTCTCTTGCCGGCGTAAAGGCAGGCGCTGTCAGGTTCACTTCTCTGGTTAATGTCAATCGCACTATGTATAAAAGGTGACTCCAGTGTGTACAAATGTTGATCTTTGGGGAAGTCATGCCTAGACTCACACACACATCCAGTCTTTCGTCCACCAGGTCAACAGCAGGAACAGAGGGCAAACCAGGGAGGGTTGTGCCAAGAGCAGAGTCTCGCTCACTGGTTAGGTTACATGGCCCACAGGGACTTGCTGGCCAGAGATTAATCCATAATCCTGTTTCATGTCTAAAAAAAAAACACCAAAAAAACAGGTTCTAAAAGCCTTGCCTATGCGATGGCTTCAGAGGTGGCAGGGAAATGTTCTAATGCCCAGTAACAAATTAAGTGCGGGACAGGCAACTTCAGTAAAGAGAGGGACCGTGTGGAGGAGGTGACACAGAATGTTTGCCCTTAATCCAAAACTATTTGCTCATTATTCCAAAATGGACTGGGGAAAACGGAACAGTGGTTAGAGGACCTGTAGTGGCTTTTTGTTGTTGTTTGTTTTACATTGAAAACATCTACAGGTTTTCTGACTGTTGTGCAAGTAAGATGGAGAGAAAACGCCCCTAATCGAAAACACAGCCAGCGTCCTGAAGAAATCTAATATTCGCTGATGTGACTTCCAAACGAAATTTCTTCGGAATAGCAAGCAGCAAGAAAGCTCTCATCTCAATGCCGAACAATCCTATTTTTATTACATGAGAATTGTTTCTTCCCTTGCCAACCTCATCCGACCCCTTTGTGCTGCAAAGTTAAGGCCCAGAAGGCTCCCTTTTACAGCTCTAGAAGGTTCAACCAGGAAAGGCAGGAACTCCCAAAGCTGTAGAAGTCATCCTGCGCATGTTCTCATCTGTATTATTCCAATAAAGCATAAATCACTTTACACTGCTGTTGGGAAGAAAGAGAATGCCTGGGGGCTGGGGGACACATTTCAACCCCAGACAGCTTCAGGACTCAACACCCCACGACCACCGAGGTGCAGAGTGACACATCTAGCTCGCCTCCTGGCATCTCCTGCCTCCACTGAGACAGGAAGAAAAGGCTCATGATTCATCACAAAAGTTCCCATTTCAACTGATGCCTTAGCCTGTGTTTACGGTCCTCCCTGGTAGCATTTAACCTACAACTTTGGCAACATGGCTGACCTTTTTAAAGACAATAGTGAGGGTGCAAAGCACATTTTCTCCAGATGGAACGTCTTTAAACCAGTAAGAGCAGCTCCAGTTTCCAGGGGCAAGTAAAGCAGCTTGTTGCCTGTATTGAGATGTAGTACATCCCATCTGTGTGGTGCTCACAGCATGGGCTTGTGTATGTGTGCTGGGTTGCAAGTTTTACCTCTTAATGTGTGGAGCTCACTATCTGAAGCTAGTGCTCTCTCTGTCTCTCTGTCTGTCTCTGTCTCTCTCTCTCTGTCTCTGTGTGTGTGTGGTCTGTATATCTCTCTTGCCTCCCTTCTATTATATGCCCACAGCACACGTGTGGGAGGATCTGAACCCCTGTGTTAGGGTAGACTGACTTCATTAAGAATGAGTAGTAGATTTTCTATCCTTGCAAATCAAACTCCAACTCCTCTGGCAGCCAATGAGAGGGCCCTGTCCTGGTCCTCAACCACCTCGGGCTACCATGGCTACTGCTCAAAGGCCCTGCCCTGGGACTTACACAAACTGGTGTTTCTCCATTACCAGCATGCCCCTCCAATTACTTCTGAACTTTTCAGACAACAAGCACTTCTCACTTGTCAGATGACATCAAAGAGTCCATCTCCAGGGTCCAGTGGGAAAGTCACTCTGCCACAGGCATTCCTCACCTCGGCACCAAATTTTGTTTTCTTCATCGTATTTATCAAACTTCAAACCCTTTTACTTACCAGTTTCAACACATTTCTTCAGTCCATTTCCTTTACTAGCTCCTGTCTCAAGTCAGCCAGCTATTCATTCAGATGTGTATAATGTCCAGCCTGAGGCCTGGCATATAGCTGGCACTGAATAAAGGCTCACCTACCCCAGAATTATGAAAAAGGATAATAATGTCTTGTGTTTATACCTGTGTTTCTCCAAGTAGAGTCTCCCAAATGTCAGCAATAGTATCACCTGAGAATGTATTCAAAGTACTTCTACTTCTAGCAGTCAGTGTTTCAACAAGCCCTCAGGCAAAAGCTGATTCTGATGCACACACAAATTTGTGAACTACTGGTTCATACAATATTTTGCCACCTTCAAGGAGCATGCAAACGGAAACATCATTAGGTAATAACCTGCCTCTATTTGGGAAACACAGAATCTTTCTTACTCAGGGGACTTTTTAAAGTAAAGTAATGGTGATCACACAGGTTAGGAAGATTCCAAGATCACGAGTACTTGTGTGGTTGAGGAAACTATGTATGCAAGGGTCCTGGTAGCCCAGGATGTGATCGTTCAGGTCAGGTGTTCCAGTCAAAGCAGTGGGACAGGATTGCTGGTAGACCAGGATACTCAATGACGACACCACCTTGCATGCCTCTCTCCAAACACAAGGTCCTTATGGGCACAGGCGTTGCTTTGTTTACCTGATAGCCCAGATTCAATCCAGAACATATTAAAGATAGAAGGTGCCTTCACGGCATAGTGTGTAACATATTCAGATATTAATTAAAAGATGACGACACCACCTTGCATGCCTTTCTCCAATCACAAGGTCCTTATGGGCACAGGTCTTGCTTTGTTTACCTGATATTCCAGATTCAATCCAGAACATATTAAAGGATAGAAGGTGCCTTCATGGTATAGTGTGTAACGTATTCAGATATTAATTAAAAGATTATCAGTTCTATAAAAGGAAGAGGGAGATTTGATAGGATAGTGGTGAGAAATCGTGCTATACTCCCAAAGGCAGGTGGTTTGAATCTATCAGCTGCTTCATGGGAGTAAGATGGGCAATTTACTACCTTGTGATTAACTGCCTCTGATAACCCGCTGGAGGGTCAGCTGTGGATTCATTTTGACTCAATGGTAAACAAATAAGAACATGGGAGAGAGACAGGAAGTCTCCTCCTACAAATATTTAGAGTGTCAGAAACCAGTGGTGGAACAACACAAACTAGAAACAACTAAAAAAAAAACAACTCAAAAGCAATTAGGGTTTTTCCCCCTATCATAGGATGGTTATAGCGATGCTTAAAATTATCTAACAAGATAAATCATCTAGGGATATGCTTTGAACTTAGTCTTAGAAAGACTAAGAAGGCTCTAAGAACTCAAGGGCTACTTCCAGAGCAGGATATAGAATGGGGTCTTTAGGGACTCCTTTATGCCAGTTGCCCTTGATGTATCCCAAGACCGTAACGCTGAGCTTCCAGACTCAGCAGTTCATTCTTTGTTGTTATTAAGCACCACTGAATTGACCATGACTCACAGCAAACCTATGAACAGCAAACCTTGCCCTAGTCTGTGCTATCCTCACCATCTCCGATATACTTGAGCTCACTGATATAGTCACTCTGTCAATCTACCTTGTTGAGGGTACTCCTATATACGCTGACCCTCCACTTTTCCAAGCATGACATCTTTTCCCAAGGCCAGGCCTCTCCTAATAATATGCCCAAAGTATGTGAGACAAAGTTTTGCCACTCTTGTCTCTAAAGTGCACATTGGCTGCACCTTCTCCAAGACATATTTATTTGTTCTTTTTGCAGTATGCGGGATATCCATCACTCTTCTCCAACACAACAACTCAAAGGCATCAATTCTTCTTGTGTCATCCTTATTCCTTTTCCAACTTCCAGAGAAGCAGATAAATAAGGCAGAAACAGCAGGAGGAACACAG
>NW_006399863.1:5383692-5459885 GCF_000299155.1 Elephantulus edwardii | reverse complement strand
CCACCACCACCACCACTACCACTGCCGCCACTACCACCACCACACTGGAAAAGAGTTTGTCAGTTTTTTATAAAACTAAACATGCAGCTCTCAGACTATCCAGCACTCTGGAAGCATTTATCTCCAAGAAATGAAAACTCAGGCATACAAAAAGAATTGCACATGAATGCTCATGTCAGCATTACCATCAAAAGTCAAAGCCTGAAAACAATCCAGGTGTCTTTCAATTGCTAAATGATTATGCACACTGTGGAACATTCACACCATACCCTCAGCAATAAAGAATAACAAAGTATTGACAGACACAACAACACAGAAAAAAAATGCAGGAAAATACTGTTGTTCGAAAAAACCAAACTGAAGGCCCAAATGTTGTGTGAGTCAACCTATATAATGTGCTTGAAATGGCAAGAGTGTATAGTCACAAAAGGACAAATACTGCATACAACCACTGTTATACAATAGGACTGAAATGCGGGGTTGGAAGGGAGAATAGGAAAAGAGTGGAGAGATAATGAGCTCGGCTTTGGAGTAGATGAGGGAAGAACTGTCTGAAAGAAATATATGATTAGGTATAATATACATGGCAATCATCATGGACAAGAGGTGCATTGCAGAGTGGACTGGGGGTGGAGGAAGAATATGTGTGACAGTTAATGAATAAAGCAAAAAAATTTAAAAATATAAGAAAAAAGAAAAGGCAAGATCATAGAAATAGAGATCAAAACAGTAGTCACCAGGGGTCTTACCTAAAACAGGGATGGAATTAGGGTCATTATTCTGCTTGTAATAATGCACTGTAGTTTTGCAAGATGTTATCGTAGGGAAGACTGGGTGAAAGGTATGTAGGTTCTCTCTACCTCATTTCTTACAACTGCATATGAATCTAAAAAGATTTAAACATTTTTAAAAATGTACATGCCACAAGCAAGCACCTACATTTATTCCAGAAGAACAACAACTCAACTGACTGGCATATGAGCAAATACTGGGGCAGAAGAGAGGCATTCGCTTTAGGTCTACGAGGTGAGTGCCAGGCTCTTGAGAGGGAAAAAATTCCCCCAATAACGTCCTAGCCATCAAGATGTCAGGAGGGAATGATTTTTTTTATATATGCTTTCAACTCCCAAGGACCATTAGTTGGAAGTTGGCATTGAGTAGTTCCTGACTTGCAGTGATCCCTATGTGTGCACTGCTGAACAGCTGCACAAAGTTTACAAGGCTGTGATCTTAGAAGGAGATGTCCAGGCCTTTACTGTGACGTGCCTCTGGTTGGGTCTGAACCACCAATCTTTCAGTTAGTAGTCAATGACTCAACCACCTGCACCACCCTGTCAAAGTAATACTCAAACCAATAGCTTAGGAAAAGCTGGGTCTAATAGTGAAACATTGAATCAGGGTATGGAATAGACTTTCCAAAGAGTTATATATGATAAAAATATCTAATCATTGGCCCTCTTTTTATAAAATAAGCCAAACACACATACAGGAGGCAGTTTTTAGTGGCATAGAGAATGATAGTGACCAGCTTTCAGATGCTAGCCCATAAGGGCCACTGCTTCATACTGGTTTCCTTATAATCTAGGTATGTTATTAAAAACATCAGCAAAGCTTCATTATCCTCAAACTAAACACATCCTCCAGACTGCTGACTTGGTCAGCTCTTCAACGGGAGGAAAGCAAAAACCAGACACGAAGCGCCAGAATGAAATCTTCCGCTTCAATTTCTCCTTCATTTAAAACATTTTATAGGGGCTTCATGTTGACCCTGTTGCTTCAGGAGAAGGAAATCCTCCCAAATGGGTCCCTGGGGCACAGCATTCCCACCGTGACTTGGCTGCCTCCTCTCCAAGTGATTACTGCTGCATGGGAAAAAAAAAAATCCTTAATTGGTTAACTTGGGGAAAATCGCTTCATAAGGAGAAGACCCAGAACAAAGACGCCCACCCAAACAGCCATTTCTCCCCACGTACAAAGCAACTGGCAAGGAATATGCAGGCGCAACATAAATGGGCTGCCAGAATGAGCGTTGTCTCGTTTTTAAGCTTCATTGAGGGTTTATCTGCTTTCCCTCCATCTCCAAGAGGAAGAAATAGCCACAAGATCGCAAGAGCAGATCTGTGAAATCCTGACTCTCTTCCAATCTCAAGGGCCATCAGCAAGCTGCTTAGCATCCTCCCTGGATGCTGTGGAACTGAACTTTCTTTCCAGCTGTCCAGCTGAACTAATGAGGGGAGGGTTATGACCCAGGGCCCCCAGATAAGTTGGTTCGTTTCTTACCTGGTTATTCTCCGGGGACAACCACCCAGTCCCTGCTAGGGGCTGTATAGTGGTTTCCCGGGGGGGGGGGGGCTGGGGGAGAATGGGTGGGTGGTTGGCAAGGGTCAAATTCAGCCCATTCCTATAAAAACAACCAGAGTACACATCCTGCAGAGCATAATTTTCATGCTTAACAGCACCAACTTTTGCTTTTCCCTATTACTTTGACTTATGGGAACATTCACAATTAATCGGAGCAGAAACTATAGCCATCCACATTTTCATGTGAGACTTGGTTCTTAAAAAATTCACAACTGTTTATGGTGTCCTTTTAGATTAGGAAAACTTTTGCATCAAACAGGACAATTTACATAGACAAGGTCATTGCTAGACTTCCCAAAACACTTGCATTATACTTTGGAACAAAGTGGGTCTCTAAGTTTTTCTAAAGACACTTCTCTAAGGGAGAAGGGATTGCACTGTTAACCGAAAGGCCAACAGTTCGAATCCACCATCTGCTCCTCAGTACAAAGATAGGCAATATTTTCTCATGGGTTTTACAGTCTCTGAAAATCCCTGGAGGTTCAGGTATGAGTTAACTCTGACTCAACAGCAATGAGTTGAGTATCTCTAGTGGAGCAGTTAATAACATGCCAGGCTGCTAACCATGAAATTGGTGGTTCAAATACCCTAAGCACTCCATGGAAGAAAGATAGGTAGGCTCCTCTTAAAAAAAAAAAAAAGTTCAACTTTGAATATTTTTTTAAAAAAGGTAAACTGGGGGAGGGGGAAGGGAGGTAAAATGTGCAACCATGAGTGAATGAAAATTGAAATTTTCTGTTAACTTTAATTAACTATTAAGTAAAATAAAAAATTTTCTTTAAAAATGTGCAGCCTCAGAAACCCAATAGATAGTTGCTAGGAGTCAGAAGTGACCCTACGGTGATGGTTTTGGGTTAGTTTTTGTTTGTTTTTTTCTGCCTCAGCCTTCTGTGAACTATACTTTCCAGACAGAGAATTTTAGTGCCTCTTTTTCACCATGGTACAAACAAATCCAATACCCTTTTCATTAGCAATATGAGGTTATGGCTTGGTCTCATACAAAATTATTAAATAGGCTCTTGAAACCAATATTTGGAAGAAAAATCACCAACCAGGTGCCATCAAGTTGCTTGTGACCCAGGGCAAGCCCATGTCCATCAGCGTAGAACTGTGCTCTGAGACACTGTCAGACCTTTCTTCCAAAGGGCCTCTGGGTGAACTCCAACTTTCAACCGTTGGGCTGGCCACTGAGCATACTGACCATTTGCACCATCTATGCGCTACAAAACACATGTAGCCTTACTATTAAAGAGTCGCCAAAAAATATAAGTGAAAATGCCAAATTCCTGTTCCGAATGCCAGAGAGTCACTTAAATATCTGTTTGTTTTAATTGGGACTGTTCCTCTCTTTTACGACTTCTCACAAACTCAGTGGTAAGAGTGTGCTGTTACATTAAAAGGAATGCAACTGAGGTTAAGAATCAACATGTGTATACACTGCTGAATGGAAGATGAATTTGCTTCCCAAACTGTCCCCCAAACTATAATGATAATAAAAACAAAAACTACTTTGTTGTGGAAAAATTCTTATTTTCCCTCTCTGCCATTCAGGAATTAGTAATGTTATAAATAGCCCTCACAAAATCATGATATCTGAACATCAAGGAGAGAAGCAGTCTGGATATTTAAAATAGTGAACAACTAGACATATATCAAAATGAAGACCGCATTTGGGTAGGTCACACTCAGTAACCTTAAAGGCGCCTCTACCCAGGCAATCGTTCCTTTTGGACTAAAAACAATTAGGCTGTGTGATTTTATGCTGAATCCCTTCAGATAAATGGTGCACACACAGCGGGCCACTCTCTTGCCGGCGTAAAGGCAGGCGCTGTCAGGTTCACTTCTCTGGTTAATGTCAATCGCACTATGTATAAAAGGTGACTCCAGTGTGTACAAATGTTGATCTTTGGGGAAGTCATGCCTAGACTCACACACACATCCAGTCTTTCGTCCACCAGGTCAACAGCAGGAACAGAGGGCAAACCAGGGAGGGTTGTGCCAAGAGCAGAGTCTCGCTCACTGGTTAGGTTACATGGCCCACAGGGACTTGCTGGCCAGAGATTAATCCATAATCCTGTTTCATGTCTAAAAAAAAAACACCAAAAAAACAGGTTCTAAAAGCCTTGCCTATGCGATGGCTTCAGAGGTGGCAGGGAAATGTTCTAATGCCCAGTAACAAATTAAGTGCGGGACAGGCAACTTCAGTAAAGAGAGGGACCGTGTGGAGGAGGTGACACAGAATGTTTGCCCTTAATCCAAAACTATTTGCTCATTATTCCAAAATGGACTGGGGAAAACGGAACAGTGGTTAGAGGACCTGTAGTGGCTTTTTGTTGTTGTTTGTTTTACATTGAAAACATCTACAGGTTTTCTGACTGTTGTGCAAGTAAGATGGAGAGAAAACGCCCCTAATCGAAAACACAGCCAGCGTCCTGAAGAAATCTAATATTCGCTGATGTGACTTCCAAACGAAATTTCTTCGGAATAGCAAGCAGCAAGAAAGCTCTCATCTCAATGCCGAACAATCCTATTTTTATTACATGAGAATTGTTTCTTCCCTTGCCAACCTCATCCGACCCCTTTGTGCTGCAAAGTTAAGGCCCAGAAGGCTCCCTTTTACAGCTCTAGAAGGTTCAACCAGGAAAGGCAGGAACTCCCAAAGCTGTAGAAGTCATCCTGCGCATGTTCTCATCTGTATTATTCCAATAAAGCATAAATCACTTTACACTGCTGTTGGGAAGAAAGAGAATGCCTGGGGGCTGGGGGACACATTTCAACCCCAGACAGCTTCAGGACTCAACACCCCACGACCACCGAGGTGCAGAGTGACACATCTAGCTCGCCTCCTGGCATCTCCTGCCTCCACTGAGACAGGAAGAAAAGGCTCATGATTCATCACAAAAGTTCCCATTTCAACTGATGCCTTAGCCTGTGTTTACGGTCCTCCCTGGTAGCATTTAACCTACAACTTTGGCAACATGGCTGACCTTTTTAAAGACAATAGTGAGGGTGCAAAGCACATTTTCTCCAGATGGAACGTCTTTAAACCAGTAAGAGCAGCTCCAGTTTCCAGGGGCAAGTAAAGCAGCTTGTTGCCTGTATTGAGATGTAGTACATCCCATCTGTGTGGTGCTCACAGCATGGGCTTGTGTATGTGTGCTGGGTTGCAAGTTTTACCTCTTAATGTGTGGAGCTCACTATCTGAAGCTAGTGCTCTCTCTGTCTCTCTGTCTGTCTCTGTCTCTCTCTCTCTGTCTCTGTGTGTGTGTGGTCTGTATATCTCTCTTGCCTCCCTTCTATTATATGCCCACAGCACACGTGTGGGAGGATCTGAACCCCTGTGTTAGGGTAGACTGACTTCATTAAGAATGAGTAGTAGATTTTCTATCCTTGCAAATCAAACTCCAACTCCTCTGGCAGCCAATGAGAGGGCCCTGTCCTGGTCCTCAACCACCTCGGGCTACCATGGCTACTGCTCAAAGGCCCTGCCCTGGGACTTACACAAACTGGTGTTTCTCCATTACCAGCATGCCCCTCCAATTACTTCTGAACTTTTCAGACAACAAGCACTTCTCACTTGTCAGATGACATCAAAGAGTCCATCTCCAGGGTCCAGTGGGAAAGTCACTCTGCCACAGGCATTCCTCACCTCGGCACCAAATTTTGTTTTCTTCATCGTATTTATCAAACTTCAAACCCTTTTACTTACCAGTTTCAACACATTTCTTCAGTCCATTTCCTTTACTAGCTCCTGTCTCAAGTCAGCCAGCTATTCATTCAGATGTGTATAATGTCCAGCCTGAGGCCTGGCATATAGCTGGCACTGAATAAAGGCTCACCTACCCCAGAATTATGAAAAAGGATAATAATGTCTTGTGTTTATACCTGTGTTTCTCCAAGTAGAGTCTCCCAAATGTCAGCAATAGTATCACCTGAGAATGTATTCAAAGTACTTCTACTTCTAGCAGTCAGTGTTTCAACAAGCCCTCAGGCAAAAGCTGATTCTGATGCACACACAAATTTGTGAACTACTGGTTCATACAATATTTTGCCACCTTCAAGGAGCATGCAAACGGAAACATCATTAGGTAATAACCTGCCTCTATTTGGGAAACACAGAATCTTTCTTACTCAGGGGACTTTTTAAAGTAAAGTAATGGTGATCACACAGGTTAGGAAGATTCCAAGATCACGAGTACTTGTGTGGTTGAGGAAACTATGTATGCAAGGGTCCTGGTAGCCCAGGATGTGATCGTTCAGGTCAGGTGTTCCAGTCAAAGCAGTGGGACAGGATTGCTGGTAGACCAGGATACTCAATGACGACACCACCTTGCATGCCTCTCTCCAAACACAAGGTCCTTATGGGCACAGGCGTTGCTTTGTTTACCTGATAGCCCAGATTCAATCCAGAACATATTAAAGATAGAAGGTGCCTTCACGGCATAGTGTGTAACATATTCAGATATTAATTAAAAGATGACGACACCACCTTGCATGCCTTTCTCCAATCACAAGGTCCTTATGGGCACAGGTCTTGCTTTGTTTACCTGATATTCCAGATTCAATCCAGAACATATTAAAGGATAGAAGGTGCCTTCATGGTATAGTGTGTAACGTATTCAGATATTAATTAAAAGATTATCAGTTCTATAAAAGGAAGAGGGAGATTTGATAGGATAGTGGTGAGAAATCGTGCTATACTCCCAAAGGCAGGTGGTTTGAATCTATCAGCTGCTTCATGGGAGTAAGATGGGCAATTTACTACCTTGTGATTAACTGCCTCTGATAACCCGCTGGAGGGTCAGCTGTGGATTCATTTTGACTCAATGGTAAACAAATAAGAACATGGGAGAGAGACAGGAAGTCTCCTCCTACAAATATTTAGAGTGTCAGAAACCAGTGGTGGAACAACACAAACTAGAAACAACTAAAAAAAAAACAACTCAAAAGCAATTAGGGTTTTTCCCCCTATCATAGGATGGTTATAGCGATGCTTAAAATTATCTAACAAGATAAATCATCTAGGGATATGCTTTGAACTTAGTCTTAGAAAGACTAAGAAGGCTCTAAGAACTCAAGGGCTACTTCCAGAGCAGGATATAGAATGGGGTCTTTAGGGACTCCTTTATGCCAGTTGCCCTTGATGTATCCCAAGACCGTAACGCTGAGCTTCCAGACTCAGCAGTTCATTCTTTGTTGTTATTAAGCACCACTGAATTGACCATGACTCACAGCAAACCTATGAACAGCAAACCTTGCCCTAGTCTGTGCTATCCTCACCATCTCCGATATACTTGAGCTCACTGATATAGTCACTCTGTCAATCTACCTTGTTGAGGGTACTCCTATATACGCTGACCCTCCACTTTTCCAAGCATGACATCTTTTCCCAAGGCCAGGCCTCTCCTAATAATATGCCCAAAGTATGTGAGACAAAGTTTTGCCACTCTTGTCTCTAAAGTGCACATTGGCTGCACCTTCTCCAAGACATATTTATTTGTTCTTTTTGCAGTATGCGGGATATCCATCACTCTTCTCCAACACAACAACTCAAAGGCATCAATTCTTCTTGTGTCATCCTTATTCCTTTTCCAACTTCCAGAGAAGCAGATAAATAAGGCAGAAACAGCAGGAGGAACACAGTCTTTACAAGATCAAAAGGGCAGCATTTGTCCAAGGAGGGGCAGGAAGGGATTGGAAAGGCAGACATGAAAGAAAATGAGAAACACAGAAAGGCAGGGAGAAAAGTGCTGCTAAAATGGGACTGTAACCAACATTACGAAACATAGTATATATGCACGATGAACGGAAAACCAAATTTACTCTGCAACCTTAAATTTAAATCACAGTTTAAAAAAGAGAGAGGTTTTTGGAAAGTGGTCAAGACCCTGAATCCTTCTCTTGACATACAGGAGACGTGAAAGTTCTTGCTTTCCAAAATCTGAGTTCTTGGTCGAGAGAATCTACTCATCAGAAAAGAAGAGGGTGCCTCTCTCCAGTTGATGGGGCATGGCTAGATCTGGAGTGAGTTGGATTTTCTCTGAACAAGCTGGATGAAGGGGTGGAGGATTTCACAGAAGGCAGAAGCCTGCATCCCAAGCTCTTCTCCAGAACGGAGCAATAAGGAAGGCTGAGAATGACCACTAAGGGCTGCGGCTGAATCAGGGAAGAAATGTGCTGGATTCTGAGCATCTCAGAGGCAAGAGCCCTGAGCCAAATAACACAGCTCTTACCTCAAGTCCCCTGCGCTAACCACTGGAGAGAAAAAGGCTCCTGAATAAACTGCTTTACAATTTTCTACCAGACACAGACGATAGAGACAGCTGACAATTCTTATTTAGATGTAAAAAAAATGGAATATTGATGGGTTAGTGGTAAGGAATTGTACTGCCTACACAAAAGTCAGTGGGTTCGAATCGACCAGCTGCTCTGTGGGACGAAGATGAGCAGCATCCTCCCGTGTGGCTCGCTGCCTGTGGACACTTGCCGAGGGTCAGCTATGGGTCAGTTCCAACTTGACAGCACACAATATCCACATACTTAAAACTACATAGGAAGATATCTTTATTGAGAGGCTTCGCCCATCTTAACATGAAAAGCATTCCCACTAATACAAATGCACAGACAATATGTCCTGATGGTTTTATGTTAAATAAATAAAAATTTTAAAATTTGCAATCTCCTTCTGTGTCAATTGGACCTAATTCGAGGGTACACAAGAGAAAAAAGGAAGAAAAAAATTTTAAAGACGGAAATTCATTACCATTGAGTAAGAGTATAGTTGACCCTGCAGCAAGTTTCCGGGAACTGTACATTACACAGAAGGAGAATGTCCATCTTGTTCTCTCGGAGCAGCTGATGGATGGATTCGAGGCACTGGAGGGAGGCAGGCCACACTTTTGTTAGCCATGCAGCTCCCTCCAGCTACATATACAAATACACATACACATACACATACAAACATTCATTTCTATCCTTGCTTGAAATGAAAGACAAATAATCTAGGTATTGATCGACATACTAATACCAGTAACAAATGAAATCATAAGCATTAGTTAAGACTTATTAGCCATTTGTCTATGTCAGGCTCTGGCCTAAACCATGTGGGTATCAATAATTACATATAATCTCATGAATTTTTTTCACAACATTCTCTTCACTTATCATTCCCATTTTATAGCTGAGGAACCTGAGATAAAGGGAGATTAAGCAAATTGCCTATAGTCACAGGTGGTCAGAGGCAGAGCTGGAATTTAAATCCAGAATGTGGAGCTCCACAGTCTGCAATAACCACAAGAGTGCTTTGTACAGCCTGTTGTAAGGATTTATTTTTTTTTATTATTATTTGTCTGTGTGCGTGTGTACCGTCAAATCAGATCTGACTGGTACAGGAGGAGATTGCCCCTCCTTCCTCGGCAGAGCATCTGGTGGATTCGAACCGTGTGCCTCTGGGATTGCAGTGCAGCTTCTTGCCACTAGGCCACCAGAGCTCCCCTGTTGTAAGGATTTAAATTAGAGCTTCAACCATGCTTTCATCTCTACAAAGAAATTCATTAACTCAAGAATACTTCCTTCCATCTCTGCTTCAAATGAAAGACAAGTTGAATAATCCTGGTGCTTTCCCACCCCAATAAGAACTACAATAAACAAACTAATAATCAAAGGCACTAAACTAGGTAAAGGGAGTTCTGGTGGCCTAGTGGCAAGAAGCTGCACTACAATTCCAAAGGCATGCAGTTTGAGGCCACCAGCTGCTATAGGGGAGAAGAATGGGCAATCTCCTCCCGTGCGATTAACTGCCTCTGAAAACCCACCAGAGGGCCAGCCATGGGCCGGTTCTGACTCGACAGTACACAGCAACAAACTAGGTATGAAAGATTCAGTTCTTGCATACAAGGTGTTTCTATCTAAGCAAGGAACTTCTTCTTAATTCTCTCACACTCATCTTTCCTTCTGCTCAAGGAAATGACCCGTATGAACAGATAATCTCTATCACAACACCATGCCTATGCTCTATAGTACATATATATGCTTTAGTCTGAATCTACTACAGAACTTAGCAGGTCCAAAATAAAATTATTCAGGAGAGGAAATCAGATACTGATCTCACAGCCCCAAGATGGCTGAGCAAAGTCCAACTCAAACTAAACTCAAATTGCCAAGAAACGTAGAACATGAAAATCTAGAAGGCCTGAAAAATCCAGTTTGCAACTACGAAAAGATTTTTGCTTTCACAGTTTATAAGCAGAGTGTGGTTCAAAGGCAACCCTGGGTTGGAGGCCCATCTAAAGGTAACACACTTGTAAGGGAAAGAGCATTGACTTCATCAAAAATTGGGCCCAGCTGATGGCAGACCAACACTGGAATGTGCAGATAATTATCTTTCAGGCCAGTCAACGGCTATATATCTCTTAGAATATCACCTTCAAGATCAAGCCAAGACATTCCAGTCTGAATCAAGGTTTATTTATGAAAGGATTTAACACTTTTAGATTCCATATTGCTTGGAGGACCACCAATTTCCATCCCAAATATCCAATTTCTCCAATTTCACAGGGCATGAATAAGATTTCAGGTTCCCATATGCAGGAGGAGTAATATTTTAGGACACACAAATATCCTGTCTTCAGTTCTTTGCCACACATTTCTTTGCTAACATCTCTGTAAAAGACAATCACCACAAGGGACACAGGGTAGGAAATACTCTAAGTCATCACGCCACAATCACGTAGATACAAGCAAATGTCCAACTACCTCTTGTTTGCTCTCCTTGGAAAGTCAAGATAATAATTTCATTGCAAGCGCTCTATGTAGGCCACAACCAGGAGGAAGAATGCTCCTTCTACGAGCAAGGATGCAAGGCGTTAAAGGATACAGTGACGCATGAAGAAAACACTGGCCCCTAATTAAAAGGCTAAGGGTTTGGACCTAACCACTGACCACCCGCTCTGAAGGAAGACGTGACAATCTGCTTCCATGAAGATTACAACCTTAGGGATGGTCCGGGGAAGTTCAACATTATCCTGTAGGCTTGCTACAAGTAAAAAAATGACCTGAAGGCACAGAAAAGCAGCATATACATATTTATACCTATACATGCATAGAAAGTTATTTGGAAGCAAACATATCAGAGAATTAAAAGTGATTGCTTTTGACTATGGATTACACAGCTGGGTTGCTTTGTTTTTTCTTTCCCATTTCTTACTATCCAATCCCAAAATTGCCTGATTCAAATACATCTGAGAGCCCAGCAATGAATAAGGATGATGGAAGACTTGGTATCTTTGAACTGTGGTGTTGGAGAAGAGTATTGAATAGCCTATGAACTGCCAAAAGAACAATCCCATGTGTCTTGGAGAAGGTAAAGCCAGAGTGTTCCTTGGAGCCAAAGATGACAAAGCTTTGTTTTGCATACTTTGGGCATATTGTTAGGAGAGGTTAATCCTTAGATTGGGTTGGGGGTCTCAGGCTTGGAAAGGTCAGCAGAAGAGAAGAAGACCCTCAGCGAAAAGGACTGACACAGTGATTGCAGCAGTGGGCTCAAGTGTGTCAGAAAGGATGGGGATGGTACAAGATAGGACAGGGCTCAGAGCTGCTGTTCACAGGGCCACTATGAGTTGTTCTGGACTCGGTGGCCCCTAACAGCAATAGCAACAATCTCAAAATGTCTTTATTAAATTTTTCAATCCAATTATAAAAGCAACAGATACTTACTTTTAATTCTCAAAGTACAGAAAAGTCCAAGTGAGGTGAGGGAAAAAATTTCCTAATAACCACATTAAACCTCAGAATCTAGATTTATTGATATTTTTATTCTTTTAAAACATCTTTATCTCCCTACATATTTTTCCACCTACTCTAACAAAAGTCAATTCTGTTGCAAATACTGCTCTGTGGTCTTCCTTTTAACTAAACAAAATACCTTAGATGTTTCTCATATCAATAAATATTAATTTAGTTCTTTTTTTAAATAATCAGTATGTAATCTGTAATAGCTCCTCTTTATGGATCTGAAGGTTATGTCCACAGTTTCAAATTACAAGAAGAAGCAAATGAAAATTTTCTTAAGATTTTTCTCACCTACCATTTATTGTAACTTAGGACAAATTCTCAGAAAGGCACTCTAATGGGTCAAAATACCTACACAAATCTTTAAGGTTTGGAATCCAAATCAACACATTGGCTTTCCAGAAACACTTACTATACAAATCTTGTATCTGAAGGTATATTTCATTTATTGTGTGTGTTTTTCTCTGTATTGTCTGCTGGTAATATCTATAACTTAATATTTTACTGACATTTTGTTTAGAAATTGCTTCTGTATGAGGGGGGGAAAAGTCCAACAAAAGTTTTATGAAAATATAAAAGGAAAAGCAATAAATGGCAGGTAACCTTCCCCAGGGGAAGAACTCTGATTGGTGGGCTGGTCTTGCCCTAGAAAGCACAGGAGGACACAGGGCCCTGTAACCCTACACATCCATCCTTACTCACCCCTCTGCTACCTTCCCGGCACAGTCATCTACAGGAAGAGAAGAGAGAGATCAGCAAGAGGGTATCTGGTTCCTTAGTTCTAGTTAAAAAGGCCACTCTTGGTTTTCAGAAACATCAAAGGGGCTTTCTCTTCTTTTCTATGGATATTCTGCTTCACTGAAGACCATCAAAAGAATCCTCTGTAGGTGAATATGGACCTCCTACGCCCCTTCCGTTATCTTGGGCCCTGGTGGCACAGTGGTAGTGTACTTAAGCACTGGGCTACTAATCAGTATCATAGTCTGAACCCACTGGCTGCTCCATGGGAGGAAGGTGAGGCCATCTGGTCTTGTCAAGAATTACAGTCTTGGAAAAGCTCCATTTTTCCAATGGAGAGTCACCGTGAATTGGGATGGACTTGAAAGGCTATGGGCTTGGTTTGTGGTTTTATTCCCTGTTGTTGTTGTTGTTATGTGCCATCAAGTAGCCTGTGACTCATAGCGACCCTATGTATAATAGCTCTTAAGCCCACCCTGTCCTGAGCCAGTCTCACTGACTCCAATGCACCTAGCCCATTTCTCCAGTTACTGTATTAATCTATATCATCTGGGGTCTTTCTCTCCTGCATTGTCCCCACAACCTTCCGAGCATAGAAAGATCCTGCTTTGGTCTGTTCACACAAATCATTTGTTTTTAATATGACATAGACCATTTAATCCAGTGACTGGAACAATGGGGGTTGGTGTGTTGGAATTAGTGAGGCTGGCTCAGGACAGAGCAGGCTTCTGAGCTGCTACACGTAGGGTCACTATGGGTTGCAGGTGACTTGACAGCACATAACAAAAACAACAACATAGACTATTGAATCTTGAGTATAGGGAACACCTTCATTGCACATTCATCTTGAGCAAAGGTTCCCAAAATGGTACATTTGAAAAAGAAACTCTGTCCAATATTAAAAATGAAAGCCATTTTATTAAGAAGAAAGAAAAAGCAAAACATCACCAATCTAACACAACAGAAGGCAACATGTCAGATCCTGAAGGGAGGGAAGGCAGCTGTCACTCACTGTAGCTAAAATGGTCAAAGAAGAGCTCTCTCAATTACTAGCAAAGTGAAGAGACTGGGAAGAAATAAACCAAACCACACAAAAACTTAAAAAAAAACCACCAAAACAACCCAACAAAAACAAAACCACTCACAAACAAAACACACAAAAGTGGAGAAAAGACAATACATATTTTTAGTTGAAGTGATAAGGAGAATCATAAACATTTCTATTTTAACCTTTACTTCTGCTGCTTTGAAACACAAGACAAATCACTGAGCTTTACAGTCTTTTGTGCCTTCTTTCATTATGTTAATTTGCTAAAATTTCAATATGTAAATTTGCTAAAATGTATTCAATCTGGGCTCAAAAAAAAAGAATTCTTTTTATTTGGACTTTAATACTGTATTCACTGGAGCACAGGAAAAGTGACCTAATAAGTAAAAGAGAAATTAAAATCACAAATGTGGTGATACTTTGTCGTGAAATCTGTTTATTCTCTGATGGAGAGAAGATGTAACATGTTGATGTCCCGAGGTTTACAATGAAGCCAGTCCACAGTTGCCTCTCTTTATGGGCTAGTTTCGTGCTAACTAGAGGAGCAGGCTTCTGAATTCCCTCCATTCTTAGTTTTACTTCCTCATGTTAAACCTTTTATAAAGCCTCTTGTGCTGGCACGTATTTAGTTAGTGTCACTGTTGTCAGGTGCTCTCGGGTCAATCAGGACCCATAGGAACCCTGTGAACAGAACTGAACCTTGTTCTGTCCTGTACCATCCTCACCACCTCTGCTATGCGCCAGCCCTTGTTACAGTCTCTGTGTCACTGCATTTTACTGATGATTTAATACATACTCTTTAATCAACTCATCGTTGAAAAGTGTAAACACACCGTGTCTCTGACTGAGTTTCATTAAGGGAATTTATTAGGATATTAGTAATTTCTATCTTTGTTGAAACAATACCAAGTTATAAACTCCCTGCCCTTTACTGTTATTTTAAAATTCTTTTTAAAGTAAAAACAGAATATTATGAAGTGTACAGGCTCAACGTCAAGAAGACAAAGATTCTCGCCACTGGACCAATTGGCAGCGTCAGGATGGATGATGAAGAGATTGAGAGTGTTCACAGCTTCACTTTGCTCGGCTCCACAGTTAACACTCTTGGTACCAGCAGTTAGGAAATCAAAAAGCGTATCGTGATGGGAAAGTCTGCTGTTAGGGACCTCTCAAACGTACTCAGGAGCAACAGTGTCTCTCTGGAGACCAAGGTGCGCCTGATACAGGTCATGGTATTTGCAATCGCTTGTTATGCATCAGAGAGTTGGACAATGACTAGGGAGGACAGAAGGAGAGTGGATGCTTTTGAGCTGTGGTGCTGGAGAAGGGTACTGAATGTACCCTGGACTGCCAGGAAAACAAACAGATCCATCTTGGAGAGGATTAAACCAAGCTGCTCCTTGGAGGCAAGGATTCTGGGGCTTCATCTGACATAATTTGGACATGTTGCCAGGAGGGACGGGTCCTTGGAGAGGGACATCATGCTTGGGAGGGTGGAGGGACAGCGCAGGAGGGGAAGACCCTCTATGAGATGGATTGATTCGGTGACTGGGGTAATCGGGATGGGTGTGTCAGAGGCGGTGCGGTTGGCGCAGGATAGAGCAGGGTTTAGAGCTGTTGTGCATAGGGTTGCTATGAGTCGGAAACGCCTCGATGGCACATAACAACAACAACAACAACATCATTATGCAATCAATCACAGCTATTCACACCAAAGACTGTGAGGTTACTAATTTTTCAGCTCACCAGAAACATTCCCAGAGAAGAGACACAAATTGTTCCTTGGATGTTAAAGAAAGAAAGTCTAAATGCTGTGCCTCAAAATCTATTGCAGAGATACGCAGGCTATAAAAGAAAATCCTCAGAAATTATGACTCATTTTAACTATTTGGGCTTTCTAATATTTTGATAAACTTCTAGCACTTGATAACTGTATTTTTTAAAAAATAATTGCTCTTTGTTTATTATTATAGAATGTATAACGTTAAATATATCAACAATAGTTCTTAATTTATAGAAGAGGACTATATTGCCCATAATCTGTCTCCCATGTGCTCTTGAAACACCTGTATGAGGGAAATTACAGTGATTGTTCACATCTACAGTTTTACATTAAGACGAGTGAATGGAATTGGTTTGGATTAAAGAGAGGCTCAATATTTGAATCAAAACCTCATTGCTTTGGAGTCAGAAATGCCACATAGCTGACCTCCCTAGCAGGTTTTCAGAGGATTTGAACAGTCTACTTATGGGCTGACAGCACGTCTCTCCACTCACTATGCCACCAAACATCTTAACTGAAGTCAATACACTTACAAATGGCTGACATTTTTCCTGCTTTCTGCTTGGCTGAACTTGTAGAAGCAAGATAATCACCCTCATCAGAATCATGAATTTGTAAAAAAGACAAGAGGCTTTAAGTGCAATTACTGGATACAAAGACTGGATCTTCAATCTTTCTGGCCCATCCCAAGGCTGAGTGCTCACTGCCTAAGTCTTCACGGCATTCCAGTTGGTGAAACTACTGGGCAAGTTCCTAAAAAGTTAAGAGTTACAGATGATTTAATAAATTATTTGGATATTTTAACAAACCATGAAATTTTAGATTGTAGGGCAAAGATAAAATATCAATAAAACCCTTTGCTAGGAGGAAATGTCTTCTAAACGAGGCACACTAATACATAGTGTTTGCGTAAGGCCCCAACCCACATACACACCCATGACCCAAATTCCAGAGCATGAATTCCATGCTGAGGTCACTCCAGGAGATTCTGAAAGCAGTGGTAAATCCTCAACCACCTCAGCCCCATCCAGCTCGCCACAGCAACAGCACGCCAAGCACTCAGGTCCCAGTGACCCCGAAGAAAGAGTGGAGGGAGCTTCAGGAGGCACACAACTTGTGCCCATAAAACCTTCAGCATACCAGCTGATGCGGGACTCATTTTACAAAAAAATACTGGATTCTGGAAAGATTTACCCGTAGGGTTTTCAAACTTTTATTGCCCCAGTGACAGATTTTTAGAATGGTGCTTCTAACAGGTGATGTGTCCCACCAGCAGGAACCCGGAATATGATTTCAAAACATTGGGCTAAATTGTCTCTGTGACTCCTGACCAAAAGTTAATGCCCTGCTGATTTTTGACTCATTGTGACCTTATAAAACAGAGCAGAAAACTCTTGGGGGTCTCCAAAGTGGCAATCTTTATGGCAATTGGCTGCCTCATCATTCTCCCACTGACAGATCATGGGTTGGAACTGCCACCCTTTTAGTGATCGGCCACTGTGACACCAGAGCTCTTTTCTAGGATTCCATCGGTATCAAGTCACACAGACTCTAAAATCAACAGGAGGAAGTAAAATGTATTTCTTAAGTTAGTAACTATAATGGAGAGAGTGTAACACCATCAAAAGTTACAATTACTGTACCTCACAATTTTCTTCACTCTGCCAGATGGGTGCCTAGCAACCTTTTTCTCTGTTTCTCAAAACACACACCTCAGGGAGCTTGCATTTGCCGGTCCTGTGCTCAGCATCCTCTCCTCTCCAGTGCTTTGCATGGTGATACCTGCTCACCCTGTAGGTTTCAAAGTAGCTATCTTGCTTCTCCAAGTCATTCATGGACAGGAGGATGTCTTCACAGAACATACTATATTCTCTAATACTCTCATTCATTTGCTAAAACATTTTTTTTTTAATCAATGAGGGCAGAACCATGGATTGGTTGGTTGGTTGGTTGGTTGGTTGGTTGATTGATTGATTGATTGATTGATTGATTAATTATTCCTAATCTACTCCCTAGCGCTGGGAAAAATGTCTAGGACAGAATAGGGCCTTGGTAACCAGGCTGGCTAAATAAATGTATGAACAATGTGTTAATTCAAAGGTGGAGAATTTTTGGTGAAAAATTATTTGTAATGCATTCTAAGAATGCCTTTACTAGAACACCAAAATGCACTAAGGAAACACCAAACTGCCTTCCATAGTGGTTGTATGGCTGATGCAAAGACACATAGTTCTTAGCCAAGACCTGCTCTGTGGAAGTAAAATGGAAAATCTCCTCCTGTGTGATTTACTATCTTTGAAAATCCAGGGAAAGTGCTTCTAAGGGTCAGTTCCAACTTGATGGTACATAACAACATCAACACTCAGTAGTGCACAAGACTTCTAATCTCTTCTTCCTCATCCTCTTTAACATTTATTGTTTGCTGTTCTAGTACACTTTGTCACTGCTACTGAGGTGAGATAGTATCTCATTGTTGTCTGGATTTCTATCTTCTGAGGGCCAGTGATTTTCAGCATTTCTTCCTGTGTCTGTTGGCCATGTGAATGTCCTCCTTGGTTAAGAATCTCTTCATATCTTTTGCCCATTTTGTGATTTGGTTTGGTTATCAGTCTTTTTCTTGTGGAGGCCCTTGTAAACTTTAGTTATGAGATCTTTGTCTGAGGTGTCATTGCCAAGAAATCTCCCATGACCTAGCCATTTCACTGCTGGATTATAAGCAAGGGAATCAGAGATAATCCATAAACAGAGATATGTACACCTATGTTCACAGCATGTTATTCACAATAGCAAGGAAATGGAAATACTCAAGCGCCTACCAACAAGCAAATGGATAAAAAAACCGTGTGGTATATTCACACAATGGAATACCATGCAGCACTAAAAAATAAAGAACAATGAAGTAGTAGTAAAACACAACACAGCATGGGAGAGTCTAGAGAGCACTATGTTAAGTGAAGTAACTCAGTTCAAAAAGGCCAAATATTGCATAAGACCACCACTGCGAAACAGGAATGTAACTGACAGGTAGGGGGAAAGTAGAAATGTAATGGGCAAAGAACAAGGATGAAGAGAAAGGAGAATCAACTTGGAAAGAATAAAGATAAGGACAATATGGCTATTGCAAATAGCAAATTGTTGTTGTTGAGTACTGTCGAGTCAGAATCGACCTACAGCTGACCCTCTGGTGGGTTTCCAGAGGCAGTTAATCACACTGGAGTAGATTCCCATCTTTCTCCCGCAGAGCAGCTGGTGGATTCGGGAAAGGCATGTCATGCTCTATCCTCTCTCTGTTCCTCTACAATCTGTATGCTGAGGAAATCATTCAAGAAGCTGGACTTTACAAACAAGAGTGCAGCATCAAGATTGACAGAAGGTTCATCAGCAACCTGCATTATGAAGATGACACAACCTTGCTTGCTGAAAATGAGAAGGACTTGAAGCACTTGCCGCATCAAGGATTATAGCTTTGAATATGGATTTCTTCTCAATATCAAGGAAAAAAATCTTCACCATTGGATCATTGGGTAACATCATAACATATGGGGAAAAGATTGAAATTGTCAACAACTGCATCTCGCTTGGCTTCACAGTCAACACCTTTGGTATCAGCACTCAGGAGATCAGGAGATGTATTACATTGGAGAAGTCTGCTATCAGGGATCTCCATAGTCCCAAAGAGCTATGATGTCAGTATAAAGACTAAGGTGTACCTGATTCAAACTATAGTCTTTCCAATCACCTGCTATTCATTAGAGCGCTTGACAATAAATAAGGATGATAGGAGAATTGATGCATTTGAGGAGTGTGGTTGGAAAAGAGTGCTGACTATCCCATGGACTGCGAAAAGAACAAATAGCTAAGTTTAACAGAAAGTTCAGCTAGGACGTCATCCTTGGACACTCCAAGCTGACATTGTTGCTCTTTCAATACTTTGGAGAGGTCTCCAATGCAATTGTCTTTTTATTTCCTGGCTGCTGGTACCAAGAGTGTTGATGGTGGATCCACGCAAACTGAGGCTGTCAACAATCTCAATCTCTTCACCTTCTATCTTGATGATGCCAATCGGCCCAGTGGTGAGAATCTTTTTAGATCAGAAAGAAGAAATTCTACTATTTAGTAACAGAAATACTAACAGCTCAATCTGAAAACGGACAAAGATTTTGAACCAATAGTTTACTAAAGAAGATATTCAAATGGCCAACAAGCAAAAGAAAAGCTGCTCAATGTTATTAAACATTCATGTTGTTAAGCACTGCTAAAGCTAATATGATTAAGAACAAATTTATTAAAAAGAAACATAAACAAAAACAAGTCAATAAAAACACCCTACTTCATAGGGTCGCTATGAGTAGCCTGCAACTCGATGGCACTTAACAACAACAACAACAATGTTCCCATAGGATAGAGCAGAAGGCCACAAAGCGTTTCCAAAACAGGAATACTCATGGCTGCTTGTCAGTGCAATGCTTGTAAAAGGGGTGTGGGAAATGGAAACCAAAAAGCTATCAACCATCACCAAAAAGGAGGGGAGGGGGGTTTTAAGTGGAACATTATATAGCAAAGTAAACAAAAAAGAGCTAGAGGGTATACTTTGAGAAAGTTTGAAAACATATTATTAGGAAAATAAATTACTCAATAGTACATATTCACTCAGTCAGTAAATATTCCTCAAACACTATGTAGATGTCTGGGGGGAAATTGGAAATTAAAATGAACAGAAAAACTGCCTTCAAGGAGTTTGCATTCTAATGCCAGAAAACAGAGAAGAAACATACGTAAAATAATTGTTATGCTAGATCATAAAAAAGAGGTGACAAACCGAGAAGGGAGGTGAAAGACTGAGGGGATCTGCAATTTTTAATTGACATGATGGTTAATCAAATGTCTGCTGATGGAAATAATGGTGAACTGAACCCCACAGAAGAAAAATGTGGCTGTTTCTTTTCTGTAATGACTAAAGCCTTGGCGATCGAGTGTGACAGACCTATTCTGTCCTGTGGGGTCTCCATAGGTTAGAATTTGACTCAAAAACAATAATTTATTTGTTTGTCTGTTTATATTACTCCAAAGCTCGAGACAAAATCACAGACAAACACAGACACAGACACACACAGACACAGACACACACAGAGACACACAAAATCACAGACAAACACCTCAGGGAGGTAAGGAGCCTGGCATGTGACTACAGGCAAAGGGCACCCACCCAAGGCAAAGAAACAGTGAGTGCAGAGCCTGGGGCCCAAGCTCCAGGTATCTGGAAGGATTGGCGAGGAGGTAAATGCCGCTGGAGTTAAAAAATAATAAAGAAGAAAGTATCAAACGGCTTGTGCCACATTTTATGATGCATAAGATAATAATATGTCTTGTATGAATTCATGCATATTTAGCATGAATTAGAAAATAGACTATGTTGCTTAGGAATTCATGCATATGCTTAATAACCATAAAAATCAGCATGGAAGGGTAACATTAACTTCAAGGCAGGGTCCTTTGGGGGCAATAAAGGTAAATGGGATGAAGATGGACTATAATACTTTATACCTGTAAAAAAAACCTCAACAACCCCTAAATGTATGTTTTTCTGAAACTACAGACAGATAACAATCCATAGGTTATGGAACAGACACTAACAAACGGGATAAAAACAAAGTATATTTGAGATGAGAAATAATAAGCTCAAGTTCTCCATATGCAGAATAAAGGGAATTAGGTTAATTTTCTGGGTCCAAACTTTCATCATAAAGAAAAAAAAAAAGAAAGGAAGAAACAGAGATGGAAGGAGGCTAGAGTGCCAGATGGACAAGAGGAAGGGGAAAGAGTCCTAACTTCTGAGGCCTAACTTCTGATCAGTCAGTCCATCTGACTGGCATTATGGAGTCAATGTTAAATTGATATCAAGTTTAATGTAAAACCCATTATTTGTTGTTGTTATTGTTGTAATGTACCGTTGAGTCTCCTGTGACTCATAGCAATCCTATGTACAACAGCCCTAAACCCTGCTTTATCCTGTACCAACATCACTGTCTCAGATACATCCACCCAGACTACCCCATTCACTGAATCAATTCACCTCATAGAGGGTCTGCCTCTCCTGCACTATCCCTCCACCCTCTCAAGCATGACATCTTTCTCCAAGGACTGGTCCCTCCTTGCAACAGGTCCAAAGTATGTCAGATGAAGCTTCAGAAGCCCTACTTCCAAAGGGCAGCCTAGTTTAAATCTCTAGGATGAACCTGTTCATTTTCTTAGCAGTCCATGGCATATTCAATACTCTTTTCCAACACCACAGCTCAAAGGCATCAATACTCCTTCTATCCTCCCTACTCACTGTCCAGCTCTCTGATGCATAGAAAGTGATTGCAAAGACTATAGCCTCTATCAGGTATACATTAGTCCCCAGAGTGACAACATTGCTCTTCAGAACTTTGGAGACGTCCCTAACAGCAGACTTTCCCATTGTAATAGGTCTTTTAATTTCCTGGCTGCTGGTGCCAAGAGTGTTGACTGTGGAGCCAAGCAAACTAAAGCTGTGAACAATCTCAATCTCCTCACCATCCATCCCGATGCTGCCAATTGGCCCAGTGGTGAGAATTTTTGTTTTCTTGGTAACGAGCATAAATTCATATTGAAGGCTGCAATCCTTGACCTTCTGCAGAAAGAGCTTCAGGAAACTAAGCTATTTCTTAAACATTGTAAATTGTAGAATTTGGGTCGTTCAATTTCATTTGTTGTGTAACTGTTACAAGACAGTCTCAAAATAAATCTAAAAAAAATTATAAAGATTTCTCCATCGCAAATCTACACTTAGACTTGTGATATTCACATTGTAGACCACAAAGAAAAAGAGGGGGAAAGTATCTACTAAAGAGATGAAGAGCTGAAAAGGGTAAGAATTGAATCACACCTCTCATCAGAAACCGTGGAAGCAATAAGAGAAAGGAAACATATACAAAATTCAAAGAAAAAGTGGAGGGGGGGGGACAACTAACACAACCTAACACCTTAGTCTTTATTCAGTAACATATCCTTCAATGTAAAGGAGAAATAAAGACTTTCTCACACAAAGAAAAATTGAGGGACCCTATCATTAGCAGGTTTGTCTTATAAGAAACACTGAAAGTTGGTTCTTCAAGGAAAAGAACAAGTGAGAAAATCCAATCTCTACTTGGACCTCCCTCAACTTCCTAACACATATTAATTCATGAAATTGTCTCAGCACAGTTTTGTTTCATGTGTGTCCATTGGATTACAAACTTTATTTTTCAAAACACAAAACAAACAAACAAAAATTCAGATTTACATATGGAAAGAATACCAGAGAAGGAAAATTGAAGCAAATACAGAAATACGTTAAGTATTTCATAAGCATGGCTGTTGGGTAAATAGATGTCAGTACAGTTCTCTATATTTTCTGGGACATTTGAAATATCTTGCAATATTTCAAAAGAAAGATAAGCAATGAGGATTGTTTTTTCCTTATTGTCAAGAAGCAAAAGAAATATTGACTTAAACAGTCAATAACCATTAACTACTGTTTAAACAGAGACACACTTTAAATCAGAACCATGTTTACCTATGCTCCAAAAACTTAACAAGTGTCTTTGATCTTTGGGATTATCTACCGAGAAAGGCTTCATCTCTGCTGCATGATTCATGTATAATAGTATAAAGAAATTAATTTCTATCTAATTAGCTTAATTCTAGCTCGATGATAACCAAACCCATCGTGGATTCTAAGTTAACTTTTCAGTGACTCTTCATTTGATTCTGATGTTATTTCATATGTAAAGTTACATTAAAAGTAAAGAGCAGGCATCAGAACCAACCCTGAAGTTGGGGGAGGCGTTACCGACAATGTTAATAATGATGGTAATAGCTGATGACCCTCACTGAACACTCAGTATTTGTGAGCACCTTTTTGCAAACTCCCAACCTGCATTAGTTCATGTGCTCTTCCTAACAGCACTATGTGGTAGGAACTATTATTTACCCCACTAGCCACTGAAAAGCAGAATAGAAGGGCAAAGCGACTTGCTCAAGGTCACGCAGGTGTTAAGTGGTGGACCTGCATCTCAGACCTAGGTGGGCTGTCTGACTGCAGAGGTGAAACTTTAACCACCAAGCTCCTCTGGGAACGCAGAAACCTCTGAGCACACCCTCAAACTGCTCCTACAATTTGTCATTTGTTGACTGAAGGTAATACCAACTGTGACTGTGTTTGTGCAACTGGGCAATAAAGAATTAACTATATGGTTCCTATTTGCTTCAACTAATGCGATTATAGGCTTCACTGAATCAATGCGAACCTTCATTGCCCACTGACATAAATTTGACACCTTGCTGATTTTCATAAGTAAAAATATATAAATAAAATTGCATCCAAAATAGGCATGGCCCCTTAAATTCTTATACACACTATAATCTTTAAGACGTGTATGCTGGTGGTGGGAGAGGCTATGAGGGAGGGAAGTTCAAGCCAGCTCTGAGAATTGCTTCTTGATTCTCACTGAAAGTCATATTCATTCTCCTGGAGGCTGTATTTCCACAAGTATCAGTCCTACAGAGCCTTACAAAGTTTGAGGATACTTGTTGGCAGAGGATCTGCAGTACAGCATTACAAAAGTCTGTGTCATCATAAACTGGATAACCAGACTCAATAAAAATAATGCAGATACTTAGTGTGCACGAATCGAATGCATCTAATATTACTAAACTGAAACGGAACTGAAAGATAAAGATAATTTATTTCACTCTCAGCTGCAAACATGTAAAAGAACTTGCATACCACTTTATGTACTGTCTTCTAGCTTTAGTTTAATAAAAAGGAATTTCTTACATATGTGAATGTTACACAGTGAACAAGGAAGGTTTGAAGAACTGATTTCTTTGAATGGTGGTATTGGCAAAGATGACATGAATTGTCAAGAAAACAACCAGATCTGACTTAGAAGTCCAAGCTGTATATTTCTTAAAGACAAGGATAATGTGACTGCATCTCACATCCTTTAAGCATGGAATCAGGAGTGGTCAGTCCTTGAAAAATGACAATATGCTTGGATAAGCAGAAAGCCAACAAAACAGAGGAAGCCTCTCAATGAGATGGACTGATAATAATGATTGTTGCAGCACTGGGCTTAAGCACAGCAAAGATTGTGAAGAGGTGCAGGGTTTTCTTTTTTGGTACACATGAGTTGCCACTAATAGTTGAAGTCGACTATTGGCACCTAACAATAACAACAATAATAACATGTACTAGAGAAAATTTAAAAAAAACCTTTCTCTGGTGGTACAAAGAAAAACATATTCACTAACACACATAAGAACTTCTTTCAGCAATTTTTTTAATTGTTAAAGCAGCTAATACTTTCCCTTATTTAAGGAAAGCTTGTTAAATAAGATCAAATATACTTCTCTCTTCTTGTTCTTGCTAAATTCTAACAATTATATAGTATCAACCCAGAACTATTGTCTAACCGCAATACATTAGCTCATACAAAGAACATTTATTCCCAACCTCCCCTAATGTAACTCTTGCAGTCACTGAGCTCTCAAATTAAACATGTGAACTGTAATTTTCTATCAACCCTCCCAGAATGCTTCAGGTCCATCAGGGTTCAAATCAGTGAGTTTAAGTACATTAAAGCTTAATTTAAACTATTTTTAGGACTGGAAGCAAAATAAATGCAAAATTCCCCGAGTGACGTTTCTAACAAAACCAACTCAAACTTTGATGCACTAAAATATAGTCAACAGGGGGAAAAAACACCATAAACATAGTAATTATGGTGAGATAATCAAAGGCCTCTACAGAGAAAAAAAACATTGTCCTAAAAATGTCACTTGTGGCTTTTGAGGCTTTAGGGCCTCAAGAGGGACCTATTTTAAACAGAAGTCTCGCAGAAGAGACACACTCTGGACCTCTGGTCCGTCTCGCCTCCCTCTCCTTTTTTTCATTCTTGAGAAGATACAAGTTGAGGGGGAGGGGTAAATAAGAAATCAAGCAGCTTTCTCCGGACCACTTCGCCCCCATTCAATCCCCGCCTTCATTTCTAGAGATCCTTCAAAGAATTCCCATTTTACTTGGAACTTCTTTCCTCCTTAGATTTCTCTGGCTTGTAATTATAATCATAGGGAACTCCTTCATGCCTGACTTCAAGACCTCTCAAACTCAGCACAGGGAATTTCTCTACTGAAATCATGTTTGCCTCTTTTGGTTTAAAAAAGTCAATAAGATGAACAGACTTAATATCTGACTCAGAAGGTATAACTGTAAACAAAGAAGGATTATCAGCCAATTATTATATTGATGTCTCAATAACTAGCCTATTCTGTCCAAGTTCCAGGAGGAATATCAGTAAGATTCCTGTGCTTATGACCATCAGAGAGAGCACCAGTCATCCACGCTTGTATCCTTTCTGGGAAAAAAGCTTTACCTTAAAATAAATGGACCACTTTCCCCTCAACAAAGACCCTGACAGACATAACCATCACACTACTTTGTGATGAGTCCCTTGGGATTTTGTAATCCTTTTCACATTGAGTTCATGCCACTATCAATTAATCTGATCTCGCTCTCAAAATATTTTCCAAAGTGATTTAGATAGTAATCTAATAATTTTTACCCTACTTACATCTGTTAAAACATGAAAATCTAGTTACAATTAAGTAGAGAATACCAGGTTAGAGAGGTGTGAAGACAAATTTGTCCACTCTCTGCCCATGCCTTTCAAGGTCTTAGATTCTGACACTGCGAACAGCGTACAAAAAAGCCTTTCCTCACACTGGTCAAGAGACCAGAGAGACAGAGATTCTCGCAGCGTAACAGTAAAGAGGATGATGAATCCTATCAACATGAGTTTTTCACTTCTTTGTCAAGGGCCTGATCATAAATATCTCAAGGTCATATCATCTCTGTTGCAAGTATTTATTCTGCTGCATGAAGACAGCACAAAGGATACCTAAATGGATGGGTGTGGTGATGTTCCAGTAAAATCTACCAAAACAATGGTGGCCAGGGGTGGGAGGGACAGAGGAAGAGAGTAAAAATTAATAAATAGGTAATAGACACGTATTAAGTAGAGTGATGGGACAGGTAATATATAATAAAGGGTGATAGACAATGTAATTAATTTTTTTGACAATGCAATTAATTGTACAGACTTGAATATAATTAATGTTATAAAGCAAATGTAATTAGCCATATAACTATATATAATTAATGTTATTAAACAAATTGAATATAAATATTCAAGTGAAAAAAAAATAAAGATTTGTAAACCTCTCACTCAAATCACAACCAAGTAAATAAAAACCAAAAACCAAAAACAACTATTTACCAAAACAGGTAGAGGGTCAGATTTGGCCCACAGACAGCAGTTTGAACTTCCAGATTTAAAGTCATTTATGTACTCACCTCAGAACTCTCCCTGCCAAGACATGAAAGTTGGCCCTGTGGATTCAGACAAAGCTGAAAAGAAGACATCTGGCAAAGGCGGCTGAGCTCTGAGCAGGAAGTGGAGTGAAGACCCAGGAGAGTGGAAATCCTGGAAGGTCGGGGAGCACGCAGAGTTAAGAACAGTCAAGAACTAAGATAGCTGGGAGAGGCAACAGAGGTTCTGGACAACTCTTGCCTTCCATACAGGAGACTCAGGTTCATTTCCTGACTTACATACCTTGTACATAGCCATGACTTGCCTTTGATTAAAGGTTTGTATGTTGCTTTGATGCTGAACAGATTTCAGTGGAGCTTCCAGCCTTAGATGGACAAGGAAGAAAGACCTGGTGATCCACTTCAAATGATTTGCTAATGAAAACCCTGCAGATCACAGTGGCCCAAAGCACAGGCAACCGTGAGAAAGTAAAGGATTGGGTGGCATCTGACTGCACTGCGCATGTGCTGCCATGAGTGGAGGAGTGACTGGATGACAGCTAACAAAATCGAGGTCTCTTGCACACAGGTGAGGCTGACAAGCAGGACTACAGAACAGAGGAGCCACGCTTCATTGTCACTCACCCACAACATGTGGATACACTGGAGCGTAAGATTCAAATCCATGCCAGTGTAGCCTATCTGGAGATGTTCTTGGATCTGTGTGTGAGCTTGACACAGAATAGGGACCAGTTTGGATGTATGTTGTGCTACTGTGCAACAGGCAGTACAGAGAAACTTCCTTAGATCTCTCTGAGTACCGATGCAAAGCTGGTGCAAAGCTAAGTCAAGGCTATTTCATGCCTCTTTCAAACCTCCTGCTCCAACTCCCTATTTGACTCCAACTTACAGTGACTTCATTGGACAGAGTAGAACTGCCTCCTAGGGCTTCCAAAGGTGTAAATCTTAAAGGAGGCAGACTGCCATGTCATTCTTCTACAGATTTGAACCTTCAGTCTTTTTAGTTAGCAGCTAGACATTTTAACCACTGCATCACCAGTGCTTCTAGCCGCTGCCCAATAAAGCAGAGAGGGTTAAGGATGAAACAGGCTGGAGTGTGGAGCTCAGTGCTGGCCTAGCCACTATGGCTAACTAATGTTGAATAAACAATTTAGGGCTCCCTGTCTCCTGTATGTGGAGTGGAGATGTGAATGCTCACTCTGTACAGGGACAGGAGAGTATACACATTCCAGGTGGTCAGAACTGAGACTAAAGAAGGGCATTTCAAGAAGGAAAGAAGAACCATCATCTCAACAAGTAGACCAAGATTTGCCTTCCGTGCCTGAATACAGCCTGTAGCAACACACAACATTTTTTAAAGAAACAGACATGATGTGACAACAGGCACGAATTAGCTATGGGAGGAAGGTGGGAGTGTTGCTGTTAAGTGTCCCAGAGTCCATTCTAAGTCATCACAATCCTGCTCTCTTTCCTCACAACAGAACAAAACATTACTTAGTCTTGTGCAATTCCCACCATCATTATGATAGAGGCAACTGCTTGCAACCACTGTGTCACTGTATCGTTCATGCTGTGCTCTCCTCTCATTCCCGTCTCCTTGAAGAAGCATTCTGGCTGTATTTTATCCAGGTAAATTAGTCCATTCTTCTTGAAATTCTCCCAGTTTCCTGTTGATGTACTGTTGCAACCAATTTGAATGATTTTCAGGAAAAACATCACTGATGTGTGCTGTTAATGATATTATTTGGTGATTTCCTTTGGATTGCCTTTCTTGCTCCTTGGAGACAAGGAGGGCAAAGCTTCGTCTTGCATACTATAGGCGAACTTCTAGGAAAGGCTACATCATGCTTGGAGAGGTAGGGGGACAGTGAAGGAGAGGAAGGCCCTCAACCAGGTGGACTGACACAGTGAAAGCGGCAATGGGCTTGAGTGGGTCAGAGACTTGTGAAGTTGGCACAGGACAGGGCAGGGTTCAGATCTGTTACTCATCAGGGCAGTATGAAACCTACTTGACAGCACCTAGCAACAACAACAACAAGGACAATTTTTCTTTAGGATAGGCTCATATTCAGCTCCAGTCAGTTAACTGTGTAGCTGTCTTCCAAATTCTTGTCATAAATAACTTAATGCTTCTACTATTGGATCCATTTGCTGATGAGACACTTCAATTAATACTCTGTAAATTCCTGAGGCTTCATTATTGCCAATGTCTCTAGTGTAGTTTGGACATTTTTTAGTACCATTTGTTCTTAATTATATGCTGTTTCCTAAAATGTTGAATTAGTAAATTTTTTTTAATACAATGAACCTTCAACATTCTTTAGATGATTCTTCTTGCCTCACTAAATATTTTGCCAAGAAAATGCTGTAATATTGCAACTTGAGATTTAAATGTTTTCCTCCGTTGTTTTGAGTTGAGAAACACCAAGCCAGCTTCTCCACTTTTGGTTTTTGTATTGTTAGGTCTTTTTATATTTCATCATAATCATTTTCTTTGTCCTCACAAATCACTTTTTGGAGTCTTCTGTTCAGTTCCTTCAGTTTATCAGTTCTTCTATTTTCTTTGCACACTCTGTGTTCAAGAGTAAATTTCATACAATATAAATATTATAGCTACCTCATAAAATAGTGCTCAGGCCTTTCATTCATTGGGTCACTATGAGTTGTCTATGACTCGATGGCACCTAACAACAACAACATCGTAAAATATGTAGGAATGATTGAATATAAAACCATTAAAATTAGCTTTGTAAACAAACATAAATCACAGTAAAACAAAAATTATTTCTTTAAAAGGAAAAACTTACCAATATTCAGTCTTTATTGAAAAACTTCTTGGTCTTTTCTTTACTTACTGTTTTTTAAATTATCTATTGCTTTCTAACATTAAGAAAAATAGGAATTGAAGAACACTTAATTATCCTCATCTGGAATCTTCTGTAGACTAAGAATCAGTCTGAACAGAACAAAGGAATACCGCATGGTTTAAAATCCAGAAAGATCTGCCTTAGGGCTGTGTCGTTTATCCATACCTATTCAGTCTGAACCTTGCTGATATTATTAGATGCACAATTGGCATCATTTCCAACATCACGGCAACATGCGAGGCATCCCAGGACGGAAAACTGAGAGAGGAGAGTTGAGGAGAGGAATTGTAAACCTGAAGGACTACACAGGCCAAGACCGACAAAGAGGAGATCACAGACATACAAGGAGGGAGCAAATCTCTTTAACGTTACCAGGCCGTAGGCCAGAGGCACGTTCTGCTGTGAAATGAGGATTAGACTTTGGTGAGACAATGAAGGAAGGGCCAAGCCTAGTCCAATAAAGAGTTGTGTATGCAATTTAAGAACTGTGAAAAGTTTTAGGGAGGGGAGTAAAGAGGGAATGTGCTGAATGAATCAGAAGCGAGTCCCAGTGAAGGCAGAGGAGTTATGAAGCCATCGCATAAGGCAAGCGAGAAAGGAGGAAGACTGCAGAGGAAGGCAACTCAAGGAATAGCAGAAGACCAAGCAAGCAGAGTCTGGAGAGAAATTAAATGCATGGCAAAAGAGACTCAAGAGAAGGGGGAACTAAGGGTGACTCGGGTGCTTGTCTGGACAGCTGGGAAGATGGCCAGGCCATGTCTTTGCAAAGGCGGCCCTCACAGGACTATCATATGATCTTGACTACAAACACTACAGAGAGAGTCACTCTTTTAGGATGCAGGCAAGCCGGGAAAAATTCCCAAGAAGGAAAGGTGTAAAGACAAAACCAAGTTTCGAAATATGGTAACAAGGCCTGGAAAACATAATCACACACAAGTCAATAAAAAGCCAGCAGAGATGAACGAGTGTACGATGACACTGTGGAAGCAGACTGCACTGTAGTACATGGCAGTATTTCCACCATGTTTCAATGTTTTGCCAGAAAAATACACAAAGCAATAAAATGTATATCACATATGTGCCTGTGTGTTTACATCCATGCCATGCCTCAGATGAGCACTTTCGGTCCTGTAGTATTTCATTAGACAGAACATTTTTAAACAACGGAGGGAATTTTAGTGAGTATATAATTCAAATTACCCATCCAAGCGGAGAGGAGAAGATTTGAGTAGGTTAGTATGCATTTATTGTTTAGGTTTAGAAATTATCGTTATTCGTACAACTTTTTAAATATTTAGAAGTTGTCTTACATAGTGCACAGATCATTAAACAGATGCTGATCACTTAAAGCGCTCTCTGTCTCGGGTAACTAAATTCAAACAGGCTCGTATGATAAGCAAAATTGAACACTGGCAGGGAGAATTCCAGAAGCTCAGAGCAATCTATCCCCCAAGGGAGAAGCATGGACTACAAGCTGTGTCTGCATTCATACCAAGAACCAGGATGCCGACTTCTACATTCCAGCTGCTTTCCTGTAGATAGTCTAGAAGAGTCCTAGAAGCAACACGGTGTATAGGGATTTTATGTGATTTATCTGGGTTTGAAGAATCCCTAGGTGGTACAAATGGTTAAGTGCTTGTCTGTTAAATGGTAAAAGTTCAGGAACACCACAAGGTGCCTTAAAAGGAAAGCCCTGCTGGCCTACTTGAAAACCATCACCATCATCACCAGCCACTGAACATCCTGTGATACAGCCTGACATATACAATCTTTCCATGAGTTGGAATCAATTTGGTGGCAAGTGTGTGTTACTGGGATCTTGGATTGAAATAGGCTACTCTCACAATAGAGTCCCGAACTTCCTGTGTCACATTGTGAAACAACATACCTTTGTTCCAGTGATGTGAGACCACTGGACGCAAATATGATTTGGGTTTGAATCCTTGGGTTTCTATCACCACCTAACCTCATTCCTATGAATTAGACAGCCTCTTCTCTGCCTTCCCCTGTCATTACATCTGAACAATGAGGAGGAGGAACCAGCTCAGCACAGGCCTCTTCCAGGAATAAGCTTGGGCTATGTGAGTCCTCCCTGGTGAGTCCTCTCACACCCGCATGGTTCAGAGGCCACAGCGCGTTGTCATTCATTTCCTGTGTAATATCAGTCTCCACACCTCGATGGCAGCTCTGTGAGGACAGGATCTCTGTGATCTTGATGACTCCTCTTGCCCAGTGCTACAGCAGTGGGTGGCCCCCAGGAGAAATTCGATGAACACCTTTCAAGTGACTGACCACCTCCAAAACCTCCCTGATTATTTTGTTGCTGTTGTTGAACTTCCATGCAGTGGTAACAGGAAGACTAGGACAAAAACCAAGTCATCTGACATTCTTTGAGAGTAAGGACAACTTAATCCCCAGCTGGATCCTAGTCCATTCTTTCTTTGTTTTCAGATTACTTTCTAATTATCATCATGTGTTTTCCAGGTTCCTGGTTCATCTCCCACAAAACATTGAAGGCCACACTCTCACACTGTTCCCCGGAGCAACTTGTACTCCTAATGTTGATATTGTTGTTAGGTGCTATCTAGTCAGTTCCAAAGTCTACCAACTCTAGATACTACATAGCAAAGCCTTCTACTAGGAAATGAAATCTCCATTTTAGATTTTCTTGGGATTTTATATTAACACCTGAAAAGGAGTTGAGCATGATATTTTGGTTTTTTTAATGATTTTATTATTGTGATTTTAATGAAAGTTTACAGAAAGTTGGATTTCCATTCATTCCTGTTGTACAATTTCCTCCCTCCCCCCACCCCTTTTCCACTTTGTCATACACCTCATATTCTGGACTGTTGATGCCCAATCTTATATTCCTTTTAAATAGTTCTTTCCCTCTTCTGCTCCAATGCAGTGTTCATTATTTATCCCTTCTTATCCAGTTTTACCCCAACCTCTATTTCAGATTCACTCTACAATAGTGGCATTATGCAGTATATGTCCTTTTGTGACTGAGCTATTTCACTCAGCTGAATGTCCTCCAGGGTCAAGCATGATATCTTGAAAAGACACAAGTTGACAAGGTAAGCAACTTCTCAGAAAGGTTTTGATTAGACCTTGTCTCATCAAATCCCACTTTCTTCTTAAAGACCCCCAGGAATGATCCACCATCTCTCATTCCTATCAGCTGTTGCTTCTCTACCTCCTACCTGAGCAGAGAGAGGGGCACCCTCTTCTATCTTTCTCTTATTATTGTCAGTCTTTGATTATTGATCTTCCTGTTCCCTAGCCTCTGGCCCTAAGGAAACAATTAGTATTCCCTCCAGAGAGAAGTTCAATACAAGTATCAACACAGAACTCACTCTTAAAAGTCACAGCTCAGAGGGACTTCCTTGAGGAAGAAGCTCGGAACCAGGCACACCCCTCTCGGGTCCCTGCCCTCCTCACTTTTTCCACAACTCTTTCATGTGCCATTGAATTCAAGTGTTTGTGCATGTACATATACATAAATACATAGACATTTTTCTCCTTATTGGATGTTCATGTTCTTTGAAAGGCCACTTCTATTTCATTGATTCTTCCAATGGGGAAGTATCAGAGCTTTCTTTCAAATAGGAAACAAAGCTCAAAACCAAAACCATTGCTTTCAAGTAGGCTCTGACTCAGAGCTACCCTCTGTCCAAAGCTGTATGTATATCTTTACGGGAGGCAACTGACTATTTTCTCCCATGGAGCAGTGGTGGATCTGAATTAAGAACTCTTTGCTTAGCAGCCCAGTATATTATATGCTATGTCACCAAGTCTCTTCTGCTTCCATACAGGTAAACTAAAAAGTAGACAAAGTTGATTAATATATAGGGTTATACAATTGAATAACAAAGATTATACAGAAAAGTAAGAGAGGGATTACAAAGAAATTTTTTAGGAATGTGGTTATTCTTGGGGAGAGTAAATGGATTAGCTTGAATGGAGTCTCCTGGAGGCCTTCTGGGGTAACTAGAAAGTTCCAGTTTCTTTTATATCTTGAGGTTTCACAAGTGCTATAGGATTATAAAGGTATTAAATTTTACGTGTACTTTTAGTTCTTTATTTCTTTATTTGCATCATACTTAACAATAAAAGATTCTTTTTAAAGCTCTCCCCTTTGACTTAAAACTTAACTAAAGGATAATGATCAACCAGGTTTTTTCCTTTTAACTATTAGTTCTGTAAATAGAGAAACTTAAAAGCCACTCTCTATGTTTCTGCAAGTTCTCATCACTGCAATAAATATTTCATATCCAACTTCCATTTGCTTGTTTCCCTTCATGAATCAAACCAGAGCTGCCTGACGACAGAGTGCTTCTCCAGAAAGCTGGGCCCAGGAAAACTCTGGATGATAGACAACACAGGGGCACAAAGGCCTGAGTAGTCACTAAAGATATAATGCCCCTTTCATGTCTTTAAAGTGTTTTAAAGAATTACTATGTGCCAAGAGGAATTTTAGAAAGGATGGAAGCAGTAATGATGTTATTATTGCGACTATTATTGCACCATGCACCTAAGTATTTAATGCACCTTGTCAAACTTATTCCTTGTAACAACCCAATAAGGTGCCTACAATTTTTCACAATAATTCTACATAGTGCATATTATTAATCTCTGTCTTAATGATGAGGAAATTGAGTTCAAACAGGGTAAGTAACTTGCCTAAGAGTACACGGCTAGATGTGGGAGATCTAAGAATCTGATTCTAGGGTTTCTGATGTCACATTTCTAAGTAGGTCATAAATGACTGCCCTAGGGTTAAACACCAGAGATGACTCAGGAAGGGGGTCAGTTACAAACTACCAGTACTTCTCATAATAATGTCATTGTTAAGTGTTGTCGAGTTGTAGACAACTCATTGCGACCCTATGAACAAAAGACCTGACCTTGTATAATCTTTCTCCAAGATCATATAATTTCTGGAGGCAAGCTATTTCAGAAGTGGATGCTACTCCTGCTTCCAAGCTTGTTTTAATCGGGGAGCTCGATCAAACACTGTACACCATGGGTAACCATTATCGCATTTGACACATTAGTGTCACAGTGTTTAGCATCACAACAACCATGAGTTACTTCTGTACAGCAAATAGACAGACCAGTGCTGTACCACTTAGAAGAATGTTTTACCAAAAACAATTGAAACTAGGCCTGAGGGCTGCACATTAAAATCACCTACCTTTGGCTTAGTAACATAACTTTCTATCCACTAGGTCAGGAGAGCTCTCTCTATGTTGTTGTTGGTAAGTGCCGATGAGTCATAGATGACTCATAGTGACCCTATTAACAAAAGTCCTGAACAGCTGTATAACTTTCATAATTTCTCCAAGTTCATAGTGTTTTCGGAGGCAACTATTTCGGTAGTGAATGCCACTCCTGCTTTCAAGCTTGCTTTAATTGGGGAGCTCCACCAAACACTGTCTACCACGGGTGACCATTATCACATTTGACATATCACTGTCACAGTAACCATGAGTTAGCTCTGTACAGCAAATGGATAACAGGCTTCCTATTATCAAATCAAAGCCCTGGTAGCATAACAACTAAGTGATTGGCACTTAAACAAAAGTTCAGAAATTAAAATCCGCCAGATGTGCTACAGGGAAAGAAGAGCTGACTAGCTACTCTATAAAGACTTCTCTCAGGCAATGCCATAAGGCAGCTCTTCTCTGTTCCCTCGGGTCACTATCAGTTGGAATCTATACTACAACACATATCAAATTTATGCAGGGCACTTGCTAAGCATTTCTCCATATTATCTCATACAGACTTTGGAAAAGTCAAGAATTGACCATAGAATCATATTATAAACAATGAAACGCAAACACAGAAGTAACTGTGAAGGAACTCAAACACAGCAAGCACTGTTCTGTGTGCTTCATACACATTCATGCAGTCCACCCACATCCCAGGGAGCTACTGCAGTCCACAGCCAGCTGTGCTACTAACCCAAAGGTGTAGCCTCTTTGGTGATTCAGAGCCACTAGTGCTTCCAATTGACGCCTTTGAGCTGTGGTTTTGGAGAAGAGCATTGAACATCCCATGGATGGCTATGAGAACAAACAGATATGTCTTGGAAGAGGGTACATCTGCATTTGGAGGCAAGAACGATGAGGCTTCACTTCACAAACTTTGTATATGTTTCTAGGAGGGGCTCTTCCTCAGAGAAGGACAAGGCGCTGGGAAGGGTGGAGGGTCCGCGAAGGAGAGAAAGACCCTCAACCAGGTGGATTAACAAGGTGACTGCTGCAATGGGCTCTTGTGTGTCAGGAAGTGTGAGGATGGCACAGGATAGAACAGCTTTCAGATCTGTTGTCCATAAGGTCATTATGACTAGTCACTCTCGACTTGAGAGCACCTAACAACAACAACAACAAGACCAACAACAGTGCTTCCAAAGGAGAAAGATGGGAAATCTCCTCCCATATCTCCCATCTCCCCACTGGAGGGTCAGCTATGAGTTAATTTGGACTCAGTGGCACTGACTTGAGTTTGTTGATCTACATATCAGCTCTCCAAGGTAAGTAGTATTTCCATGTTATTAGTTAGATGGGGTTGATTTTGCTATTGTGAGGACCCTCAAGACAAGTACGCCGCATAGCAACCCTATGAATAAACAGATAGGAGCCCTGTCCTGTCTGTGCCATCCTCACAATCTCTGATACATCTGAGCCCCTTGCTGCAGTCACTCTGTAGATATGGGGAAATGGAAGAAACAACAACAAAACAAACCAAAGAGCTAGATCACTTGCATGTGGGGGCACACCCCTGGACTGATGTTTTGTGGGTCTTTCCAAAGCAGAGTCCACAGTGGCTGCATCTTTTCTAATAATTTCTTTGTGCTGTATCACAGGTAGTTGTGTAAAGGACTGAGTTATATCAGCATACCATGTAAGAGCTGGGCTCATAATATCTTGATGCCAAGAATAACAGCCGGTCTACGGTTAACTCCTCACCAGTGGAATGAGGAAATCAATGAATGAGTGAGTGAATGACTATTCAGGGAGACCTTTTCAAAGAGGCAGTGTGAAAGATCGGAGAAAGAATGGCAGCAGGAATTGGAAGATTTGGGTTCAGATCATATTGCTATCATATATGCCAACATATTACATCCTACAATAAAGTAAGCAAAGTAATCTCTTTGAGTTCAATTTATCGCAGAAATTGAAGCAACAGGATTGGATGAATTTTCAAGTCCTTCCAGGACTATGAATCTATAATTCCACAGTTATCAGAAACACAAATTAAAATCACTGCACACTCAATTTCCTAAGGAAAGAAAACTCCAAATAAAATCCTCTCCATGATTACAATACTTCTCATTTCTTTGATAGCCTTCTTCCCTCTCTGGCAGTATTTAAAACAAATTTCTAATACTCTCAGCACTCAGAAAAGCAATTGTCCAATGGGATTTCTTATTTCCAAACAACTGGGGTAAAATCTTCCAAAAGTAACATATGATCTTCATAAGTGAGCCATCCTGAAATTCTTTTCAATAAGTACTCAGTTGGAATGAGGCACTCTCACTTAGGATACACATACCTGTTGATAAAGGACCATGAAAAAGCAAGCAATTAGTACAAGAGGCTGGGCAACAAGAATGATGGGCTTAGTAAGGAAGTAGCTAAAATCACAGTCTATAAAGTCTATAAAGGCTGAAGACAGAGTATACAAGCCACGTCTGCAAATGCACAGAGACCATGGGAACTAGATGGTGCTTATCCACCACCACTGACTAATAAATGACCTTGTTGAGATGGGAGAAAAATGCAAAAAAAAAAAGCCCAAATGCCTAAAATTTCAGACTAACTGAACCTTCTGAGACCAGAGGCCTCTGTGACAGTTACTCTGAAATGTCATTTAAACCCTGAACCAAAGCTATCTCCTGAGATCACCTTTTATAAGTAGAAAAGAAATAATATGATTTTTTACTAGAAAACAAAAAACCAAAAAAAATATATATTTGTATGAATCCAAAAGGTCAACATTTAATCCAAAGCAAGGATGAATAATTTAGCAAAATCACTTATTCTGTGTGGACTTTGATTAGATCATGTTTTCAATGAAAGCTCTAGACAATCAGAATGATGGCAGACAAAATCTTTCAGGCACTTGAAGGGAGAAGTCCTGCATGCACTTTGTCAAGTATGAATGGAGGGTTTCTAAAATTTACCTCACAGCTAAGACTTCTGTTTAGTTTGGTTTTGTGAATGTCTTTGAAGCCTGTATATGCAGGGGATTTTAAACACTCCTCGAGGGTCCTGACTCTCTCCCACACCCAATAACATCAATCAACATAACCAAGTAATCATCAAAACCCATTGGCAGGGTTCTCTGAGGCCCACATCAGCTTTGGGTAAACTACGTGGCCACAGAAGCTGTGTCATTTCCTTCTCAGACTCCTACGCTCCTGTGGCCAAGGCCCTGGAGAAGGTGCCCAGCCGTTCACTTTACGGGAACCCTCTGCCCACCTCCTGTATGTGGGTATACAAAGCCGTATTTAGTCCAGCCTACTCATCAGTCACTTCATCCAACCAGGTAAAACCAGGCTCCATGTGAGCAGAGAAGAAAGGACTCCTGTCTCAAATATCTGTCTGTGTGAAGTCAGTGGGTTTTTAAAGACTGCTTCTTGGTGCCTACACTTCAAATTTTTTGAGTGTTTAATTTAGAGACAGCAAACATAGTCACCTAGTGACAACAAGCGAAATGAAGGAGGCTATGATGTTCAAAGCAAGAAAATAAAGTAATGTGGGAATGGATATCTGTGTCTATGTTGTGTCTACACAATGACACATACATATCATACGTGCATGTGTGCTCAAATGATGAGAGGATGATTTGCTGCCAAAATTTAAGTCTTAAATAATTTATGAGAAATAATATATTATGCTGGGGAAAAGCATACAAAGGCATAAATCTTAATAAATTTTCTTTTAATCAATGCTAAGCTACCAAAACAGAAATGCAAATCTGTGACCTAGTGTAAACTAAGGGCATAAGAATGTAAGTTATCCAAAAATTAGCAAAGGCCCCAACAAAACACATCAGGAATAGCCTAAATTTTTCATTAACTTGGGGGAAAAATGATGATGATGATGATGATGATGATGATGATGATGATGATGGTTGTGGTGGGAACAGTGACGATGATGGTGCTGGTGGTAGTTACAATGATGATGAAGGTGGTGAGGCCGCAGTGATGGTGGCAGAGGTGGTGGTCAAGATGATGATGGTGGCAGTGATGGTGGTGGAGTCAGCAGTGGTGGCAATGACGTGGATAGCAGTCAAGGTGATGGCGCTGGAGTGGTACCAGTGACCATGATGGTGTTGGTGATGGTGGTAATGGTAATGATGATCGAGGTGTGGTGGTCATGGTGATGATGGGGTGGTAGTGGTGATGGTAGTAGTGGCAGTGGTGATGATGGCAGTGATGGTGGTGGAGGTGGAAGTGGTGGTGATGACAGTGATAATGGTGGTAGTGGTAGTAAGGATGATGTAAGTGCCCATGTAAATGATGATGGTGGCAGTGATAGTGGTAGAGGTAGAAGTAGGGGTGGTGATGATGGTAGTGGCAATGATGATGGTGGCAGTGATGGTTGTGGAAGTGGTGGTAATGATAGTGGTAACGGTGGTGGTGGCGGAATGGTAATGATGGAAGTGGTGTTTGTGATGATGGAGGTGGTGGCAATGATGGTAGTGGAGGTAGTAGTGGTGCTGATGATAAAGGTAATCGTGTCTGTCCTTTCCTAAGCTTTTCCAATGAACAAAATCCTGTGATACTGACTTACACTGAGATCTCACTTATTCTTACAAGCTATTGAACCAGCTAGTGTTATTCCAGTTTTAAAGATGAGAAAAGTGAGGCACGAGACTAAGAAACACCAACACTACAGACCTGTGAAGTGGTAGAAGAGGAAACGGATTACAGGACTGCCTACCTCTAAACTAAAAAGTGACAAGTGATGGCCACGGGGAAATGGGAAAAGAACAAAAACTAGATCTAAGTAAGGAAAGAAAATCAGGCCAAGCTTGGGAAATTTTCTGGACAATTTAGACCCCCAAGAAGTGAATATAACCCATAATGTTAACATAATGGCAACATATAGTTTCTTTGTCACGACACATTATTTTGAATCTTTCAGAGTATAAAAACAGTCATTTAAGTCATTGAAACTCCAATCAGGATATTATTTTATGCTGCTGAAAAACTAATTGCTTTTTAAAAAATAAAATACCATACACATTATTTGAATAAAAAGAAAACCCTACAAAAAAAGGCAAAGGTTACAAAATATGCCAGAATGATCTCATCTCAGAGCACATCATCCCATTATAAGTAGTCACCATGAAGGGTGTTAATTTCTCTGAAGATGTAGTAGCCTTTTCTCTAATACAGCTTTTTAAGACCTTCCTCTAGAATTATTTCTAGAACCAGGCACAGTTTGGTGACAAAGTATCATGGCAGAAGTCTTACTTTATAGCCACATGTCTTTGAGGGCTAAGTCTGGAGTGAGGAGAATGGTGATCAAAACTGGAGATGCTGGTTTCAGAAAAGAACAAATGTGTCTCATATTTTGGTCACATGTGACCAAGATATTTATGTGGCCAAAAGGAAGAAAACTTTTGTTTAACAGCCTCAATACTGAGATTACACATGAGCTGCACTGGGCGAGAGGTAAGAAGGAAAACATTCTGAGTGTTTGCACCACCAGCCAAGTTGTTGAAGGTGGGTACACAGAGTCCCTATTCCCTACACGTGAGGCTCAGTATTGCCTACACAGCACCAAGAACACTGCAGGTGTCCATGCACATCACTGAATGGCTCGATGACTCCACTCATATGTCAATTAAACAAAGACTGTTTCTGCTAATAAAAATACTCTGTTTTCACACAGTTGTTATTTGTCAAAGACCCAAACACTCAGAAAAGTCATCCTCATAATCATGGCTATGTTTGAGTCCATTGTAGTGGTCACTGGGTTAATTCATCATATTGAGGATAATTTTTTTCCCCTTTTCAAAAATCTTCTACTTTATCAGCCATGACACATTTCTACAGGAAATTGTCCCTCCTGATAACATAGCCAAAGTATGTGAGATGATGTCTTGCCATCATTGCCAAGAAAGAGCATTCTGACTGCACTTCTTTCAAGACAGGTTTGTTCATTATTTTGTTTGACCAAAGCATATTCTGTATTATTTGCCAATACTGTAATTTAAAGTCATTAATTCCGTTGTAGTGTTCCTTATTATTCCAGAAACTCTATGAACATGGAGAAACTACAAAAGTTATACAAGTGTTCAGGTGTTTCGTTCATAGGGTCGCTATGTGTCACCTATGACTTGATGGCACTTAACAACAACAACATGATGCAACTGAAAATTCCATGGCATGGATCAGTCATGCTTCATCCTCAAAATGACATCTTGACTTTTTAATGCTTTAAGAGGATCTCTCCTTCGCAGCAGGTTTGCACAAAGCAATACACTAAGTTTTTTTTTTATTTACTGAAGCTTTCATGGGCATTGATTATGGATTCAGGTAAAACAGTATCACTGACAAATTCATAATCTTCTCCGTTTATTACAGTGTTGCTTATTGGTCCACTTGTGAGGATTTTGAGTGAGGGGTTTTCCATATCAATGACTTTAAGAGTAAGCTCTTTATGTCCTTTTACTTTTCATCTAGTAAAATATACTATCTGAATATCAAAGTTTTTATGGCGTCTTCTGTGAGAATTTGTTTCTTGGAGAGGGACATCAATCACACTTGGAAAGGTGGAGGGACAGTGAAGGACGGGAAAACCGTCGACATGTGGATTGGCACAGTGACTACAACAATTGTACATAAAAGACTGTGAAGATGGCACAGAATAGCACAATGTTCAGGTCTGTGTTAGGGTCTCTATGAATTGGAATTGACTCAAAGTGCCTAACAATAACAACTTCCAGTCCCAGTGCCACCTTCTTTTTCATAGAAACAATCTTTTTAGATGTTTTCTCAGACTACAGATGAAATATGGTGAAAGGATAAAGCTGAGACTTATCTTTCCTGATTTAAAAAAGCTATGCACTATCTGCTTGTTCCATTGGAACAATTGCCTCTTGGTCTGTGTACAGTTAATGCAGGAATACAATGAAGCATTGTAGAATCTCCATTCCAAGCAAGATCACTCATAATTTGCTTTGTTCCGTACAATTCTGTATTTTCACACTAACCAAATAGGGAAATGTCTTTTTGGTAGTCTCTGCCTTGAGACAAGATGCATCTACATCAGCAATGATCTTCCTCATTTCCCTACCCTCTTTGGAATTCATCTTGAACTCTGGGTAGTTCTCTGTTGAATGTCTGCAAATGCTTTGAATTATCATCACTAAAATTTTAATGTGATCTTAATGATATTATTTTATAATATCCACATTTTATTGGAACATTTTTCTTTGTAATGGGCACCATGACCAGGTAGCTACCTTGCAAACATCCTGGCACAGATGAATGAGGGCTTTCAGCATTGCATATATTTGTTGAAATATCTCAACAGATACTCTGTCAATTTCTGGTCCCTCATTTTTGCAATATCATTTTTTTATGTTTCGAGTTTTAATTGGGGAAAAAAGGAGATGGTTCTCGAATATCCATCAAGAAGCATTACCAATTGGTTCTATAATTCAGATTTATCCATCCAAAATTTCCAAGTTCCATCAAAATTTCTGCTATACATTTATCCATTAGAATATCAATAATAAATGACTAAAACCAAGATGGTCTTGAAAACACTTTGCTCACATTCTTGGCTGAAATTTCTCACTTATAAAACTGATAGCTCAGTGCTAATTTACCTTTGCATTTCCATATTTTGAAATGCTTTCTCTGCATTGAAATGTAACCGTGTGCCATCTTTTCATTATTATTCATAATAGTTAGGACATAAGGCACTACAAAAAAGTCTAACTACCACTTAATATACCAATATCCATGTTCACATGACAATACAAAAATTCTCTTCCAGAGGTGAAAATAAATGTAGTAATTATCATGTTAACAGACATATATTTTATTATTACTCTTATATGTATTTTGGACAAAGATATTGATCAGTTAATTATGCTTTCCACACATGTTCACTGAGTTTACTACCATAGTTTTAGTGCAACAGAGAATATTTTTAAAAACTATGTAATTATGTAACTAAGTAATTATGGCAAGGCTCATTAAAATGCAGAGGTAAGGTGATTCCATTTTTATAGAAACTTAGAAAGTAATATCTGGAAAGGAAAGATATTTGGCCAGGCTGAATATCTCAAACTAAAAAAAAAATATAAACATTTCTTGGATAGGTTTTATCATCCATTTCAATGTAGTATCATTTGTTGTTGTTGTTGTTATGTGCTGTTAAGTCACCTGTGACTCATAGTGACCCTGTGTACAACCTCCCTAAACCCTACTCTATCCTGTGCCAATATTATTGACTCTGACCCATCTGCCTCCATTACCCCAGTTACTGAATCAATCCATCTCATTGAGGGTCTTCCTCTCCTATGCTATCCCTCCAAAGGCTGAACTCGCTCAGCATTTCTTAAGCTCAAAGAATTACAGAGCAAATTCAAGCTTTGAGTTGCAATACTTAACGATGCTTTGGGCAGAATATTAAATGATCCAAGAAGTATTTTAAAAAGATGGAAAGAGTATACAAAGTCATCGTACCAAAAGGAATTGGTGGACACAGAAAAATTTCATGAATCAATGTATTAGCAAGAGCCTGTGGTGATGAAGGAAGAAGTTCAAGCTGCTCTGATAGAATTGGCAAAAAACAAGGCCTTATTTTCAGGAAATGACGGTATACCAACTGATATATTTCCACAAACAGATGTGGCTCTAGATGCACTCACCAAATTGTGCCAAGAAATCTGAAGGATAACCACCTGGCCAACTGACTGGAAGAGATCTGTATTTGTTCCCGTGCCAAATAAAAGTGATCCGACAGAGTGTGGAAATTATCAAACAATATCATTACTATCACATGCAAGCAAGATTCTGCTGAAGATTATAAAAAAATGACTGGAACAGCACATCAATAGAGAACTGCCTGAAGTGCAGGCTGGGTTTAGAAGAGGCCAAAGTACTAGGGATATTGTAGCTAATGTTAGATGGATCTTGGCTGAATGCAGGGAGTACTAGAGGAATATCTATTTGTGTTTTATTGATTATGCAAAGATATTTGTGTAGATGACAACAAACTGTGGCTAACTCTGAGAAGAATGGGAATCCCAGACCACTTGATCATGCTTATGTGAAGTCTATACTTGGACCAGGAGGCACCTGTCAGAACAGAGCAAGGAAATATTACATGGTTCAAAATTGGGAAGGGTATGTGCCAGGGATGTGTTCTATCTCCATACCTTTTTAATCTATATGCAGAACAGATCATTTGGGCAGCTGGGCCCTATGAGGAGAAATGTGGCATCAGGATTGGAGGAAGACTCATCAACAACGTGTGTAGTATCATTTAGTAGTGATAAATTTTGAGAGGTACATGTTTCATTTTCAGCACCATCTTAAGTGCAGTTTGGATTTCTTTGTTTAGTGCCATAGTTTTGTTGTTGTTGTTTTTAATCAGATGCTATTACATGAAATAGGTGAATGTCAAACAAATTATTTTTGGTATGCTGTTTCTGTGTATTCCTTTCACTTTTTTAATTTTCATGCTTTCTGTGTCCTTCAACATAATTCCCAGAGAATTCTTCACAATTCCAAATCAAAGCTTGGAGTTTTCCTCCGTTCTTTGGCTTGAGAATGTTGAGGTGTTCTTCCCTTTTGGGTTTCTAATATGATGTTGTTTGTACATTTCTTCTGCTCTGGTGGCTTATGTGGTAAGATAGCACACTACCAACCTAAAACATGTGGTTTGAATCCATTAGCTGCTCCACAGGAGAAAGCTTGGCAATCTTCTCACGTGTGGCCAACTGCTTCTGAAAACTTGCTGTAGGATCAGCAGGTCAGTTCCAACTCAACAGTCCTCAACAACATTATCCCCCAAGCTGCCCTTGAAATAATCTGTCCAGCTAATAGTTTATAACATCATCATTTCTTTCATTTGCTTTAGTTAATCGATGTTTCAAGAGTGTGTTTCACAGACTCTTCTGACCTTCTTCTCAGTCTTTTCTTTCTATCTTCTTAATGACCTTTGTTCATCTTCATATATTATGTTCTTGATGACATCTTACAAACTCTGAGTCATATTTTCCAGCATTGTGTTGACAATGAATAAAATGTTTCACTGTTATTCATAAGGTTTTTCACTGCCATAAAGACTTAAACTTTGTTGATATGCTCAGGAAAAGAAGGATAATCCATTTATAAAACAAGAAGAGAAGTTATGCTATTTTTATTTTAATATATTGTATTTAAAGTTTACAAATAATATTAAGACCACTATTATAAAAATAGGATAGTTATAGGATGGAGTAGAGATGATAGGGAGAGTAGAAAAAGAATAGATTTAATACGTGAAGGGAAGTTCAGTCTGAATTGAATAGATGATTAGATATTATCTGTATGTTATTGTTGTTATTAGGTACCATTGAGTCATAGACAACTCATAGCAACCCTGTGAATGAAAGACCTGAACACTTGGATAACTTTTATTGTTTCTCCATGTTCATATGTATAGCAATTAAAATTTATAAAAAGGTAAAGGAGATGGGAAAGATCTGGTGTCAAGAACAATGTATACAAGCTTTGTAAGTAAACCAGTATAAAATAAAAATTTTATTAAAAAAATAAACCCTAGTGGCACAGTACATAATATATCAGGGTGGTCACAGAAAGGTTGGCAGTTCAAATCCATCAGCTGCTCTGAGGGAGAGAGCTGAGCAATCTTTACAGCCTCAGACATCCAACAGAGGTTGGATGTAATATGTAAATGTTGTTGTTGTTGTTGTTGAGTGTAGTTAAATCAACTCCAGCTCCTAACAACCCTGTGAACAACAGATCTGAACCCTGCCCTATGCTGTACCATCCTCACAGTCCCGGATACGCTCACGTCCATTGTGAAAGTCACTGTGTCAATCTACCTTGCTGTGGGTCTTCCTCTTTTTCGTGGACCCTCCACCTTTCCAAGGAATAATCCCTCTGGACAACATGCCCAAAGTATGTAAGATTAAGATTTGCCATCTTTGCCTTTAAGAAGCACTCAGCTTGTACTTTCTCCTAGAGACATTTATTTGTTCTTTTGGCAGTCCATGGGATATTCGTAGTCTTTGCCAACATCACAATTCAAAGGCATCAATTCTTCTGCCACTTTTCAGGGGAGATCTGTTGGCCTAGTGGCAAAGAAGCTACATTGCAATCCTGAAGGCACATGGTTCAAGGTCACCAGCGGCTCCAGGGGAGAAGGATAGGCAATCTCCTCCTGTGAGATCAACTGCCTCTGAAAATCCACTCGTGGTGTCAGCTATGGGTCGGTTCTGACTCTATGGTAAACAACAACAATAACAAGATGCAACAGAAATAGCCTTAGTTTTAATCTTACATGATTAAAAACTGCCACAGTGTCTTTTATTCATTTTTTTTTTTAAGGGAAGTTAAAAGGCTATAATTCAGGTTGGTAGCAGACATAATCACTCAGGACAGCTTCCAAAATACACTCACAGGCTATTTTACAACTAAAAAGAGCTCTTCACTTACAGCCTCCTCAAGACACAAATCTACAAACTCACTGGATTTCAACCATTGTACCAACTTATGTTTGTGGTAATACTTTAAAAGTGAAACTTTAACCAGGTGAATCAGACCACAGTCAAATATAGTCTTGATCCTCCATACAGAGTAAGGGGGAAATAACCTTGTAAATTGAGTAAAAGAGAACAGTGGTGATTTAGCCAGGCTAAGAGAGGAGTAGTTCATTCAGAAATTGGAAGCCTGTTCATGATCCGACTCAGGCATCCAGGAGACGCACATTCAAGGATATTGTGGAATTGTTAACATTTTCAAATTTGTGGTTTTCTAATATCTCATAAGGATCCTTTCACAGCCAAAAAAGTACAACCAAAATAAAAATAAGCCTGCTGGTAATGACACAGGCTCGCTCTGTGCTTCATCTGCAACCCGTATAATTGATTTTGACAGTACGGCTGGCCCCCCGAAACACTATATTTCACACAGCCAGTGACCTGCCTTAGTAAGGACCAAAAATGGCATCCAAATGAGAATGAACAATGGATACTTTAAAAAAAAAAGGCAACTTTATGTTTTCAAGCTGGAATAATTCACAAACATCACTGTATATTACTCTCCAGCAAATCTGAATTCAAGGCATAGGTGCATTATAAGGGTTTTTAAAAGTCAAGGCTTTTATAAACGAAAGCCAAGGAATGATGGAAGGAAATATCACTACGCCTGTCATAAGTATTTTGAAAGCTTGCATCACATCCACATTATGAAGAAAGTGCAGTTTTTTCCATATATATCAGAAATAGAATTTCCTTGGCCAATCATTCTAAGAGAAACAAGTCTTGGTTTTGTTTTTTGTCCAGGGTGCTGGCACAAAGAAACTGCAAGATGTCTAAATTCTGACTCAGCAAATAAAGTCCACTGTTACAGAGGGTGACAGAGGAGCTTATACAGCCTCAAACTGCAATGAAAGGCTAACTGCATGTCTGTTACCAGCATTGTGAACTGCCTGAATTGCCTTGACCAGAATTTACCCAGGTTCCAGGAGATAATATTTTGTTGTCATGTAAATAAGAGTTTCTAAGACAAGGAGATGTAAAGGCAAGAGGTCTCCTCTGTCCACCTTGCCTCAGAAACATTTATTTACATCACAACAAAATATTATCTCATGGAACTTGAGTAAATCCTGATCAATTCATGGTACTGATAACAGATCCACAAAGTTAGCTTTTAATTGCTGTTTGAGGCTGTACAAGCTCAAGGGGGGTAAGGTGGGAAGCGGAGAAATGAGGATGAGTAGCGACAAAACCGCAGAGTTGCACAGTTTAGTGGGTAGTGAGGCAGGTGGCGCGGGGATCTGAGTGAAAAGACAGGGTAATTATGGGAAAGGTCCGATGGTGATTAATTCTATAAAACATAATGCATGAAAAAGATTTTACGAAACACAATGTATACAAACTTTGTTAAGTAAACTGACAAAAAAAAATTTAAAAAGAATGTTAGACAGTTCTCTTGATTGCAGGACTTCTCAGAGACTTTAGTAGGCCAATGTGTGTGGTAGATCTCTAAGGAGGGGACAGAGGTTGTATTGTTCCCATAGGCATTTGACAAATGGAAACTCTGTTTCCTATGGCATCCCAGAGAACCAGCATTTCGATAACCATGTCTTGGGAAATAGAAACCTAGATAACATCCATCCCAGGTTTTTGTCAAATTAGTTGCTTTCCTATTTTCCCACAGCCGACTATGACCTACAGAGTTTGGGGGAGGGGATAGCCCTATTGACATAGTGGCTTATTAAAATAACATTTTACTTCACAGGCAGTTGCATTTTAGAGCCATACAGCTTCTGTCCCTGAGAAATAGGTCTGTAACCCCCACAGCTGCATTCTGAAGCACTCCTGTGTTGTATATCTTACATCCAGACAGACAGTGGTAACTAATCTTTATCTTACACCAAAAAAGTAACAACTAGTAGATATACTATTATAATGGGAAACTCCAGTGGAAGAAAACAACGTTTTAGTGCACACCACAAAAGTCTTTTGAACAGTGAAGATCTTTTACTCCGGTGAAAAACAATATGGCTGCTCTTGGGTTCAACAAGGAGAGTGCCACATGGACATCTGTGCTTGTCATAAATGCCATGGGATGCTGACCAGAGCCCCCTCAGACCCAAGACCCATATTTCCCAGCTGCCAGATATGTGGTTTTTTATGAGAACTGCTTCACCCAAAGTGACACTTCTTCTCTGGTGGGCAATTGTGCAGGGTCACCCAGCTCCAGACCAACCCTTGGGATCCTTAGCACTGTTCCCTAGAAGCACTAACCCACAACATGAACAGTCTTCCAACCATCCTGAAAAACCTACAACCAGAAGAGGAAAAAACAGATGAAGGAGACCTTCTAAGAATCAAATCCCTATAGACATCCAAAAGCTTCTCCAACAGGGTTAAAAGGGAAGTCACTGACTTGTGGGGAAATGCAGGAACTAATCAGGGGCCTTTGTGGACTGGCACTCCTAGCCTGAATAGTTTTGGTCCTCGGACCAAGAAGCAAAAATTACATACCAGTCCTAGAGGACACATTGCTCCCTTCTGGGAAACTGTCCTTCTGTATCAACAACTTGCTGCAAACGGAAGAGAAGAGGAATTAACCCACAAGAAGTCAATCCTGGAGCTGAAGTTCAAGACTAAGGACTTTTTCTCTAAACTTTCTTAGAAAAGAAGCCATCCTTGATACTTGCACCTGACAGCTGTATTTAGAGACTTTCCAATTGAAGAGGTACAAGCCGCATCATAAGAGAATGGCAGCAGCTTGAGGTGTTCAGCATCACAGAAATCCTGATGGCTTGAGACTTAAGCCATCATATCCAGGGCTAGTCAAGGGGGGAGGGGTGTTAAATGGTGTGGGTGGAAGTAGGAAGGGATGGTGGTGAAGTAGGGAGAGAGGTGGGTCAAAATACACATGGCAAGAGTGGGTAGCAATATTAAATCTATCGGTCATTTTTCTAACTGGGTAAATGTCTTTCATCTGCTCTTGTCTGTCAAAATGCTTGTCTGTCAGATACTATTAAAAAAAAACACAACAAAAAAAAATAACCCAACACAAACACAAATTAAGACAGACTAGGAAGAAGGATTGGCCATCCACTTCCGAAATAACAGGCCTTCGAAAACACTAGGTACAACAGACCACACTTAGACTAGCAGACAAGGCAACTGAGACTTAGATCTCAGATACGGAAACACAAAGAAGGAGGAATAGAGGTAGGCAGACACTAGTGATTGGAAGATGGAATGTGAGAAGCATTACTGTAGGAAAATTGGATGTTGTTAAGAAAGAAATGGAACACATAAATATTGACACACTAGGTATTGGCAATGTGAGATGTCTTGGCATGGGACATTTTGAATCAAATGATCATCTGATCTACTATGCCAAGGATGAAAAGGTGAAAAAAAATGGAGCTGGTTTCATAATTTAAAAAGTCATTTCTAAGGGAGCTCTGGTAGCCTAGTGGCAAGAAGCTGCGCTGGAATCGTAGTTCGAATTCACCAGATGCTCTGCTGGAGAAGGCGGGGCAGTCTCTTCTAGTGCCAGTCAAACCTTATTTGACAACACACACACAAACACACACACATACACACGTCATTTATAGATGTGTCCTGAAATATAATATTGTGCGTGACAGGATAATATCCATCCACATAGAAGAAAGTCCAATGAATACCACTATCATTCAGATAAATGCACTGACAACTAGCCAAAGAGGAGGATATGAAAAATTTCTACCAATTTTTCAATCAGAAATCAATAGAACACACAATCAAGATGCATTGATAAAAATGGGTGACTGGAAAGCAAAAGTTGGGAACAGGGAAGAAGGATCAATAGCTGGAAAGCATGGACTCAGCGACAGAAATAAGGCTGGAGATTGTTGTTTGTTGTTATGTGCTGTCGAGTCATTTGCGACTCATAGCGACCCTATGTACAACAGCCCTAAACCCTGCTTTATCCTGTGCCAATCTCATTGCCTCCAACACACCCATCCCAATTACCCCGTCACTGAATCAATCCACCTCATAGAGGGTCTTCCCCTCCTGCACTGTCCCTCCACTTTGCCCAGCATGATGTCCCTCTCTAAAGACCTGTCTCTCCTTACAACATGTCCAAAGTATGTCAGACGAAGCCCCAGAATCCTTGCCTCCAAGGAGCAGCCTGGTTTAATCCTCTCTACAATGAATCTGTTTGTTTTCTTGGCAGTCCATGGTACATTCAGAATGATACAATTCTGCACATTATTTATTCATTCCTTTTATAAGAAACACAAATGCAGGCTATACACATGGACACATGGATTTCACCTGATGGTATGCATAGGAATCAAATAGATTACATTTGTGGAAAGAATTGCTGGAGAAGCTCAAAATCAGCTGTGAAAACAAGACCAGGTGCTGATTGTGTGACAGACCATCAACTACTCATATGCAAGTTCAAGCTGAAGTTGAAGAAAATGAAATCAAATCCATGAGAACCAAAATTTGACCTTAAGTCTATCCCACTCAAATTTCAAAACCATCTCAGGAACAGATTTGAGGCCCTAAGCACCAATGAGTGTAGACCAAATGAGCTGTGGGAGGATATCAAGGAAATCGTTCATGAAAAATGTAAAAGATCATTACAAAGGCTGAAGAGGAAGAAAATACCAAGATGGATGTCCGATGAGACTCTGAATATTTCATTAAAGCTAAAGGAAAAAATCCAGAAATTGAAGAGTTGAACAGAAAATTTCACAGGGCAGCTCGGGATGACAAAGCAAAGTATTATAATAAAATGTGCAAAGAGCTGGAGTCAGAACATCAAAAGGGCTGAACTCACTCAGCATTTCTTAAGCTGAAGGAGCTGAAAAACAAATTCAAGTCATAAGTCACAATACTTAAGGATGCTTTGGGTAGAGTGGTAAATAATGCAAGAAGCATTAAAAGAAGACGGGAGGAATATACAGAGTCACTGTACAGAAGGAATTGGCTGACACAGAAGAATTTCATGAAATAATGTAAGAGCAAGAGTCTAGGGTGATGAAGGAGGAAGTTCAAGTTGTTCTGAAAGAATTGACAACAAACAAGACCCCAGGAGTTGACGGCATACCAACTGACATATTTCAACAAACAGATGCTACCCTGGATGTGTTCACGAAGTTGTGCCAAGAAATCTGGAGGACAGCCACCTGGCCAACTGACTGGAAGAGATGGATATTTGTTCCCATTCCAAAGAAAGTTACCAGAGAGAGTGCAGAAAATATCAAACAATATCACTAAGATCATATGCAAGCAAGATTCTGCTAAAATTATAAAAAAACGACTGGAGCAACATTTCAACAGAGAACTGCCAGATGTACAGGCTGGGTTTAAAAGAGGCTGTGGTACTAGGGATATTATAACTAATGTTAGATAGATCTTGACAGAAAGCAGAGAGTACCAGAGGTGTGTCTACTTGTGCTTCATTGACTATGCAAAGGCTTTCGACCATGTGGATCACAACAAGCTGTGGCTGACTCTGAGAAGAATGGAAATCCTGGAGCATTTGATTGTGCTAATGCGAAACCTATACTTGGACCAAGAGGCAGTCGTCAGAATAGAGCAAGGAGAAACTGTATGTTTCAAAATTGGGAAGGGCGTACACCAGGGATATGTCCATCTTCATACCTTTTCAATCTGTATGGAGAACAGATCATCCAGGATGCTGGGCTGTGTGAGGAGGAATGTGGCATCAGGATTGGTGGAAGAATCACTAACAATCTGCATTATGCAGATGATACAACCCTGCTTGCTGAAACTAAGGAGGACTTAAAAAGCGCTTGCTGCAGAAGGTCAAGGACTGCAGCCTTCAATATGGATTGAAGCCCAACATCAAGAAAAGAAAGATTCTCACCACTGAGATTGAGATAACAGTTTTAGTTTGCATGGCTCTACAGTCAACACTCTTGGTACCAGCAGCCAGGAAATCAAGAGGTAAACAGAATTGGGAAAGTGAGCTGTGAGGGACCTCTCCAGAGTACTGAAGAGCAATGACATCAGGCTGGAAACTAAGGTACACCTGATCTGGGCTATAGTCTTCTCAATTGCATGCTATTCATCAGAGAGCTGGACAGTGACTAGGGATGATAGAAAGAGAATTGATGCCTTTGAGCTCTGGTGCTGGAGAAGAGTGTTGAATACACCATGGACTGCTAGGAGAACAAACAGGTTCGTCCTAGAGAGGGTGAAGGCAAGCTGCTTCTTGGAGTCAAGGATTCTGAAGCTTCTGCTGATATACTTTGGGCATGTTGCAAGGAAGGACCAGTACTTGGAGAGGGAAATCATGTTTGGGAGAGTGAAGTGACAGCACAGGAGAGGAAGATCCTCGATAAGATGGACTGATTCAGTGACTGGGGTAGTAGGAGTAGGTGGGTTGGAGACAATGAGGTTGGCACAGGATAGAGCAGGGTTTAGGGCTGTTGTACATAGGGTCACTATGAGTCACAAGTGACTCAACGGCACATAACAACAACAATGACACTTCTGATAAGGGACTTATATCTAGAACTTATAGAATACTAGAGCACCACGAGATAAACAACCCAGTTGCAAAATGGGGACAGGATATAAACAGACACTTCACCAAAGAAGACATTCAGATGGCGAACAAACACATGAAGAAATGTTCAAAATCCCTAGCTCTAAGAGGGATGCAAATCAAAACAATTACGAGATATCATCTCATCTCACCCCAGTAAGAATAGCAAAATTCAACAGAGCAGCAAACAACAAATGCTGGCAAGGTTGTGAAAAAACTGGAACTCTTATTCACTGTTGATTGGAGTATAAAATGGTGCAACCACTATGGAAGGCAGTATGGCGCTTCCTCAAAAAGTTGAAAATAGAAATACCATTTTGACCCAGCAATTCCACTACTGGGAATATACCCTTAAGAAACCATAACTGCCGGCCAAGCAGATATATGCACATCCATGTTTATTGCTGCTTTGTTCACAATAGCAAAGAGTTGGAAACAACCCAAGTTTCCATCAACAAATGAATGGATAGAGAAGTTGTGGTATATTCACACAATGGAATATTGTGCAGCACTGAAAAACAAAGAACTCATGAAATATTACACAAAATGGGTGACCATGGAGGAAATTATGCTGAGCAAAATATCTCAGTCACAAACAGACAAACACTGTATAATGCCACTGTTATAAAACAGGACTGACAGTGGGGTTGGAGGGAAACTAAGAAAAGAGGGGATAAATAATGAAATGGACAAGGGAGAGAACTGTATAAAAGGAATATATGAGCAGCTATTATTAGTGTGACAAGAGACCAGAATAAGAGCTGCATAGTCAATTGGTCTTTGGTGGGGACTGTATAATAAAAATGAAAGAACTTTTTTCTTAAAGAAAAAAAAACACAAGCTAGTGGTGGAGGGAGGCAGAGAGGAAAACGTGCAATAATGAATGAATGGAAATCCAAGTTCTTTATAAACTTAAAATATCAATAAAGAATAGTTGATTGAAAATGTAAATATTAGACATTTGTTTTAAAAACAAATCAGTTTTGTGTTTGGAAACAATGAAATCATTCTTTCAATTACATTACAATTAAATACTGGCATGTGCCCAATCCCACTAGCTCTTTCTGAGAGCATTCCCTAATAACCTCTGGTATGTCTATCTCAGGGTTTTAGAGTCATTTTCTCAGGCAATTCAACCTAAGATATGATCCGTGGTTTAGCTTACTGCTCAAATAACAAGTAGCAGCTACTGTGTTTAGTGTTGGTTTTTACAATCAATTCATACATGTTTGTTTTCGCAAAGAATACTTTCCTGAGTCCCTTTATGGATGACAAAACGTGACAAAGGAATAAACCACTCAAAAGCTATTGTTATTTATCATCCTCTAACAGAGACAGCGAGACTGGCTCATGTGGGGCAGTGTAGAAAGCTGCTGTGCTTAGGCTCATTATGAGTTGTAAGCAGCTTGATGGCACAGAACAACAAACAACATCAATTTACTGCTAACGTCTTCAGTTCCTCTAATTTCAAGACAGAAGAGGCATAAAAGATGCTAAATTGACCTCCTTATAAAATATAGACACAGCTTGGTTCATTTAGAGGGTTAATTGTATGTGTTCATAGATGATAAAGCCTGTATGCAGGCTTACGGGGCACAGGCCTGGCCTCTGAGCTCAAGGTCTAACCAGCCAATTAAATCTGATGGAAGGCAGACATATGTCATGGAGCCAAAGGACTGAACAAAGCGCACTGAACATGGAGGCAAATGGTCTGGTGTCTGCTCTCCCCTGAGTCAGTAATTCCCCATGAAACCTTAAACCCCAGTTGCCATCCAGTCCAACTCCTGGGGTGTCAGAGTAGAACTGTGCTCTACAGGCCTTTCAATGGCTGATGTTTCCAGATGCAGACTGTGAGGGCTTTCTCTGAGGTGCCCCTAGTAGGCCTTGAGCCTCCAACCTTTTCGTTAGCAGCTGACGGAACTCTTTTTACAAACCATGAACTTCTTTCGGATCACAGGCTGGTCATCTGCCTTTCCCAGATAAACAAAACTCCCCCCTCATTGCCATCAAGTTGATTCCAACCCTACCCTAGCAGATGGACTAGAAGTGCCCCACACAGATGCTGACTGCTACATTTTTCTCTCACAGAGCAGCTGGTGGATTAAAATACTGGATCTCTCGGTCAGCCAAATGTACAGCCATGGGCCCCAGAGTCCTTAATATATATTTGCTGGACCCTATTGCATCAGAGAGCTGGGCAATGACTAAGGATGACAGAAGAAGAATCAATGCCTTCAAACTGTGGTGCTGGAGAAGAGTCTTGAACATACCATGGATTGCCAAAAAAACCAAATAGGTTTGTTTTAGGGTGAAACCAAGTTTCTGCTTGGAGGCTAGACTTTGAAGCTCCATCCCACATACTTTGGGCAGATGGCCAGGAGAAGCTGGTCCTTGGAGAAAGACATCATGCTAGGAAGGGTGGAGGGATAGCACAGGAGAGGAGAGGCAGACCCCAGATGAGATGGATTGATACAGTAACTGGGGAAATGGAGGTTGGTGTCTCAGAATTAGTGAGAATGGCCCAGCACAGGGCAGGGTGTAGACGTGTTGTACATAAGGTGGCTATAGGGCGCAGGCAACTCAACTGCACATAACTACAACATTTCTCTCACCAGAAAAGCAAGAAGATGATATTAAATAAAGTCCAAGGCCCCTTATAGTAAGAAAAACTTAAGAGTTGTTTAACCTTGTATGGTTTTTCCAGTTACCATAAATAAGATGTAGAGGGGGAAATGTAATGGCATAGCAGAAATTAAAAGTGTCATAAATTAAAGTTACTGACTTTCCAAACATGGATTACAAGCTAGACTATTATGTGAACAGGGGCAGATTTCCTAGTTGTGTTTTGCCTCCACAGAATTTTCCTCTAAATCATTGCTTGTGGCATTGACTGTTGTTTCCTTAATCGGAGTGTTTGAATGCACAGCTGAGTAATGCAGTGGACAGATCATAAGTCAAGTTCACATTTTTTACAAAAACTAACCATGCCCAGGCTTCTGCTATGGGCCGTGGTGTGCTTGAAATACCAGAAACTATTAGAAAAAGGGTATTGATGTCGGGGTGTCATGGGCCATGATTTGCAGGTGCCCCCCGGAGTCACCTTTGGTAGCCGTATCTCAGGGTAAACCACCAGTAATTACCCTGGCCAGGAGAGTTGGTTTAACTGGACCCGTTCTTTTGATGCATGGTGAATGTGATTGCTCCCTGGAGACTATCCCAGCCCCACATGTGTGAGTTATTACATAAATGCTACCTTTGAAAAAGTAATAAGGTGTCCTGTCAGACATTCTTTTCTTCTTCCAGTCTCCATTCCTTCAAATTGAAAGCCCATCAGTAATTCTTCTAAGATCACTGCTTTGAAAGTTACGCTTCCCGTCCTCCAGATTTCAGCTGAATAGAACAACATGGATACAGCCCCAAGTGTCCATCTTGAAGGTCTCCATGTTTCTGGTTTGCGAACTTTTGTCTGATGAACTATTTAATTTCCAGTTTCTAGAAGTGGACTCAATCTGACTTTCCCAGGAAGAATTTTTAAGTGTTGGGGCCTCTATAACAGCTTTGTCTTTGATAAGACTGTTGTCATGTGCCTTCGGGCCAAAAGCAATCCATAGGTGACCCTCCAGTGGGTTTTTCAGAGCTGTAAATCCCACAGGAGGAGACTGTCCTTCCTTCTCCTGTGGAGCAGCTGCAAAACTGGGAAATCCTGTGCCTTTTGGGATTGCAGTGCAGTTTCTTACCACTAGGCCACCTAGTGATTCTGAATGAAGAGCCCCTGAAAATATGTGAGTGTCTGCGTTTCCTCGTCTGTAAAGAAACACAAACATGGCCCACCCAGTCCTCACAGTCAATGAGGATCCACATGGGGACTAGCCTGAGACTGCACTTTGAAAAGCAGGCAGGATTTTATCTCTACTGGGATGGTGGTTATTCTTCCTCTACACTGATCTTTGGCAAGAAGCTGTGCTGCCAACCCAAGGGCAAGTGATTTGAATCCACCAGTTGCTCCACAGGAGAATGATGGGCAATCTCCTCCTGTGTAATTTACTGCCTCTAAAAACCTGCTGGAGGGACACCTATGAGTCTGTTCCAACTCAGCAGCATACAACAACATAAAAATGGTGTCTCCAGTTTTTAGCCCTAGATTTCTCAAAATAAACCCGAGGTCCAAGAAATGGGGAAGGGCAAGCTCCATAGAGCACACTTCTCTCTCCTCCTCCCCTCTTCTCTCGCTCTCCTCTTCTTTCCTTCCCTCCCTCTCTTACTATTGATCTCATCCCATGTGTGCTTCTAGCATGTCTGTCATTCTAGTTCGCACTGGATGCTGTCTTTCCCTCAGCTATTTATATTTTGGAGACAAAAAGGCACAACATAATTAATGTCTGAAGAAATACTCTTTTTGTTTTCATTTAACCCCTTCCATAAATATTACAAGATGACCATCTTACTCTAACAAGATTCCTTTTTGTCAACCCTCCCCAGATCCTGTCATCCCAGTGCAATTAGAACTACAGTGCTTCTCCCACAATAACAATGATTTCATATGACAAATATGTTGCCTCTCATTCTGCAGGATCTCTGGTCATTGGCAAACAAACATTGCCTTTGCTGAAGACTGCCAAAGAGACACTAATGGAGTGAAATCTGAAAACCCTTCAGAAAAGAAAAACTAACCCACTCCATCTCCAGGGAGGAATTTAGTAGGTAGATTAGGCAACACTTGATTAAGGGTAAACCTCTCTTTTCCACAGAAATATATTGTGTTTGCACAGAGGGGCTGTATGAAGTGGAGGATTAGGTCACAAATCCTCAGGAAAAAAGCAGACGACCTTCCTTAGAAGAAATATTCAAGTTACTGCACATTTTAAAAAAAACACCAAGTACTAGAGGGATGAAATCAGGCTGCTCCTTGGAGGCAAGGATTCTCAAGCTTTGTCTGACATACTTTGGGCATGCTGTAAGGAGTGACTAGTCCTTTGAGAGGGACATCATGCTTGGGAGGGTGGGGGGACAGTGCAGGAGAGGAAGACCCTTCATGAGATGGACTGAGTCAGTGACTATGGTAATGGGGTAGGTGTGTCACAGACAGTAGGATTGGCACAGGATAGAGCAGGGTTCAGAGCTGTTGTACATAGGATTGCTAATGAGTTGCAAGTGATTTGATGGCACATCACAACAACAACTACAACTTTATTGAGAGGAAAGAAGAAAAACTCAACCTACCACAATTTTATATACATACTTTGACTTAGTCACGCAAAGCATTCTAACAAATGGTTAGTTTCCACACCCGCATTTTGGATGCCTTCTCCCCCTTGTCAGTCCACTACTATAGAATTAGTATAAAGAATAACTATCTCAACTCAATGCTAGCAGAAACTGATTACCAAGATTCATCAAGACTGTCTACAGAGACCTGCCACATCAAAATAATTGCTATCTAGTATTACTGTAACAGAAATACCACTTGTGAGTGACTTTAACAAACAAGTTTGTTTTCTTAAAGAGGATATAACTCTGGTTGAGAATGCCAGTTCTCTCTCTGGTGACTCTGGGATAAAGAAATCCCTTGTCTTCTTTCAAAATCTGTGGGCCCGAGTTCCTTGGAGAGCTCCATGTGTCTTGGCATCAATTTTTCCATGGTTATAAAAGGTTCTCAGCATTGGGACTCTAGACTTGAACTGTTGTTTTACTCTTCTCCTGGTGATACTAGGGCCCCTACGTCTTTACTCACTATTTGTTCCTCCTGTCTCTTATAAAAAGTGATCCATGGCACACTCCAGGGAAATTCTCCTTACATAGTAACAGGGCTATGGCACTAAGTAAAGGTGTTACATCCCACCATAAGCCCTTTATAGCAAATTGCCATATCATATCACAACAGAAAAAAGTGGGAAAAGCTATATCATTGCACAGTTGTCAAATCGTGTCATCACATAAGTTACAAATCATTGAGAATCATGGTCTAGCCAAGTCAATATATATTTTCTAGGGCCCAATTCAATACATGACAGTCATTTTTTTCTTAAGAGTTTATTCTAGATTACAGTGGGAAAGCAAAACAAATGTCAAATTAAATCTCCAAGGAGAGAAAGCATTTCTGTACTAATTCTTGGTCTTACTCTCTCATGTTCTATGCCCTGGGCAGACTCATCACTACCGAAATATTTCACTTTGTCTGAAATCTTGAATGTAGTCTTGAAATGTTGGATAAGGCTCAGTTTACATTTCATAAAGAGATGGAATATATCCATACTCTGAAGGATCATCCCAACATCTATACCTCAAGGAAGAAAATGACAAAACAAACAAATAAAACACTTTACTGTGGGTAGTGTTTTCTTTTTAACAGCCCCAGTGCTACTCTTTTAGTGACTACTTGTACAAAAGTACAAAAATTCTTTTTAAATCTGTGTTAGGATAATCTTCTCTTCTTCCAATATGTGACAAAACAGAGTCTCCCTATATCACTTTATACAAAGGTGACTGAACTGTCATGAAAAACCAGGAACTAAATAAATGTATTTTGACAATGATGAAACTCTTAACTCCGCTGGTCAAATTTCTTTTAATGATAGTACTTAGGTAAGCATAGAAGGACATAAGCATATAGATCAGAGTTATTATAACAATTCTAAGCTCAGGGAATGAAAAGAGAAATGAACTTAAGTCAGTGACTTGGAGAGATAAACATACAGATATGAGGCTTAAAAAATGGCTCCTTAAAACACATATATCCCTGTGCAGAGACACCATTCAGGAAATCTTGGGAAACTTGATAATGAACTGTACGTTTTGCTGAAAGCTATGCATTTTTTAGTCTGATGCTGTTTGATACACTTTCTGTGCTAAGTGAAGTCAACCGTAATTGGAGGAGCAACATAAAAGATGTCCCCTCAGGGAAGACAATATGGATGTACAAAGTTGTACAAAGTGAAAAATAAAATTGTCTTCCTAGCTTTTGTTTAGTACTCTACTAAAAGGACCAGAATAAATGGGAACATTCATTTGCTTTTAAAATGGATCACACTTGGGTTTAACCACCGGCAGGGAAGAAACTTTACAGTTCCCCAGGAACCTATAATTTGGAAACGGAAGCACACAAGAACAGACTTGAGTTTTCAGGCAATAAATTGAAGAGAATTCTGCAGACATACAACAGAAAAGGAGCATAAAATATTGGCTTGTGCATTTCTTAGAACATTCGTTCATTAATTCAAAAGGTTGTACAGGGAAACAGCAGCCAAAATCTACAAAATTTGGCTGAAAATCCACTGGAATTTCAAATTGGCATATTTATTAAGCCAGTGATATCTTGAAATTGGAAAAAGAAAATGTATCCTATTTTGATGGTGACAATTTAGTGTGGATCCACACATTATGTTCTTACAGGATATGCAGATGCCCAAGTGGCATAAATACCACCTTCCACACTCAATGTCTTCAGAATATAACTACCAACCTACACAAGAAATTCATGAGCTTTTGCATCACCTTTCATATCTAAGTCAATGCAAATTTGAAAAAAATGTTTCAAGTTTTTATCCTTATTATCTCAAATGACTTTTAATGCTTTAATAGAAACTTTGATCCACAGTTACATGCCCTTTATCTGTGCTAGTCACCAGTCTAAAAGAGTTGTAAAGGGCTTTCTTTTCTTTTTTTTTTTTTTTGTAAAGGGCTTTCTGGGTGATAGTCTCAGTTATTATCCTTGACAGTTAAACACTACTACACCAAGAAATGTGATAGCCTACCTGAATAAAATAAATCCTACAAGTGTGTTTGGATGTGCACACATGTGTATACAAACACACAAATCTAAATTGACTCAAGAAGAAACAGAAAAATCTCAAAAGACCTATAATAACTGAAAAGATAGTGTCAGTCAGTAAGAAAAACCTCCTAACATAAAAAAACAATCCATGACCACATGGGTTGACTGGTGTGTCATACCAAACATGAAATGAAGAATTAACACCAAATACTTCTCCAAAGGCAGAATTTTTATTTCCAAATATTAGATTTGGAATAAACACTTTCTAACTAATTCTATAAGGTTAGCCTTAACCTCAAACCAAAGTCAAATGATGATACCACAAAGAAAGAAAGTCTCAGAGTAAAATCACTTAGGGATATTGTTATAAAACTCTCAAGAAAATACTAATAAACCAGATACAATAGAGGATCCAAAAGACTGTACATCAACTGGGATATATCCCAGGAAAGCAAGGGTGATTTAATACTGTTGTTGTTATGTGCTGAAGAGTCACCTGAGACTCATAGTGACCCTATGTACAACAGCCCTAAACCCTGCTTTATCCTGTGCCAATCTTATTGTGTCTGACACACTTACCTCCATTACCCAAGTCACTGAATCAATCCATCTCATTGAGGGTTTTCCTCTTTTGAGCTGTCCCTCTACCCTCCCAAGCATCACATCCCTCTCCAAGGAGTGGTCCCTCCTTATAAACAAATAAATATCAACATCTCCATTGTCGCAGAAAAGGCATTTGACAAAACCCAATCTACTTCATGATAAAATATTCAATATACTATGGTGAGAATGAAAATTCTCTAGAATGAGAAATGAAATTTATCATGTTCAATAATGAGAGACTGAAACAGCTTCCCCTACCTGAGGAACAAGAAAAAACACCTGTTTTCACTACTACACATCAACTCTGGAAGGAAGCTACTAGAACAAATCAACAATTTTAGCAAAGTTGTTAACGTAACAACAACATACACTCAAAAATCAACAATGAGAAATCTGATCAGATATTCCACCCCTGGGTATAAACAGCTCCTCCTCACTTATGGGCTATTTTATTATCCAATGTTTTGCATTAACAATTTTGAAAATATTGGCAAGTGGTAGCTCTGATGACAATGGCCCCATGTGGTACTGTGGCTGGGGGATGCTCCACTGAACAAGGGTATACCAGGGACCGTTTGAATAACCAGGTCCAGAAGAGACAGTGACGGGGTGTGGGGGCACCTTCTCCCATCCATCTATGACATCTTAGTTTAGGCATGGAGAGTTCTGAGAGATGCTGGGACAAAGCAAGGTCACAGGTAAACAGTGAGGAGATTGGTGAGTCTCTGTATGCAAAATGGAACAGCTCCACAGGCTTTCCAAATTGGGACCTTTTGGAAGCAGATCACCAGACCTTTCTTCAGAGGTGCCCCTTGGGGGGGATTCAAACAACTAATATTATGACTTGCAGTTGGGCACATAACCATTTGTGCCACCCAGGGACTTAGACTTGTGGTCTCTAGCGGATAATAATAAGGGTAAAAATTTGAAGAATTAGCGATGGTGAATAACGCAGCTATGAACACTGGTGTACAATTCTCCATTTGCGTCTCATTTCTCATTTTCTAGGATTATATTCCAAGCAGTGGAAAGGTTGGATCATATGATTTTCTATGTTCTGCATTCTGAAGAAATGCCATATTGCTTTCCAAAGTGGCTGTACAATTTTATAATTCCACCAACAGTGTTTTAAGAGTTCCTATCTTGCTATGTCCTCTCCCATATTTATTACTTGCTGCCCTGTTAAATTTTGCCACTGCTACTAGGGTGAGATGGTCTAGTCCAAATTTCCAATCACAACTGAATGGATAGAGAAATTGTAGTACCTTTACACAATGGAATACTATGCAACATGCGGGAAAAATGATTCTGTAAATCACTACCTAACTTGGGAGGGACTGGAGAGCATTATGTCAAGTGAACTAACTCAGTCCCATAAGGACAAATACTATATAAGACCATTATTGTAGAATGTGTATGAGGATGAAAAGGGGGTAAGGGGGGAGGTGGAACAGAGGGGTGAAGATGGGCTGGAGGAGGGAGCAGAGGGTTAATCATAGGGTCACACAATTATATGGGTGGAGGCAGAGGTGGGTAAAGGAAATGGGAGAGATCCGGTGTGAAAAACAATGTATTTGAACTTTGTATGTAAACCAGTATAAAAGAAAAATTTTATTTAAAAAATAATAATTAAAAATAAATTTGAACAATAAACAATTCCATTTCATTTTCTTTATTTTCCCTTTCCTACTCTCCTTGCTAATTCTCAAAAGAAAAAATAATCTTTAAGAAGTTAAATAAAAAACATTTTGTATCCCTAAATATTATTCATTATTTATTTTAAGGGACAATAATTCAATGCATTTTTAGACAAAAAGGACTCGGCCCACTGCTGAGCTTCCATGTCTCTTGGTGGACCAAGGGGAGAGCACAGCCGGATCAGAGTGCTACCCTACATAACAGAGGGCATCAACCCACCGACTGTTTTGTCTAGAGGCGTATTTATTTCATTTGGCCCACATGCAGTGTTTCAAGAAATTGAATTAACTTTCTTAAAAAAACCCCACACTCATTTGCATCGATTTGGAACCAACTCATAGATGAGTTATCTGTGTGTTATCAGAGGATGTAAATCTCATGGGAGGAAAATTCCCACCCCATCTTTCCCTCGTAGAGAAGATGGTGAACTTCAACTATTTGCCTTTAGTTTGGCAGTGCAACTCCTTACCACTAGGCCAGCAGAGCTCCATAACTTTCTCAAGTCCTTATATTTCATAGAAAACCTCACAAGTTCTGACTTACGTCAGAAAATCTAAAGGTCTCACGACTGCCGGCTCCACTGTATGACAATGTCCAGCCAACGCTGCATGTCCGCGGCCCCACTGGATGAGGCATGCACCCTGGAACTTCTCTTTGCCCAACCCCCATTTCCCCTCTCAATTAATTTATACACTAGGATCAACTGCAGTTGTCATTTTTCACATTCATATTCTACTGCTATTCTTGTAATAGAGAAGTATTTCCCTGAACCTTGTTTCTTTTGGTAAATAATTGACGTCAATTCCTCACCTGTAATTATTATTAGTGCCCACTTGGTTAAGCTATGGCATCCAGGTGTTTTGTCAAACACTACTCTAGTTGTTGTTTCAGAGCTGTTCACTCAGTCCCTGCCAACAAGTCAGTTCAAATTCACAGCAATCCGCCACTGAGTTTCCAAGGCTGTAAATCATAAAGGGAGGAGGGTGCCCATCTTTGTCCCAGGGAGATGCTGATGGAATTGAACCCCCGGAGAGAGGTCTTCATTTAGTAGCACAACTTGCTAAAGAGTTCACCACCAGAGTGTTCTATGTAGTTAAGTCAGTGGACCTTAAGTAAAGCATATTATTCTCTGTATTTTGGTTTGTTGTTGTGAGGTGCCATCAAGTCAGCTGACTAACAGTGACCCTATGAACGACAGAGCAAACCTCTGCCTGGCCCTGTATCATTGTCACGATCTCTTCAGTGCTTAAGCCTATTGTGACAGCCACTGTGCCAATCCATCTCACTGAGGGTCTTACCCTTTTTTGATGCCCCTTTACCAAGCATGATGTCCTTCCCGGGGATTTGCTGCTTCCAATAACATGCCTACCACCAATGTATGGGATATGAAGCTGTGCCATTTCTGTATCACATGTTGTTAATAAATTTTCCTATAATTCAGATGCCATATTATTACTCACATAGTTCAGGTTTTTTGGATTATTTTCTTGGCATACAGACTGAATAAATATGGTGAAAGGATTCAAACCTGACTGACATCCTTCCTGATTTTGAAACCATGCAGTATCACCTATTTCTGTTTAAACATCTGCTGTAGGTCTACACATAGGTTTCGTACAGGCACGATGATGTGTTCTGGATTTCCCATTCTTTGTAACGAAATACACCATTCATTATGACTCATACAGTGTTCCTGACGCCTGATTTAAGGATTTTGGACACATTCCTGTAGAAATCTCTAGCTTATTATCTGACATATGCATTTTTGGAAATATATCATGTACTTAAAAAAACCAAAACAAATCCCAAACCCACATAAAACCCAAACAACCCAAAACCAAAACAAATCTGTCCTGGAGGAAGTATAACTAGCGTCTTCCTTAGAGGCAAGTAAGGTGAAACATACTGTGCGCCTGTTCTCAGGAAGAACTAATCCTTGGTGAGTGTCATCATGCTGGGAAGGGCGATAAGATGACTCTAAAAAAGATAGCCTGACTCAGTGACTGCCACACTGGAGTGGGAGAGAGAACGTGAGGACGTCACAGGATAGTGCAAGGCTCCAATCTGTTGTTCATAGAGTTGCTATGAGTCATAGCCAATTCGATGGCACCTAACCATCAATGATATGAACCAATTCCTTAAAGTCAACCAATCGGTTAATCTCTCTCCTTCTCTCACAGTTGCTGGCAAAGAAGGTCTGTGGTTCAAATCCACCAGAAGCACCAAAGGAGAACAATCTCATGATGTGTTCTGATAAAGATTACAGCTAAGGAATTCTGATAGGACAGTTCTTCTCTGTCATCTGGGGGCTAGGAGTCAAAATCAACTTGATAGCACCTAAAACCAACACGGGGTGGGGGGAAGGAGAGGGAGAAGGAGGGAAGGAGGGACTGAAAGGGAGAAGGAGGGAAGGAGGGAGGGAGAGGGAGAAGGAGGGAAGGAGGGAGGGAGAGGGAGAAGGAGGGAAGGAGGGAGGGAGAGGGAGAAGGAGGGAAGGAGGAAGAGAGAGGGAGAAGGAGGGGAGGAGGGAGGGAGGGAGGAGGGGGGGAGAGAGAGAGACTCCAGAGGACTGTGACTCAGACACCAGGTCATCTTTTCAGGTAATCCTTACAAGGCATACTTACCAACAGAGTGTACTTCTCCAATCGCATACTCAGTTACATGATTTGTTTTGGCCAGTGAAAGGGATAGAAAATCACATAGTTGGTTCTAAGCAAGCCTCGGCTTGACAGGGCCGGAACGTTTTTGCGTGTTGTTTTGGACTTCTGTTAATGCCATGTGAAGACTGTCTACTGAATCACCATTCTCTACTCTGGGCCTCAGATGGAACATATGTGATGTGTGAACTAGAATCCAAGACTTAGAATGAGAAGCAGAGGTGGCTGGCCAAGCTATTCCACAGCAGTCAAGCCACTCCAGTAGTCAGTCTGCAAACCCAAGTGAACAAACTGCCTTAAAGCCCCTACATTCGGATGTAATTTGTTAGGCAGAGTTGTTGCGCTACTAATAGTACATCTCTATTAAAAATTAAAGAGAGGTTGAAAGACAGCATGTTCTTTCTTACATGCAAACTCGTTTCTTATTTATACTAATAGTCTGGCCCCAGAAGGCACTTCAGTTTGCAATACTTGCCATAAAACTGTAAATTTAGAACATTAAAAAAGGTTGTGTTTATGAAATGTTCCTTAGCATGACTATATATCTCAGTGTCCTTAAGACAGTCCCAGATTTTTCTACTGCCATTATGTGCTAACTTTAGACAATAAATATTCTGGTCATCCTATTTTTATTCAACTTTATTTCTAATCTTTGTACAGACTAGTTGAATCTGTTTAATCTCTTCATCACAGCCTGATCCAACTGCTCCCACTGCTGCAAGTAATACTCTATATAAACGTTTTCTGGATAGAATTCCTATTTGGTTAGGTGAAATAATAAAGTCAGGGACCTTATCCATTCTAAACTACTGGCATATTCTAAACTACTGGCATAGTATAAATCAATGAGATCCTGGTTAACTGACATAAAAGGTTTAATAATCTAGATCACAAATATTAAGGGCTCAAAAGAATAACATTATATTAAAAATCAAGTCCCCCGAAATGGCTATGTTCAGAAGGCAGTGAGAACAGCATCTGAACACATCTGCTTAGTAATTCAGGCAAGTGGGAGGTTCATTTACTATTAACCTTAACCAGACACATTTTCATCACAATTAATCGTGATTATTTTTTATTGCATTTCAAATGTTATCCTGTATTTGGGGTGGTCAGGAATGCAACTAAACAATTCCAGATCGAGCTATCTTTTATGAATATGGTCATGATGCATTATCGAGGGCCCTTATGAAAATACTGTTATGCAAAAAGTTCACGGACCAAAGCAAGACATTAATTTCCACAACTAGATGTGTCCTTAGAAAAGAAATGAACACTATATATAGAACAGACAGAAGCTTTGATGTTCAGTATGTATCAGAACAGAACAAAATACCCATGCATAAAACAGAAAAAGGAACTCTGGTGGCTTGTTGTTTCTGTGTACCATAGAGTCTGAACCGACCTCCAGCTGACCCTCCAGCAGGTTTTCAGAGGCAGTTAATTGCATGGGAGGAGATTACCCATCCTTCTCCTGCAGAGCAGCTGGTGGCCTTGAACTGCATACTTTTAGGGCTGCAGCACAGCTTCTTACCACTAAGCCACCAGAGCTCCTTAGTAGGAACTGCACCACCAATACAAAGACATGCAGTTCAAATCCACCTGCTGCTTCATGGGAGAAAGATGGGCAATCTCCTCTCATGCAATTCTTACCTTTGAAAATGCTTTCAGGGTCATTTATGGCTCAGTTCTGACTCTATAGTAAATAACAACATAACAGAAATGCTTTTGAAAATGTCTCTGTTCTCTATTATTATAATAACATGTTGATTGCCATTAAGTCAAGCATGACTCTTAGCGACCCCTATGAACAAAAGGCCTGAAGCCTTTCTATAACTATTGTAATTTATCAAAGTTCATAGTTTCCAGAGGCATGTTGTTTAGGAAGTAGATGCCACTCTTGCTTCTATGGACACATTATTTTTAAGCTCTGCAATAATTCTGTGGTGTATATACAATTGTTATTCCCATCTTGCTGATGACGGGACTGATGCTGAGGGAAATTAAGTTCCTGACCAAGAACGATCAGTTTGTAAACTAGGAAACATGGTGAGAAACCCAAGCAATCATTCTCAGGGAGAGTTAAGAAAACAGCAGCCCTGTTTTCTTACTTATTGAAAAGTGCCACCACAGCCAGCTGGTCTGTTATGCTTTGTGCTCTCACTGTATCTTGCTCTACTCAACCGTTGCTGACAGTCTATTTGTTGCAGGGCCTTTTAGCACTGCTTTGTCCTTCCCCTGTCAAACTCATGCAGCTCAAATCCGTATGCTCCAAGATCACTAACCTTCTGTTACCCCACAGTTTTCTCACCTTTTCTTAATTCTTCCATATCTCTCATCATCTAAAAGTAGTCCTTCTGAGCCTCCTTCTCATCTCTCACCTAGGATAAGAGTGACTAAGGTACTCCATGTGATGGCCGTAGTAGTTTTACCTAGACAGCACCATTCCACGGACAAAACCTATCTCTTTTTGAGGCCATATGTCTCTACTCTTAGTCCATACAATTTTGGTGAGTCTGTCCATTTTACCCTATGGGGAAATGACCATGTCCTAGTAATTATTAGTCCTTAAGCTTTTAATTACTAAGTTAAAGCTGTTTGCTTCGCCCTGGGGTCACGGCACTCGTAGAATACAGGCTGGCTGCAGGTGTTCCATCATCATAACCATCACTGGCAAAGAGTCTTCCTGTGAAATGAGGTACACAGAACTGATGACTCAATGAAGACAGATTCTGGATGCCATTGTTTGGTATCTGGATCCAGCAGAAACCAATTTTGGTTACTGTTAATATTCAGGGTCTAATTTAACATCCCATACAAAAGACAGGGAAATTAACACTCAGAGAAGTCTCATACACTCAGTACAAGATTCTTCCAGAAGTTCCAAGCAAGCTGTTATTAGCTAACATATTCCCTTTTCTGTTTAGTTCTCATTGAGTTGTACTGCTTCCATTTGCATCTATGAGTCCTGAGTAACAGTCATAAGAACTGAGATAATAGTATACATATGTTTTGATATAGACAATAGTATACATAATGTTTTACTATAAAATGTATAGTTCTGTGTCTAGCACACTGAAACATTCAACAAGTGTTGCCTTACTATGACTTTTTCCTCTATATCAGTTGTTCTCCTATAGCCAGATCTACCTCCACACCTTCCTGGGATATCACTTAAAGGCTTTTTTGAGATGCTCATTCCCCCATCTCTAAAATGTGTTTGCTGATAATGGCTAATTCCCAAAACTGTTGTGTGGAATCAATGAAAAGATGCACTTGACAAGAAAGTACAAAGTTCTTCCAATTTTGGTTACTATTAATCTTCAGGGTCTAATTTAACATCCCATATAAAAGACAAGGAAATTAACACTCAGAGAAGTCTCATACACTCAGTACAAGATTCTTCCAGAAGTTCCAAGCAAGCTGTAGACGTGAAGATGTTGCTAGTTCATTTGAAGGTTGTCTCAGGACTAGAGGAGGGCCAGGCTCTAATACTCAGTTGACTCAATAAATAATGCAAATTGGGCAACAATACTAAAGGGGCTTGAGTGACACCATATTGTCATCTCTAGGAAACAGAAGAGAAAAACACTACTATTGATGCAGTATCCCCACATGCTCTGACCTATGTAGGGAATTCCTTGTATTCCCCATTCCAGAGTAATACATTCTTTCTCTTTTGACAAGCTAGTTCTTTTTTTTTTTTTTAAAAAAAGAAACTATATGTATATATTGGAGTTATCTAGCTTCTTCCATCTTTAAGGAGGAAACCTAATATATAACTGGAGAAAGATACTAATTAATAGCAAACTTCAACTTTAACTCCAGCCAAGTAGAACTTGAACCATTCAATTTAAAGAAACCCTGGAATAAATAAAGGAACTTCAAAGCAAATGCACAATTTTAGCTTGAATGTTTTATTGAGCGTATGGCGAAAGCTTCTTTGCCAAAAAATTGAAGATGGTTAATGAGGAAAAATTGGTGTTTTCATTTGGCCAGCCAGCTTCTGAGACAGGGAGTGTTTGCTGAGAGATAACTCTATTCCATAGAAAAGACAGCAAAATGATCCAGCCGTATGATATTGAACAAAACAGAGTTTTATAAACTGCCTGTCATTAACTTCATGCATCCTTCTCCAAAGACCTTTTGTGATAACAGGCACATATTTCCTTTCTACCAATCCCCAAAGATATTAAACAACAATCCAAAAGGAAGACATGTCTAAGTTTTAAACTTCTTTAAACCATATAAACAGCTGCCCTTACCTTTGCAGAAAAGGCACAGGAAATAAGAGACTATGAGCTGCTTCTGGGCTCCACCATCATTAGCTTTTCTTGGGTGCCATTTTGAAAAAGATCCTGCACCCTGGGCAAGACCTATCGGGTTCTTTGATGCACACTGTTAGTGCTGCATTCGGAGGAAATAAAGGCTTGCCATTTCTTTGCATATTTCATCACACTTCTGAGAGAAACATTCTCCAGCTGTATAAAAATGAAAAAAAGAGAAGGCTGCTCTCACCTGCAAGTGCTGCGAATTGTCAACCATGCTGTCCTCTCGCCTGCGAACTTCTTCCAGTAACTGGGCATTCTTCTTCTTTTCCAGCTGTTGATTGTGCTTGAGGTTGGCCACCTTCTTATTCTGATCCTTCATATGCCTGAGAAAAGTCAGCACAACTAGGTTACCTTTAGCTCCTAGAAAAGCATACATTAACCTGACAGATTCTAGGAGGACTAAGTATAGTATGTCTGGACACAGGGTCAGGAAAAGGTGAGGCCTCAGAATGTTTTAATTAACCGACCACAAATATGGATCGGGTACTCCATGCCAGCACCAGAATGATAATGAGAGCAGTGTCGTCTCCAGTGGAGTCTCGTCTTTTTTGCGAAAAGTCAGACAAATTCCAAGGAGAAAAACAGCTACAACTCTGGTTTCGAAACAGAAATGAATATACACAGTGTGTGAGATAGGTGAGAACTGTACACGTGGGCAGACGGTAGGGTGAAGGGAGATGACTTTAGATGCTGTGATTGGGGGACCTTTCAAGGATCAAGACTACGGTTGGGACATGAAGAAGGTGGCCATTAGGGAAGCTCCTCGAGTCGAGAAAGAGCACAATTGTATCATTACTAAGACAGAAGTATTGAGCTAATTCAAGGAACTGGAAGGTAAGACGGTGAAGGAGAGGAAGGGTGACAGGTGAGGGGAGGGTAAAGGTGAGGACTCATAGGCCCAAAGGCCTGGGAAGAAACACTCTTTTCTTCAAAGACTAATATTAGACTATTATTTATTTCTTTTCTTCTAAGAATAATATTTTAATATTATTCTCTTAATAATATTCTAATTACTATTATTCTTTTGGATCACATTCTAATGCTGAAAACTCAATCCATTTTAAAACAGCAATTACAATCAATGCCACTGATCATTATGTCGAGAAATTTTGGAATGGGGCAGCGGGTTTTGCTCTGTATATTTTCACCAAACATAAAATTACATAGGGAAAAAAAAGAGCAATTACAGGCTCAAATCAAACACATTGTCAAAACTCAGTTCAAAGAGAATAACACTTAGGCTAATCATAAAGTTAAATTAAGTCCCTGGTGCACAGGATGAAGGTTCTTAATGAACCTAAAGGGCGTCGAAGTGCAAAGTCATAAAGTGAGAACATGAGGGAAAGAGTCAGGATAAAAGAGGGGTTAAAAAGGAGGTACAGGCTTAATTTAGAACATTTCACCAGTAGCATTTAGCAAAACATTCCACAGATTTAGGCAACCATGTCCACGGCAGCTGTTATAAATCTAATCAACCAACTGAGGAGGCAGGAGGGCAGACAAAAGACAGGGAGGCAATGATTCAAAAGAGGAGAGTGGACCATAGCCATGCAGGCCCCTTCCAACCCCTCTGTCATCCACGTCTGCCCACCCCACCCCCAGCATTGCTACACCAGACACTTAACGTTGTGTGTTCTAAGCCCAGCTCCCAAAACTAGCATGTTGAGGATCACTGCTTTGGTAGAAATCTGAACAAGATGAGAACTACATGAAAACCAGCAAGCATCATATTTAAAACAATTCAAAACCAAACAAATATAGCTCAATGAGAACTTGCACTTCTCTGTTGCTGAGCTGACCTTCCAGTGGGTTTTCAAAGGCCCACCTAATCTCCTGAGGAGCAGGTGTTTGACTAGTGGATTTGAACTGCATGCCTTTGGGTTGGTGGTACAACCCCTTACCACTAAACCACCAGAACTCCCCTCTATTTCTATAGTTCATAAAATCATGGACTAAAGAAAGGGAAGGGGCACAGGGAGGTATAGAAGGATTAATGGAAATCAAAATGGCAGGGAAGAAGTCGGAAATGTGGACTACTTTGTAGACATTGAAAGTAATGTTACTGAACAAAATGTGTATAAATGGTTGAATAAAAATTAGTTTGCTTTACAAATCTTCACTTAAATCACAATAAAAAAGTGTTTATTCCCCTAAGACCTCTGGTACAAGGAAACAGAAGTCCAAGAGAATTGTTTACCACATTGCAGAATAGTCTATCAGGCATTAATAAAAATATTTGGAATATCTGAGCTTCATATAAATATTTACAAAACTCGCTGACTATTTAAATGATAAAATATTCTTTTGGCACTAATATGCTAAATGGCATGTGAGAAAATAGCTGCTTTGTTAGCCATTAGTTGGAACGGAAAATTTTTGTCCCCTCTTTCTTGTTATCACCTGATATGGCATGTACACATATGAAAATAGTGGCTTAAATTCATCTGCGCATTCACTTTTAGAAAATTATCTTTGGTAACTATAAAGATGTTTAGATGAACCTTTTGCTTCCTAGTTGAACAAGGATGTATTATTTCCAGTGCTCACTCATACTAACTCAAAGGGACTGTGATCTCCAATCTTTATGAAGGAGGGCCAGGAATGAGATAAAATTGAAAAATATTATCAGAGACATCATTTAATTAGAAGGCAGTTATAGATTATTAAATAGGAGCAACTACCAAATGCATTTCTAAGTAATTTTAGTGAGAAATAAAATAAATTAACATCATAAACATAATTTACATATTAAAAGAATTTCCACAAAGTTCTTGGCATCAGACTGAAAATATCTCCCTTCCCCTCAGGATTAATGCAATGAGAAATTTTCACAGATTGTAAAAGAATAAGATGCTGCCAACCTATTTGTTCCTTAAAGATTCCCTGGATTGAAAATGGTTGCATTTAAAGGGATGGGAAATTGAAGTTCAAATACTGTGATGAGGCTGATCTTCAGCATTCTTCAATCATTTCCTTGTACAGAGAGCATGTGTAAACCCCTGCAGGGGAGCCATGGTTTTCAAATGTATTTCTAGCACGAGAACTCTTTTTTTCCAATAAATGCTTTCATATGCAGAACTATTTTGACTGAGATAGAAAAAATTGAAAGGGGGAAAATTGAGCCAAGTGTCATCTACTGTATTTGTTGTGTACCATCAAGTGGAAATAACCAATAGTTGGTTTACAGAGGCAGTTAGTTTCAACATTAAGCAAACAAAAATCCTTACCACTGGAACAAGAGACAATAGCATGATCGGGAGAGCAAGGTTGTAACTGTCAACTCTTTCATTTTACTTGGATCCATAATCAACACTCACGCAGGGGAAAAAAAATCAAAGGATTGTATTGGGAAAACCAAAAGATTGCATTGGGGAAATCTTCTGTCAAGGACACAGAGATGGAAAATAAGAAAGCAATAGTATTTATAACAGCCAACCATAAATTGAGATACTTAGAAATAAACCTAACTAGAGACTCAAAAGATCTTTAAGGGAAAGAGCTGGTGTGAAAAACAAGATATACACACTTTGAAAATAAACGAGTGAAAGAAAGGAAGGAAGGGAAAGAAGGGATACAAGGAAAGGAAGGAGGGAGAGAGAGAGGGAAGGCGGGAGGAAGGGAGGGAGGACCCTTACAAAGAAAATTCCCATGCCATGCTAAATAAGTGTCAGATCCCTTTAGGTAACCCACTCCAACATTTTTAGCCCAATGACTTTGTGTGGGTCAAAACCTGGAAACAAGAGCCCTTAAAGCCAGCATAGATGAGATCTCATACTGTAACACTGGTAACCCCAAATGCTGTTAAAGGTATAGGACACATTCCATTAATCCATCACTCCTAAGTAAAGAAAGCGTCTCTAAGAACACTGCCAGACGGACTCCCTCTAATTGACCCTCACAGGAAAGCCATCTACTGAAAAGACTACAGCCCTTCTCTCTTAGAGTACCAGAAGCTGACTAGTCAATGTTTGGCTGAAGATTAAGAATCATCAGGCCCTGTGCAGTTGCATCTGAAGCTGATTGGTTTACACATGGCCGAAGGTTAAAGAAAACAATAAATGAACTTGGACTGTGAAGCCTATCTCTGCTTCACCCCTTTTTATGTTACTAGTTTCAATAGTAGTATTATTTTCCTTGTTGTTGTTTGATGCCTTCAAGTCAAGTATGACCCATAGTGACCCTGTGAACAAGAGATCTGAACCCTGAACTACACTTTGCCACCCTCATAGGCCCTGAGACACTAGAGCCCACTGCAGCAGTCACTGTGTCAATCCACCTGGTTGAGGGTCTTCCTCTTAAGATTGGTTAATATAATTATTCCCAATTAGATCTGATGCCAAAGATTAATCTTTAGACTAATCCACCCTTGTTTACTGCCTTTACTTAAATGGGGAATTCGAGGCCTAGTAACCAACCTAGCATCTCAAATATTTAAAAGGAAAATACTGTACATGAGAGAGTACCAAGAATTAACACATGACATAGACACATAGGTTAATAATGAAACAAACCAGAGTTGATTGATGACCATGATTAACAGGAATATGGGCATCAAGAGGGGAGAATTAAAAGGGAAATGCAATAAGGAATTATAGCCCTGAAAAGAAAAACATGATGTATTATCCCCACCCCATGTACTTCCTTATTCCTAAGTCATGTCCCTTCCCTCAGCCCTCATTCCTCAAAGGAATCACGCCTGCACTAGGAATAAAAGATACACTCTCCCACCATCTTACACCCAGATTTTTGGAACATGAGCTCCTTCGGGTTGCCTGCTAATAAATTTTTCCTCTTTCAAGTTAAAAAACAAAACAAAAACCCTCAAACAACAATAAACAAAGACAATTATAAAACACTTCTGTGAGAAACAATAAAAGATCTATATAAATGGAATAATCTTTCCTGTTCATGGATTGTTGTTGTTGTTTACTGCCTTCAAGTTGCACATGATGAAGAGAGACCCTATGAACAAAAGGCCTGAAGCCCCTCTACAACTATCGACATTTATCAAAGTTCACAGAGTTTCTGGAGGCATGTTGTTTAGGAAGTGGATAAAAATGACAATCCTACCAAAAGCAATCTACATATTTATCACAATCCCAATACAGATACTAAATTCATTTTTCCAAAGATAGAGAAAAGGCAATTGGCAAGTTTATTTGAAAGAGATCTCAAATAAACAAAGTACTTATGAGAAACAAGAATGAAGTAGAAGCCATAGCACTTCCTGATCTCAAAACTTACTACACAGTTACAATAACAAAAATAGCATGGTACTGGTACAATGACAGGCACACCGACTAATGGGACAGAATCAAGAACCCAGAAATTAACCCATCTATCTATGGTCATGGTTGCTGTTGTACATAGGGTTTTCAGAGGCCTGCTATTTCAGAAGTGGATGGCAAATCCTTCTTCCTACTCTGTCTTAATGTGAATGTTCAGATGCAGAGAAGTATCAGATAGACCAGCAAGTTAAAGGTATATCCCTTATTGTGGAGTTAACCATTATTGTCAGTGTTGTCCCTGCCTTTGGCACACGTGTCTTTACCCACTTATTTCCCTGCTCCACCATCCACCAGGATACCCATCCTCTTCTACCCACTGCCTTCACATCTATCTCCCATTGACCAGCCCTTCATCTAATAAGCTTATATATGAAGCTTCCTTGGCTTCTGTGTACACAGCTTTAGTTTGCTTGGCTCCACAGTCAACACTCTTGGCACCAGTAGCCAGGAAATTAAAAGGAACATTGCCATGGGAAAGTCTGCTGTTAGGGACCTCTCCAAAGTACTGAAGAGCAATGGTGTCTCTCTGGAGACTAAGGTACATTTGATACAGGCC
>NW_006399863.1:5343917-5383192 GCF_000299155.1 Elephantulus edwardii | reverse complement strand
ACAAATGGTGCTGGCAAAACTGGACTACTAGCAGGATGCACATCTCTCATCATGTACAAAAATCAACTCAAGGTGGATCAGAGACCTAGGGGTAAAGCCCAAAACCATAAGATCATAAGAGACAAAGTGGGACCAAATTTAGAAAGCTTAGCTTATAAAAACACTAACAAATACAGTCAGAAATAAACAACCAGGAGAGGATAAAGTCGATGAGGTAATGAATGTGACCCTCTGAAGATTAAACCTCTATGCTCATCAAAAATATTTTCCAACAGGGTGAAAAGAAAACCTACTGACTGGAAAAAAATCATTTGGGGATAGCATTTCAGACAAGGGTCTCAGAAAAAAGTTTACAGAATCCTACAAGGCCTCCACAAGAAAAAGACTGATAACCCAATTACAAAATGGGCAAAAGACATGGAAAGTCTTTTCACAGAGAAAGGCGTTCAGACGGCCAATAGATACATGAAGAAATGCTTAAAATCCCTTGAGAGATGCAAATCAAAACCACAGTGAGATACCATCTCACTCCAGTAGTAACAGCAAAGTTTAACAGGACAGCAAGCAAGTGTTGGAGAGAATGTGGAGAGATAGGAACTCTTATACACTGTTGGTGGGACTGTAAAATGATGCAACCGCTCTGGAAGGCAGTTTGGTGTTTCCTCAAAAAGCTGAAGACAGGAAATTCCATATGACTCGGCAATTCTACTACTTGAAATATACCCCAAGAAAATAAGAATTGAGACACAAAGGGAGATTTGTACACCAATGTTCATAGCAGCATAGAACCAATGTTCATATTCACCATCACAAAATCATGGAAACAGCTCAAATGTCCAACCATAACAGAATGGATTGAGAAACTGTGGTGCATTCACATGATGGAATACTATGCAGCACTCAGGAGCAATGATTTCAAAGATTACTATATAACTTGGGAAGGTTTGGAAGGCATTATGCTGAGTAAACTAATTCAGTCTCAAAAGGGTTGTTGAGTCACAGGTAACTAACTCGATGGCACATAACAACAACAACAACAACTTGGGAGGGATTAGAGAGGATAATTCTAAGTGAACTAACTCAGTCCCATAAGGACAAATACTGTATAAGACCATTATTGTAGAAATAGAAAGATAACTAGTAAAATGTAAATGAGAATCCAAGCATGGGAGGGTAGGAGCAGAGTGGTAAGGATGGGCAGGGGGTTAATCACAGTGTCACACAATTTGGTGGGTGGAGGGCAGGGTGGGTAAAGGAAATGGGAAAGATCTGGTGGAGATCTGGAAAGACAGGGTAATCATGGCCATAGTTCAATGTTAATTAATTTTATAAAATATAGCGAATGGGAATGCTTGTGTGAAACACAATGTGACACACAATGCACATGAACTTTGTAAGCAAACCAATATAAATTTTTTTTTCTTAAAAAACTGCTAAATAGTAAAGATGTAATTTTAAAGATTAAGGCATGGCTGATTTAAGCCATGGTATTTTCAATTATGTTATAAGCATTTTAATGTTGGACAGTTAGTAAAGAAAATTGAAGAATTGGTTTCTCTGAATTGTGGTGCTGGTGAAGAGTACGGGCATGTTGTCATAAAGACTTTGGAAAAAAGACATTATCCTGGGAAAGGTACTGGATCTGAGAAAGCAAGGAAAACCCTCAACGAGATGGATTGACACAATGGTTCGACACACTCAGCAATGGGTTTGAGCATGGTGAGGTTGATGCAGGACAAAGCAAGCCTCTGATCTGTCTACTCGCTGGCACCAAACAATATAGACTGTAACAGTGCCCTCCAGTCAGAAGTGACTCACAGCTGAGCCTCTAGTGGGTTTTCAGAGGCTCTAAACTGCATGAGAGCAGACTGTCCATCTTTCTCTTGTGGAGCAGCTGGTGGATTCAAACTGCATGCTGTTGTACAACTCCCTACTTACTAGACCACCAGATGGATATAGATAAAGATATACATGGTGGCCTAGTGGCAAGAAACTGCACCCCAACCCCAAAGGCACTTGGTTTTAGGCCACTAGCTGCTCCATGGGAGAAGGGTGGGCAATCTCCTCGTGTGACTAATTGTCTCTAAAAACCCACTGGAGGATCAGCTATAGGTTGGTTCTGACTCAACCCTACACAACAACAACAACGGGATCTATAGATAGATAGATGATAGATAGATAGATAGATAGATAGATAGATAGATAGATAGATAGATAGATACAGAGATACAGAGATATCGATATCTTGAGAGAGAAAGATATAGATAGATGTTGTTGTTACGTAGTCAGAACCAACCCATAGCTGACCCTCCAGCTACACCATGATATGAACCATAAAAACATGCTGAGTAAAAGAAATCTCTGCAAGGACACATACTATATGAACTCACTCATTGGTAATGGATAAATATACAGAGATTAAAGTTTACTAGTTGTCATCTGGAATAGGAAGGGAAGAGACAAGAAGAGTCACTGCTTAGTGGACACTTCACTCTGGTAGCTTAGTGGTAAGGAGTTGGCTACCAATGCAGAATAAAGTTTGAATCCATCTGAGGGACAAAGATGGACAACCTCCTCCCATGCAATCTACTGCGTCTGAAAGCCCACTGGAGGATCCCCTATGCATTGGTACTGACTTGATGGCACACAACAACAACAGTTTCTGCAAATGGTGGGTGGGTTCATTGGGAAAAAAGAGTATGACATGTATATAATGACACATGTAATCAAAGTCACTGAATGTGTATATGTAAAAATTATTGACTAAGCAGATGTTTTATAATATACTTTTTATAACAATAAAAATAACTATGTATAAAAAAAATGATATATTGTCTAACCTGTTGCTGAGGACACTCAGGTTTTGAGAGATCAGGGAATACCAGATGGGGAGGCATAGGTTTTCCCAAGGGCATGCATGTATTTGTACATAAAAGGAAGAACTAAAATGTCTTTTCTTCTTACAATTTCCAGTTTATTTATCTTCTGCAAATGCTTTGTAACGTTTTGGAAACACTATGGAAACCAATTGGAAAACTTCTCTCACAAGGTCAAGAGTGTAACTGATAAAGTATTTCTGGAAGCCATTTTTGGCAGCCTCCCCTAAAACACATATATCTTTTGTCCAAGCAAACCTACTTCTAGGAAGGTAGCCTACAAAAATACAAGCACACGTATACAAAAATACGTGTAAAAAAAAATCATTATAGTACCATGGAAGTAAAAATCTGAAAATTTCAAAATTGTCCAAGAGTCGGAAACTGCCTGAAAAAATTATGCTCATTCATACTATGAAATTTTAGGTTAGATAAAAAAACAAGAACAAAAAAATATCAAACATCAAAAAAACAAGCTTAAGGAAAAACTGAAATATAATCAAGGAAAATCCTTCAAAACACATTGTTAATTGAAAATGAAAGCAAGTAGCAGGCTAATCTTATTTATGCTAAAATAAAGCCTCCTTGGATGTATACTTACAGCCGATACTCAAATCTCAAACCCTCTACTGTGGAATTAATTCTGACTTCTAAGGACCCTTCATCAGATTTCCAAGGCTGTCAGTCTTGATAGAGGGAGACTGTTCATCTTTCTCCCTCAGTGCATCTTACAGATTCAAACCACTGATCTTGTGGATTGCAACCAGATACATTAATTATGCACTACACATCAGGTTTTTTATGCATACATGCATACTTGTGGATGGAAATTCTACACCAGCCTGAACAGTTAACTCTGTAAGAAAGGGAAGGGGAATTGTAGTTGTTGCTTTGTTATGTGCCATCGAGTCACTTGCGACTCATAGCGACCCTATGTACAACAGCGCCAAACCTTGCTCTATCCTATGCCAATCTTATTGTCTCTGATGCACGTACCCCCCATTACCCCAGGCACAGAATCAATCCATCTCATTGAGGGTCTTCCTCTCTTGCACTGTCCCTCCACCCTCCTAAGCATGACGTCCCTCTCTAAGGACTGGTCCCGCCTTGCAACATGTCCAAGTATGTCAGACGAAGCTTACGAATCCTTGCCTCCAAGGAACAGCATGGTCTCAGCCTCTCTACGATGAACCTGTTTATTCTCTTAGTGGTCCATGATATATTCAATACTCTTCTCCAGCACCACAGTTCAAAGGCTTCAATTCTCCTTCTATCATTTCTAATCATTGCCCACTTTCTGACGCATAGCAAGTGATTGCAAAGACTATGGCCTGAATCAGGTGCACCTTAGTCTCCAGACTATCATTGTTGCTCTTCAGTAGTTTGGAGAGGTCTCTGACAGCAGACTTTTCCAGTGCAATTTGTCATTTAATTTCCTGGCTATTAGTACCAACAGTGTTGATTGTGGAGCCAAGGAATGATATCCTCTTCATAAAACAACATGCCTCTGGAAACTCTGTAACTCCATAACTTTGATAAAAGTCGATAGTTATAGAAAGGCTTCAGGCCTTTTGTTCACAGGATCGCTATGTGTCATGATCAACTCTACAGCAATCAACAACTTATATGCATAATTTTGTATGCATTTGTGTGTGATTGTGTTTGCTTATCTACACAATGAGATACAAAGATGTATGAGAAAACACACAGTTCTTCCAGCACATAATTAATTGATTTTTCTTTTAGCCAATCAAAACATAGAGCATTGCTACCACCCAGTATTACTTATCTCTCTTTCTAGTCCGTCCCTGACCTTAAGGACCTACTTTGGCTGTTCACACACCACTTACTCACGCACTACTGTCAAGTCAAAACAAACTCATAGCTGACGCTCCAGTGGGTTTCTGACACACACACAAACACACTTTTACTTCTGACTTCTTTAACTCAGGATGATATTTTGAACATGTAGTCATATTGTTCTGTGACCCAGCAGTATATTCTTTTTACTGATGAGTAGTATTCCATTATATAAATATACTACAGTTGGATTAACTGTTGCCTTGCTGATGGATCTTTGGGCTATTTAAGATTTTTTTTCATAGTTTAAAAAAAATAGTTGCAGTGAACATTCTTGGACCAAACCTTTTTTGGATATATATTTTCATTTCTCTTGGGTAAATAACATAGTTGCATTTTTAAATGCATAGGTAAAATGGCATAACTTCCACGGCAGACCATTTATGGGTTATTTACATCTTCCAGCAGCACTCCCCAACAAGGAATGAACAAAAAAGAAAAATACAAATAAGAAACATTCACAGAATGGTGGCTAATAGCATAAACTCTAGGCTCACATGAGAGACCATTACTTTCTGACTCTGTGACTTTGAACAAGTCTCTTAACCTTTCTGTGTCTTGACTTCCTCATGTATCAAAATGGGGATAATAATTGTTGGGAATCATAGGGTTATGGTGAAGAGTTGATGATGCTTTTGAACACATGAAATTATTAGAACATAGCATATGGTTTTATCACTGTTTTAACTCTTGGTTTATAAAAAGGTGATTATGTCTTATGAATATTGAGTGCATGTATTTAGTATTTTGCTTCTCACACCAGAAGAGCAGGTATTTCTGAGGGTTCAAACATTGTGGAACTCACTATCAATCTCGTTTTGTCATAACATAGCTTCTTTAATAATAAAGATGAGTTGCATTCCTGGAAAGTGATCCTAACAACAGCATTCTGGGAGGGGCCCACACAGGGGAGTGCGCTGGGGTTCTGGAGCAGTGCACAAGCAGATGGGCCACACACATGCACAATGGGAGCTGACAATCCACATTACATGCAGAATTTCCGATAATAAAAGCTTTGCCTTTCAACCACTGAGATGATCCAATTTTTTTGATGCTTGTAAATACAACTCAGAATTTCGGCAGAGCCATAAATTTTAGAAAGATATCATATTCTAAAGATATTTTTATAGTAAGTACAAATGTGCTAAATGTCATGAGTGCGAGAGTCCTTCCTGGAAGAAAAAGGGTCTTGCTGGCTGTGGTATCCTGAATCCAGCTTTCGTCCCAACAATGAGGACAAGCGGGGCCATTGTCTCAGGATTTCACTCTAAAATGATCCTGCATCCGTGACAGAGTACCATTTGGCTACTAGCTTTGATGACAATGAACTGTTTAAGTCCTTTTTCTTTCCATCTTGAGGTTCCTTCTCAGTCAGCTTCTCCTCCTCTCCCCATCTACAGCCCCTTCTCTCCATAAGCCCTGGTCACAGAGGAGACACTCCATCTCATATCTTCTCTGATCTAACCTCCTGTGTAGCACTGGGGCACAAGGACTCAGAGACCAGGTTGTTCTCAGTTAAACTGTAAAACCAGCCCACGATGCCCAAGCATCTTAATGAGACACTGGCTTCCGGGCCAGAAGGGCACATCCAGAACCTGGTAACACTGCTAACGATGGAATGTTCTAAAGGAGATGAGAGAACCATATCCGAAAACCTGAGAAGCCTGTATTTCTAGAGGCAGAGAGTTTTAGCCTCCTGGTTAGTAATACTGGATCCCACCAGTAAAGCTTCTGTCGGAAAAGATGATTCTATCAGCCTAATCCTCAATTGGATACAAATATTTTAGTCATTTTAGATCAAAGGGATCAAGAAGCAGTAAGAGAAGGATGCCCTTGAACCAAAGACTTCATTACCAAGTTGACTTGAATGTGAGTACAGAGAGAGAAAAACAGGAAGTGGTCAGAACCTTCTCTCCTGACCTTGTTTCCATGATTACTTAAGTCACTGTAATTTCTCACCTTGACTAGGATGCTCTTCTCTTCTCATCTCTCTCCCTGCTTCTATTCTTTGTCTCCTTTTAAATCATTCTTCATTTGATAGTAAGAGTGAACATTTTCAGACATTAAGTCAGATCATGTGTTTTGGGGCATGTAACCTTCCAATTTCCCATAGAACAGAGAACAATTGACCACAGAACACTGACTCTTACCTTTACCTCGTGGACTTCAGAATTCAGTTTTTATTCCGTTTCTGGAACACCAAACTCATGCAAAAGAGCAAGGATGTCAGTCTATAGACTATGGTGTGCCTGATACAGATCATGCTCTTTGCAATTACTTGCTTTGCGTCAGAGAGCTGGACAGTGAATAAGGGTGACAGAAGAAGAATCGATGCCTTTGGATTGTGGTGCTGGAGAAGAGTATTGAACATACCATACACTGCCAAGAAAATGAACAGACCTTTGGTGGAGAGGGTGAAACGAAGCTACTCCTTGGAGGCAAGGATTTTGAGACTTTGTCTCACATACTTTGGATCTTCTCTTTGTAGAAGGCTATAATGCTTGGAAGGGTGGAGCAACAGTGCAGGAGACGAAGACCCCAGAGGAGATGGACTGACACAGTAATTGGGGTAATGTGTTAGAAACAGATGAGATTAGTTGAGGATAGTACAGGGTTCAGAGCTATTATGGGGTCACTGAGTTATAGTTGACTTTACAGCACATAAAAACAACAACAACATCATTCCCACCAGAAGACACTAGCACATACTGTTCCGCATAGCTGGGGTTCGCCTCCATCCTGCAATCTTTCCAAAGTGGACTTTCATCCCACAGATCTCAGCCGAAATATTGACTCTTCAGTGGAGTCTTTTCTGGACACCAAATCTAAAAATGCCTCCTCCATTCACTGTAAATCTCTATAGCAGAAAGCTATGCCCTTCCTTCACAGTGCTTAACACAAGCTGACCATTTATTTCTATTTTTAATCATCTACTGACTATTCTCCAACCTACAGGCATCTCTGCCAAGGGAGATACTATCTTCAGGGTGTTCAATAATGTGATGAAATGACTCTTAAGTACATTCCATTCTCAAAGCTAACAATATCTCCAAATTGAATCGGGACACCAAATGGCTCATCTAAATATCTATTCTCTGTAAGATAGTATTTCTAGAGTACAAATAGGATAAGATCTCCCTCTCATTAAGTCTACTCATTAATTTCTGCTGACTGTGGATATAAAGTCCATAGAGCTTTCCAAAACTCACATCATGTTTAACTCCTGCCTTCTCAAGTGTATGCCTTCCCCACTATCCCTAACTACACTAGCTTTCCATATGTTTCCTGCACCAACCCAACACCTACTGTCCTCAGCAGTTTCCTCTCCTAGAAAATTCTTTACCTCCCCGCATATTACCTTTTTAATCACAGATAATTTCTATTTACCTTTCTTGTTTCACTGTAAATGGGATGTACTTCAGTAACTGTCTTATAACATTCTACAGAGAGTTGGGCCCTTCTGTTATGTACTAGCAAATCACACTGTGTCTGCCTCCCCAGAAATTCACCACATTCTGATCTTTTAATGTCTTCCTTGTTCTGTTTGAACATCTTCTCTATCGTTACCCTATATATCAGCTTCTCCAATAGCACCTAACACATTCTCTAGCTTGTTGTCATCCTAAAATTCCTGCTGGATAGTACTTAATATGCTTACCTGCTCTCTCTTTGGTCAAAGGATGAAACAGCCTCCTTAGTATTTGCCACATATTTCACGCAAACCTTAAAACAGTTCAGGGATATGTGAGTCCCTGTGTGATGGAAACAGTTGACAAGTGGTAGCTGGGTAACTGAAAGAGTGGAGGTTCAAGTCTACCAGAGGCACCTGGGAAGACATCCTCGCGATCTACTTCTGAAAAGATTAGTCATTAAAACTCAGATCCAAGCTACAGAAAGGATGGTGCTTGCAGCCTTGTTGAGATAAACTAGTAAATCCAGAAGGTCAAGTATTACTTGAGTTCACGTTAAATAAAAGGGGAAACAAGGCAAATGTGTACAGACCAAAGTGGTTACCAGAGGTAGAGTTCTACAGAAGACTACTGTAAGTGCTGTTATTAAGTTGTATACCAATAAAAAGTTGAAATGATAAAAGTTGTGAATGTATATTTTTATAATAATGAAGGGCCAAAGAATAGCTTCCATCATTGCTTGTGTACAGTTAAACACGTCATGGGATTTAGCTCCTTGGTATGGAGGTTTAAGGTCATGGTTTCCTAGGGCATCTCAGTTAATTAATCCAATAATTAGCCTAATAATGTGTGTGGGACTTCTGTTTTACCTCCTAGTTCTGCATAATAGCTAGGCTCTTAATAGCTTGAAAGCAGTCATCCAAATCAAATAATTAGTCTCTATTCACCTGGAACAGCACACAAAGGAGAGTGGGTAACTGAAGGAGGACAGGAAGCTCTTATGGTCTACTGGATAGGGTGTAGTGCTGCCAATTCTAAGGCAGGTGGCTCAAATCCACCAGCTGCTTTGAAAGAGAAAGATGGTCCATCTTCTCCATGCAATTTACACCCTCTGAAAACCCACTGGATGGTCATCTATGAATTGGTTTTGACCTGATGGCAAGGAGAGTAAGAGAGTGCCTTATGGAACACGTGGCTAACTGCCTCCATCAACAACTGTGCCTTTTGCCATGAAACCAGTTATATGGTACCCAACTACCATTACTGAACATGTTGATTAAAGATTCCATAAACAGATCAATATCAAAAGGAGATAAATGTAGAATATAAATTAAAATTCTCATTTGACTCCTGGAGTTTCTGGAGCCTTAGACGTTGGCGAAACTACTGCCTCAAGGTAATTTTAAAATCTTAAGTAAAAAAATATTTAAGGTATTAAGTGTATCTGTCCTACTTGGATCCATAATCAATGCACTTGGTACCAGCAGTCAGGAGACATAACGCATTGGGGAAATTTGTAGTTATGGACCTCTCAAAAATATTGAGGAACAATGATGTTAGTTTGAGGCCTAAAGGGCACCTGATTTGGACCACGGTCTTTTCAAACCACTTGTTATGTTGCTGAGAGCTGGACAATAAATAAGGAAGACAGAAGAAGAATTGATGTCTCTGAGCTGTGGTGTTGTGGGAAAGTACTGAATATCCCACTGACCTCCAAAAGGACAAACAGGTGTGTCTTGGAGAAGATGCAGCCAGAGTGCTTTCTGGAGGCAAAGATGGCAAAACTTCATCTCACATACTTTGGGTATGTTGCTAGGAAAGGTGGAGGAACAACGAAGGGAAGGAAGTCCCTCAGCCAGGTGGACTGACACAGTGACTGCAGCAATGGGCTTGAGAGTATCAGAGATTGTGAGGATGGCACAGGACAGGACAGGGCTCAGATCTGTTGTTTATAGGGTAGCTAGCTATGATTCACACAAGACTCAACAGCAACAAGTCAAAAATACCCCCAGAACTCTTCTTAACATTGAAAAAATATTTTTGCTTTGTTATTGTTGTTGAGTACCACTGAGTTGGAATCGGCTCATAGTTGACCCTCCAGCAGGTTTTCAGAGGCAGTTAATCAAATGGGAGGAGACTGCCCATCCTTCTCCCACAGAGCAGCTTGGTGGATTAGAACCACATGCCTTCAGGATTGCAATGCAGCTTCTTGCCACTGGGCCACCAATGCGCCCTTTACTAATAAAAATTTGCTGTTTGTTGAGTTAAAATATCTACCATGAGCATTATACTCTTTTAAGGATTATCTTCACAGGATCATATTGAGGATAACAATTCAAAACATTAGCCAGAAACCTTAGAGGGTAATGAATTGAGTTTGTGTTTTGTTTTGTTTTAAGAAAGGAGGGACAAGAATGTGAAAATGGACAACTTGAAGAATGTAATCAATGTTACTTAACTGTACATTGAAGAAACTGATGAATTGCATATTTTCAACAATAAAATAAAATTTTAGGCGAAAAACCCCAACAATGCCTTTCCAGACCACAATCACAATTCTATTCTAACATAGGTCTCCACATGTTGAAATTCACTGGATGGCAACCATTGTTTTTGTTTGTTTTATCCAAGAACTTATAGGAATTAAGATTTACATCATACATTTGTTTCAGAAGGATGCTATTGTTGTGTGCCATCAAGCCAGAGCCAACTCTTAACTGACTCTCTAGTGGGTTTTCTGAGGGAGAAGAAGACTGCTAAGGCTTCTCCTGTGAAGGTGCTGATGGATTCGAGCCCTGTGCCTTTGAGATTGCAATGTAGCCTCTTACCACCAAGCCACTAGAGATTCCTAAATACCTATTTAAAAAGAAAAAAATTCACTCATATAATAAATACAATTGGATTGCCAATGAAGTGATACTCGGGGAGGGGGAGAAGCTGGATTGATGATGACTATAAATAAGTGTATCTGGTAATAACACAGAAAGAAACAAAGAGGATTCCTTCCTATGAAGGGAGCTCTGCTGGCCTAATAGCAAGAAGCTGTGCTGCAAAAGGTCATTTTCAAAAATAAAATTTTTGATTCTTTATCAAGAAAAAAATTAATATCAAAGAGATTGAGTTTAAAACATATGACACAGGCATTTTCCCCAATTTGTACTCAATATGTTGTTGTGTGGTTGTTGTGTACCGTAGAGGTAGAACAGACCCATAGCTGTCCCTCCAGAAGGTTTTCAGACAGTTAATTGCAAAGGAGGAGAGTGCTCATCCTGCTCCTGAGAAGCAGCTGGTGGCCTCGAACCGCGCTCCTTCGGGATTACAGTACAGCTCCTTGCTACTTGGCCACCAGAACTCCCTTCATAGGAAGGAAGGTGCTTCGTTTCTTTCTGTGTTATCACCAGATAATCATACTCTTCGTTTCTTTCTGTTATTACCAGAAAAGTAATACAATTTAATTTTTACTCAATGTGCAAATTTGAAAAGCATCTAGACTATTTAAAGCAGTCTTATGGCCTTGTTACACACACAGAAGGGCTTCCAAAGTTGGCCACAGAAGTTGGCAAACACTTCCTATAAAGGGCTAGATCCTCTGCAGGACCCACACTCTCTGCTGCAACTACTCAACTTTGCCTTGGTAGCACAAACACGGCCACAGACAACAGGTAACCAAATCATCATTTATGTTCCAATAAAACTTTACTTATTAAGAAAAGATGGCAGACTGATTTTGGCTTGTGGACTAGATCTGGCAGCCCCCGCTCTAAAACACTGGCCAGTTCTAATACAGGAGTAAACAGTTAAGTCATTTACTCTTTTTTATCATGTGATGGGTTCTAAGACTCTCTCTCTGTGTGTGTGTGTCTATGCACACACACAAATATATATTGTTGCTGTTTATTTTCACATCAAAACTGATGCATAGCTGACCCTCCAGTGGATTTTCAGAGGCAGCAAATCACATCGAAAGAAATTTCTTTAATGGAGCAGCTGGTGAATTCAAATCACGTGCCTCTGGGCTGGCAGCACAACTTCTTACAATTAACCACCAGAGCATCAGAGTTTATAAATCTATAAAAACTTTCACAAACATTATTAAAAACAGGTTGCCATTGAGTTGGTTTTGGGACATGGCATCCCATGTATGTCAGAGCAGAACCGCGCACCACAGGGTTCTCAATGGCTGCTTTTTTATAAGTACACCACCAGCCCTTTCTTCCAAGCACCCCTGGGAAGATTTGAACCTCCCAACTTCTTGGTTAGTATCCAAGAGAGTTGAGAGTTTTCACTGCCCATTGATTCCACAAACTCTATCCAATATGTGCTGTGTATTTCATTACCCCATTTACAGATGAGGATTCTTCCAGGTATCGTAAAGGTAAGGAGTGATAGAGCCAAGATGTGCCGCAGCAACCAAGCTATGCCAAACCTCTGTGGAGAATGCTACTGAGCTCCTTCCCTCCACTGTCCTAACTTCCTCCTTTCCAAATCAGCCAGAGAAGTCGAGGAAGTGGGAAGAGTAATTCTCAGGACAGACACTGGAAGTCCAATCCATTCAAGGCACGCCGTTCACACTTTAAGGGATACCCTGAGCAGAAATTTGGTTGACTAGCAGAGAACTAGATACAGATGAGGTCATCGTCTGAGAATGTTAGTTTTCTATCAAGGGAGCTTTGGGATAGAATATGGAAGCTTAACAGCTTCAAACTTGACCATGGCAGCAAGGGTACTGGAATGAGAATTTGGCTATGGAAGAGAACACAAACCCAGTAAGGGTGGCATGCAATGTCTCTATTAATCCTCATTCTCTGAACCTATTAATCTAATTCTGAACAAGTCACTGGTTTCTCCTGCTATCTAAAAGTAGAGTGTTTCTATGAATCTCTTCATGAGCCAAAATGGCAGAAGGAAAAGAAGTGATTTTATTAATTTATTTGGGAAAATTTTTCTGAACCCTAACCTATTCTGAGCCAATCTCACTGTCTCTGATAAACCCTGTCCCCATTATCATAGTCACTGTGTCAATCCATCTCATCTAGTGTTTTCCTCTCTGTGCTGACCCTCCACCCTTCCAAGCATGAAGTCATTCTCCAAGGATTAGTCCCTTCTGGCAACATGCCCAAAGTATGTGAGATGGAGTTTCAAAATCATTGCTTTCAAGGAGCAACCTGGCTTTACCTTCTCCAGGACAGACCTGTTTGTTCTCTCGGTAGTCCATGTTCAATACTCTTGGAGCATTAGCAAACCCTCAAAATAACCCACCAAACAATATTAAATAACACATAAACCTCAATAACATTAACATATAGGCTTCACAGACACAGCTCAAGGCTAAGGCTACATGGTGCCGAGACACTGAGTTCTCAGTTTGGGAATACCATCCTCCTTACTTTGGATGCAAACTACCTTTTTTTAACAACTCAGCAAAAAGCAAACGCTGAATGCTAGTTTTACTTTTTTTAAAAAATGGAAAATTACATTTTGGATTTTTTGTTGTTGTTGTTGTTAGTAAAAATGGGTAATATCTTTGGTGCCCGTCAAGTGTTGTTAAGCAAGCTTTCAAAAAGCAGACAATGCTTATTTTAGGTTATATGAGGAAATCTATCTTCTCAAGCAGGTTTAGTGTGTTTCAAATCCTGGAAATTGACTGCACCATAATGAGTTTGGTTGTTCTTCTTGTCCATATAGATTCTATCAAAGACCAAGTTTTGGGAGATAATAAAACAAATGAAGGCAAAGAGAAGTTGGATAAAAGAGAGAATACTGAGAGAGAGACAGAGGGGCGTGAAGTAGACCAAAATGTCAGGTAACAGATCTTAGCACAAAACTTTTGAGACTATGGGAGTAAACAACGCCAGGACACAAGATTAGCACTTGTTCCCACCTCATATCTTCTCTTAGCACATCATTTACTTCTTTTGCAACTGAAAAAAAATGAAATTTGAATGTTTTCAAAACAAAACACTTATATAACAGCCCCAGTTCCACAGAGTACTTTTTTCTTCCAAGAACCTACAACTCCACCATTAAAATTAGGCACATGAGGGCCAATCTGGCAGTGTGCCAGCTATATTTACAGTTGGGGATAATGTAAAAACTTCGGGAAATTGTGAAAATTGACCTCCAGGGCGCTGATGCTGGAAGAAACCAACAATTCCACAGTCTGGCCAGAGGTTGGGGCAAGTTGCCCAAATGCTATAAAGCCAGAGGCAGCCTATGAACCTGCTGGGTACCTCTTCACACACAAGACCTACTTCTATTGTCTCTGGTTGGGAACTAGGCTGTAGCACATAGATGTAAAATGAAGTACAGGTGTAAAAAAGATAGAAATATGATGTGCTGATTTTCCAAATTATTTGAGTCCAGAAATAATGTGTCAGGGTCTGTTCTTGTCCTTGGTCAGGAACCATTCTGAAAATAGTGTTAAATCATAAAGACAAGATCCACTTTCAGATGTCTTATATAAACTGTCATGCACACTGGTGGCACTGTGGTTGAGACATCTGGCTGCCTGCCAAAATATCTACCAGTTGCTCCTCAGGAGAAATGTGAGAAGATGTGCTTTTGTAAAAGAGTCATAGTCTTTGCAATCCAATGAGGCAGTTCCACTCCGTCACACAGGTTACTACGAGTCACAATAGGCTTGACAGCAATGGACTTTGGTATTAAGCAATGTAAACAAACAATTTCTGTTAAATTAAGGGTGGTTGTGGTTGTTGTCGTGTGGCACTGAGTCAGAACAGACCCATAGCTGACACTCCAGCGGGTTTTCAGAGGAATCACTCCAGAGGAGACTGCCCATTCTTCTCCCTCAGAGCAGCTGGTGGATTTGAACTGTGTGTCTTTGGGATTGAAGCGCACCTTCTTGCCATCAGAGTTCCAAAGAACCATGAGAGGTTAATTAAGGAATTTGCTCAATATCAGTTAGTAAGTAGAGGATCTAGAATTTAATCCATTGTTCTCATGATGCAAACTCATGCCTTTATCTTTTATATGGAGTAAAAATCACAGTCTTATTGCTTATTATTATGAGATCCTTAGCATAACAATGACTCAGGCAGAGTAACCAGACCTTGACTTTGTGTTCTTTTAGAGTGAGAATCTTTTTTGGGGTTTTTTGTTTTGTTTTTTGTTTTTTCATGATGGAAGTAAAAAAACAGCTTCAACAAAGCAAATTATTCTCTCTTTAGGACCCTGTCCATTGAAGAGCTGGTTTATCAGAACACTCCAGAGATATTAAGGACTAGCATCATGTTAATTTTCTGTTCCTACATAACACATAGTAATAATAGGTTAGTAACAACTTTAGCATCTTAAAACATCATACATTTATAATCTCACAGCTTTTTTGGGGGGGGGGGTCAGGAATCTGGACACAGTTTTTCTGTTATTTTGCTCACAGTCTTACCACATTAAAAAATCAAAGTGTCAGAATGCATTGTCCTCTCAAGGGAGAAAAATGGGCTTCCAGTCTCATTGAAGGTGTTGGCAGAATTTTCGCAGTTGTACGAAGGAGGTTTCTGGGGTTTTGCTGGCTGCTGACCGGAGCGCATCCTGAGGATCTAGAAAGTGTCCCCAGATCTTTGCCATACAGTCCTCTCCATCAGCAGTTCACAGTGTCTGTTTTTTTAAGACTGGCAAGAAAGTCTAACCCTTTCTAGTCAACCATGATGGGAGGTCTTATATAATTTAACTCTGGGAGTTATATCTCAAAACTTTTGCCATATAATGTATTCAAGAGAGGGGAGAGTTTTGATAGCCTAGTTTGGTGGAGCTCCCAGATTAAAGCAGGCTTGGAAGCAGGAGTGGCATCCACTTCTTAGAGAAAAGATGAAAGTTATACAAGTGCTCAGCTCTTTCATTCATAGGCTCAGTATGGGTCATCTACGACTCGATGGCACTTAACCACAACAAGAAAAAGAAGTCTGAAGGGAATTGCACTGCTATCCCAAAGGCTGAGCCTCACTGGTTCAGATTCACCAGTGGCTCTGCAGGCGAGAGATCAGCAATTTCCTCCTGTGGGATTCACAGCCAGCAAACACTCTAGAGGGTCAGCAATGAGTCAGTTCTGACTCCAGAGCACTGAGTGAGTGAGGAAATTCAAGAAGTAATGCAGTCTCATAAGGACAAATGCTACATAGGACCATTGTTGTAAAAATAGAAGGCTAACTAACAAAACTTGTGGGAACTCAAGGGGTGGGGGAAGGCTGAGGATGGGTAGGGACAAAACCACAAGGTTATTCAGTTTATTGGGTGGAGGGTGGGGCAGTAAATGGGATGGACCCAGGCGAAAAAACAGGGTAATGATGGGCAAGGTCCAATAGTGATTAATAAAACATAATTCATTAAAACAATTGTATGAAACACAACGTGAATGAATAATAATGTGAAACACACTGTATACAAACTTTATAAGCAAACAAAAAATATTTCTTGGAAAAAAATGAGAGAGAGAAGTAAATAACACTTAAAGGGAGGCAACTACTGAACGGTGTGAAACTCTGGGCTGGAGATGGCAGGCACCATTTCAGCACAACGCTACCCAATACCTCATTAATTAGGAAAAGGTTCTTACATTTGTGCCATCCAGCTTACACATTAACAAATGGAATTCAGCTCCGTGATCTTGCAACTGATTTTAAAAGTTGTATTGAGTTTAGTGAATTTAAATTTAAATGGCCACATAAGACTACTTAAATAAATTCACCATACTGGATAATACATATTTTGGCATTGACCATGTTGGTTAACTTGAATGTGCCTCATTTTCAGAATCTGCCACGGAAAATCCTGCATAGAGTGGTCTGAGGATCTGAGATTTCTTCTACTTTGCGATGATGAAATGACCACCCAGGGCTTGGCTGCCAAGCAACACCTACTATTCCTGCCTCATCTGCTTTGAGAACAGCTTAAGCATTTGCATCAAGTTAAGAGGAGAGCCCAATATTAAGTGGAGCAGAAAGAACCAGATATCAAGTTAAAAGATAGTTAATCTTTATCAGAATTCTTAAATCCATGGCTCTCAAGTCACTGTTGACTCCCAGTGACTCCTTTAAGAGAACAGAACTGCCCCTTAGGGTTTCCAAGGCTGTATCTTCACACAGAGCAGAATTTCACATCATTCTCCAGCCCAGCGTAGGTTAGACCACTTCCCTCTCAGATAGCAACCTATCATTTAATTACTTCACTACTAGAATGCCTTATTGTTGTTGTTGTGTATCACAGAGTTGGACCCAACCCAGAGCTGACCTTCTAGTGGGTTTCCAGAGGCGGTTAAACACACAGGAGGAGATTGCCCATCCTACTCTCATGGAGCAACTGGTGGATTCGAACTGCATGCTTTTGGGATTGCAGTGTAGCATCTTGCCATTGGGTCACCAGAGCTCCCTTGTCAAAATGCTCGCTATATGTTAATTACTGTCTAAAAAATTAGAGTTACTTTTTTAACCTCTGCTTCCTTTTGCTTAGCCTGTTCATTTAACTGTACAATGGTTTACTATCAAATTGAAACAGTTCCTAGCTACTATCTCCCTTAGAATCTGCCTAACAGGCACCATTTTCCCCATCCCCAACTCCATCCAAAGCATTTTCACCAGTGCAAGCTAAGGCATCTGGAAGACCTAACTTATGGCCAACGAGGGGTGACGGTAATTTATGCATCCTTACACTTTCCCAAGTATTTATCCCCATGACAACATGCTACAAAAATAAATGCCTGTTCTTTCCACTTTTCTTCTCATAATTCAAACCTCTTCTAACCCTGAGCCTGATGTGAATGAGTAAAACAGAAACAGTGGTGGGCGGTGGGTGAAACGAAAAATCAATGAAGGATAACACAGTGGCAGAATTATCGACAAAGAGGGCATAGACCACTTCCCCCCAATTACACCAGAAGACAGAACAAACCACTTCCCCCCACAACTGCCTCCATGGAGCTGACCACTTCCAAACCCCACCACTGCAATGCCACCTGTTTCAATTTCACTTGATGACATGTTTTTCCTAATTCAGCTGTTTCCAACTAGTGTTCTGGCAGCACAAGCTTTAGGGGATGTTAATAACTGTTACCAAAATAAAAGGAAAGAGGAGCAGGAGAGGGGGCAGTTAGGATCAAGCACGAGCAGCCCTCAGGTTATGAAGGGAACCATTCCTAAGTGTGTCTTCAAATTCCATTGGAGGTAAGTCGAAACAGGTGCCCACGGTTCTAGCTTTGCTTTACTTTCATGTAAGAAGAGCCTTGCAGCCTTTTTCCGTGATTTAAAAGCTGCATGTGCACCAAGTGAAAGTGACTGTGAGGAAGAATTTGTGCAAGGAGGGAGCATTCAGCTGTTTCCAAGTGAGGGCAAATATGCATGACAGTAAAGGGCAAGTTCTCTCCCCACGTGATTAACTGTCTCTGAAAACCCATGAGAGGGTCAACCCTGGGCCGGTTCTGACGGCACACAACAGCAGCAAAGAACAAGAACAAGCACTAATTGGGTAATCCAAACCGAACCCAGGGTCACTGAGTAGATTCGGACTCCTAATGATCCAACAGAGAGCCTTAGCTACCTAGAGGCAAGAAGCTGCACTGCAGTCCCTAAGGCACGTGGTTCAAGTTCACCAGCTGCTCTGTGGGAGAAAGACAGGCAATCTCCTCCTGTGTGATTAACTGCCATTTAAAACGCACCAGAGGGTCAGCTATGTGTTGGTTCAGACTCAATGAAGTGACCCAACAGAACAGAAGAGAGCTGCCCATCAAGCTTCTGAGTTGAAATCTTTACGAAAGTAGATGCCCTAATCTTTCTCCCACAGAGTGGTTGGCAGTTCGAACCACCTAAGGGACGAGCAATACACAGTGAAAAAAGGTGATCAGCACAATATCACTAAGGCAAAGGAAGACATGGAGAATGATGCAAGAGTTACAGTTAAAAAGAGAAATCCTACTACATGCATTATCCTGCAACCTCAGGAACAAGAATCAGTAAAGCTGAATTGGTAGGCAAATGGGAGAGTACCCAGGACACCATCTACAGCTCTGTCAGAGGATATGTCTATATACTGCTTTTTATGCACCATCAAGAAAACCTTCTATACAGTAGAGAAAACAAGGCACAGAGTCACAAAAACTTCTTAGCTATAACCAAAGATCTTGAGGTAATGAGTCACTGGAGGTGGGGAGCTTACGACCATAGTTTTGGGGGACCAGCTAAGTCAACTGGCATAACATACTTCACGAAGACCAACCACTACATCCAACTGTGTTGCATAATGAGTCTTAAAACTCATGATTGGACATCTAAGTTGCAACCACATGTGAAGCAAAAATAATTAAGAACATCAAAGACGAATGGGAACAATTAAAGTACTAGTGGACCATGCAGACCTCAGCACCCATGACCTTGATACAAGAAGAATTAGACATTCCCACAGTTACCATTACCGACCTTCCTGAAAGCTTTCACAACGGTAGATTGTGGAGAGGGTGGGGGGAAACAGGAAACAAAAGTTAATGTTACAAAATATCTGATATCAATCTGATAGATTATTGGAACCCACAATGTATATGGATGATTCTATGGAAACCAATAAAAATTAACATAAATTAACACACATGCATACAAAAGTAACCCTTTGTGACCTTACGCCTGGACCTGAACTCACTCCATGACATAACCTGTAGCCACACAATACAAGCGATAATGTGAACAATAGCATCAGTCCTTAGAGCAATCAACCACACAAGATCAAAAGGGGAGCTTCTGCACAGGGATAAAGCTTGGGAGGCAGGAAGGGAGCAGAAAGAAGGAAGACCAGAAAGAGGGAAAAGTGGGAAGCGTGCTAGTACAAAGTGAAGACTGCAATCAGTGTCACAAAATATGTACGCATTGTTGAACAGAAAATCAATCTGCTACTTAAGTTTTCACTCAAATCATAACAAGTTTCATAAAACAAAATATGTATGTACTGTTGAACAGAAAATCAATTTGCTGTGTAAATTTTCACTCAAATCATAACAAGTTAAAAAGAGGAGGGGCAAGTGAAAATAAGGCCTGGACTTCCTAGAAATAGTTGTCAAAAACCAACCACATCTCAGTGCCATCATGTTGGAACCAACTCACCGCTGACCCTCCAGTGGGTCGGTGGAGGCTGTGAATCGCACAGAGGAGGCTAAGCTGCCTTTCCCCACCGAAGTCACTGGTGGGTTGTTAAAGTCAGGGACGCACTGCCTTCAGATTAGCAGTTTAAGCCCCTAGGGCTCATGCCACCAGATGGGTTTTTTTCCAGGGCCAGCCTTTTCAGATCCTTAATGAACGCTAAGTCTGTTGTGAATCCCTGAGGAAGGACACGAAGAATATCTTTATTTGGCTTATTTCCCCCAAAATATCTTCTCCCCAGGATTATCTCACCGAGTTATTGCTTGGAGGTACACAGCCTGAGGAATAAAGGCTTGTCTCAGAACTAATACACTTATCAAGAGTTGCGTCACTCCCAATTGTCACTGCCAACATCTACTTCACACTTTTCTTTAAATATTTTTACTGCACATACTTTTTCACTTTAGATTCTTCTCAGCATGAAAACGTGTTCCATCTGCAAACCTTGGCTCTTCTGGTCCTTAAATGCATAGCTGATAAAATTCACAAAAGTTCACCTGTTTTACCTAATACCCTAATTTTTAAACACAGAGCTAACAAAGTGAAAAAGAAAGGAGAGGGATTTACTGATGCTACAAAAATCACAGCTAGAAATTATAAAAGCAGGAGGAACAAGCGATAACTCCACATCTCCTACTGAAGGATGCAAAGACTGTGGTTCAAAGTCCTTCAGTGGCTTGTACGTACGCCGTTGGCTAGTTTGAACAAGACTCTCCGCAGCTGGAAGCACCAGGTGAGAAATGAGGTACAAACAGTTATCTCTGGCTGCTACAGAGAATGCCCCAGATTTCATCAGTTTGTGTTGTTTAAAATCTTCTTCTATTTAGCCCCAGTGTAAATTCCCTTCTCTGCTCCTATTCAGCAACCTCCTTATTCCCAGGGAGGGAAGATATCTGTGAAGAAGAAAAAAATCCTGCCCTGGCCAGCCCCAACTCTGCTTGGAAGTGGAACAATGTTCTACTTTTGACTAGTTCCCCAAAGCAGTGCCCACAGAAGAGCCATGCTGAGTCAGGATGGCCCTATATAAGTGCCAGTAGAAGCAGCCTGGACACAGTTAAATTGTGACAGGGGATCAGAGTGAGCCCAAGAGCCTGGACCCTGGCTATATGGGTTCAAATCCCAGACCAGACACTTCTTTGCTGACATACCTGGGACAAGTGCTCTAAGAGTTCCTCTATGCCTAGATGAGATAAAGCAGGAACAATGGCGTGCCATCAGCAATCCATAAAACCCACTTTATGGTAATGTTAATGATAAAGAAATGCAGAATAATAGCAGTGTATTTTTAACCACAGTAATGCCTTCTAGGCAGAGGCAGTGTGCCCCAGGGAACAGACATCTACCTCGACCTCTGACAGCAGTTAAAGGGGAATTTCTGCTGGGCAAAATTAATGGAAACAAAACTCTCATCCCTTCAACCTCAATCCCTAGAATTCCTACGGCATCACCAGGAGGGCACCTATGACAGGTGCTGGGTTAGCTCTACATTAAAGAGCTGAGACATCGCAGAAGACAGCACAGGCACTACGGGCAGTGTTTCTGGACGGAGTTCACCACAGATTGTGCTTGTTGTATAGCCTCACGCTTGATGTCTGATGGTCTGGTTGAAACTGCTGTAAGGGCAATGTAGACATTAAAGATGATCTTTTGCATGTCTGAGTTTGTGGGACAAGACTTCATTCTGCTACATAAATTATAACACCTCCCAATCCGTTTCCAAACACATGGCAATATCTGGGAAGCTGTTATTCCATCCATCCTGCTCAGGAGTCAGTGCACTCCTGTTCTCTCAAATGTCCTGTGGAAAAATCTCCCTGGTAACAGGTATTAGGATCCGAACGACTAGAATCAAAGACTATTTGCTGATCAAAACCTCTTCTTGTTTCATGAAGATCCTGAAGAAACCTGTGCCTTCTCAGGTTTCTCCAGGGCTCACCCACTTCCTGGCACCATGTACATCAACCTCCCCACTTCCTGAACCAGCCTTCCTCATGGTGAGACACAATCCTCCAGACTGAAGTAATGATGTCATTTACCTAAAGAGACTGAGAAGCATCCGAGGCAACCAGTTTTCCATGTACTGCCCACCTGGAAGGTGTTGCTTCTGGAGCTCTAGGACAGCCCACCTCTTGGGAATGTTGTCCCATCTAAAATCTACAGAACACACAGAGCAAGGCCCCACAACCCATGTTCATAAAGCGTGAACTCTATAGGTAACGGCCACTTACTAACACCTCCCAGCCTAAGCAATGCACCTCTCATGATGCAAGAATGCTAATAGAAAATCAAGAATAAGCAGATAAACAAGAGGAATCTTCCACCTTGAAGGAGACAGAGATGGCTTCATCCTAACTGGTTTAGATCCAAAAAGCAAGTTCCTTTCCCAACCCTAGATTGCTATTTTTATATTTACCATATTTGTAATTTCCAGTTCACAGAAATCACTGGGATAATTCTTCCACTAAGACAACAAGTAAGCAAAAAAGTAAAACCAAACAAGAAAGACATTTTAACAGCTGCAAGACCATTTTCCCAAAGCTATGCCACATCAGCTCTTCCAATTGCTTTCTCTTCTTTGCACCAGAGAAAACTCAGCAAATGCCCTAGTTCTCCCACTGGGTATAGGATGCCAAACTTTATACCAAATATTATATGAAAATCCTTGTTCAGGAATTGAAGGAATTGCAGATTTATAAGTTAGGATTTCTCTTGTGGCAGATCCCAGAAAATTAGCTGTTTGTTTCCTGCAGACAGGAGACAGCTAGGGCCCTCCTACAGAGTGTTACTTCCTGGGAAATACTTCCTGAGCATTAGGCTGACAATAGAGAAAAATAGAGCCTTCATTTACAAGGAATTCCTTTTTTTTTTTTTGCTGCAGCTGAAAGCTTCTTTATTGTGGTAAAATGGCAGCCGCCACGTGCCCCCCAAGGAATTCCTTTTGTGATTTGCTTCCCCAGATTATCAATAAATACACAGAGAAACATGATTTGGGGTCTTCAGTCAAGAATTGCTGGCCCCCTGTTTTATGCTCTCTGCTCTATCTTATTCCTGGCTGTTTGTCTCATTATTAATAATGATAAAATTATTCCATTCTTTGGGACACACACACACACACACACACACCCTGGAATGGTCTGTGAAGGTACCTCTTCTTTAGGCAAAAGCTCTGCCCATTGGATAAATCTAATGCCACAGAAGACTAAAACCATCTGAGACTCTGTGAAGACAGATGGACAGACAGACAGGAGAAAACCTACTTTAACATTCCTCAAACAGCATCTAAGGAAACCACTAACCCAGTGAATAGCTGAGGTCTGAGAAATAACTGAAGCTTTAGAACCTTCCCACAGGATCATGTATGAATTACTAAATGGAGATGCATAATCTACAGAATAGAAAACACTAAAAATCACATGGTAGAGACATTTTCTATTCCATTAAGTCATAGATCCTTCTTTTCCTTAACTTTCCTGAAGAAAAGATCATCAACATTAATGGGATGAATATGAAAAAATTGAGTACAATTTAAGATAAAGCATTAAAAAATGGGACTCACTTGCAAAAAAGTGTATTGCTTCCCTATCACTTGCCCTGGTGTCTACTTCTCACGGTATGCAAGGATGCAGAAGGCTAGCACATTCTTATGCTGATTTTAACCCTTAATTGTTTTTGCACCTGTTAAAATCAGAATTCTTCTTTATCCAAAGAAGATATTTCTTTTTCTCCCATTCCAAACAAAAAATACAGAAAAGCACTATAAAACCAATACACCCAAAAACCAGCCCCTAGAAAAAGCGATATGCTATGAGAACGTATGACAATCGCAGGAACTCTTTGTACTATAGCACACAAGTGTTGTGTTGTTTTTCTTCTTAGTCAAATAACTGTCTTTCCATTTTAACTTTTTAAAATGGCATAGTAATTGGAATTGTCTAGAAAAATCAGGCTACTTAATTTGCATTCTGAGTGGAGAAGTGAAGTAGTAAGCGATTGCTCCTTCCCTGGCTGTTGGTGCTTAATTTCTATATTGGTATTGGTAACGCTGATTAAGGGAGAAGTCTTGGCACCATCCAGGCAACATGTTGGCTAAAGAAGAAGAAAAAACTCAAGTTTCTCACTGAGTGAACTGTTGGGAGTGGAATATTTTATGATGCAGATTTACAAATCTCTGTGAACTCTATGAGCATTTCCTGGGCAATTCATCAAGTGGAACTTTTATGTAAAAACACATCTCGACTGAGCTACTCACAAATGATCCCACGAGCTGCAGTGACTAATTATCAGCCTCAGACCTGTGCACTTTGCTGAAATGCTTTTCTGCAGGCCCTTTATGAACACCATGACAATTCAGCAGCAAGAACCAACGATGGGAAGTTACAATTGCAGGAAGGAATTATGCAAAGTATGTGACCTTTGCAGTAGAATGATGCACTTTTTATTTGATACGACAGACTCTCCCCTAACCTACTCCCACCCTTTGATAGGTCTATGTAATTCCCACTAACAATAAAGAGAGATATGTGCTAAAAATGAATAGCTGCTAACTACGGCCATCTGTTCATTCCTGGTACGAATAAAATTGAATGTCATCACTACCCTATTGGATTTCTCAGTAATGCGCTTTGCTGATAAGAAGTTTTTTAAAAAATACCAATGGCTTTTTGCCTTTCTCTTACTCACACAAGGCATGCCCATTCCCCAGGCTACATAAAGGGGTCTATTCTCTTTTGAATCCAGGCAGCCACTGAGAGGTGCGGTGAGATAAATCCCTGCTTATCAAGATAACTGTTTCCCCACTCCGTATAAATGGAGACAAAGTATACCCAGACTCAAATGATTAAAATGGCCAAATTCTTAGCAGGTTAACTCATTACTTTTCATCCTTCTCTTGTCAGCCCTGAAAGCTAAGTAGCTGTCTTAACAGCCTGCAGCAATCACTTCCAAACAACTCTGTGGCCCTATAGCTATACTAAAGTGGAGTTAATTCATTTTTCCTTTATGAATTACTGGCTGTCAAGAATTTGAGAAAGGTCCCAGGCTTTAATGGAGACCTTTGCAGAGAGCAGCACCATGTGCTCAAAAGCCCAAGGAGTAAGGCTGGGTAGTCAGGAAAGCTGGGAGACTGAAAGTTATTGGTCTGTTTTTTGCGGGGAAATGGTGAGAGAGAGGCCCAAGTGACCCGCTCCAGTCATAGCGAAGTGTCATTTCAGTGAGAACTGGGGGTCACACACCACCCAAAAAGACATGCAATCGTAAAGCGTCACTTCTCTTAGTAAACCAACCTTTTCCAGGCCTTCACCCATCCCTCCAGGGCCCTGTGCTAAGTCTCACTTCCCCAAATCCAAGCATCCTACCATCAGGTGGATCACATCTTCCTCCCAGGCTGTGTGGAGGGCTGTGGTGCTGGGATCCGCTCTCAGCTTGATCATCAGACCTGGTTTCACACGACTTACACTGACAGAACTGCTAAGGATATTTATGAGTTTGGCTAGCAACTAAAGAAAAAAAGGCAATCACAGCTCTCGGGAGAGACTTTTAAAATTTCATTTTATGGCACTATAAAATGAGGCAATACTCTGAGCGTTTAAATGGGTAAATTATTTGGTTGGAAGTGGCTCAAATGTTGGAAAGTGCAGTCACATCAATACATACACAATCAACGAGAATAAGGTACGGTCCATTTCAAAGGGCGCCAAGGCATCAGCAAAAGAGGGCTCATTTCTATTCCACATAAGAGGCTGTATGGGTAGCTGTAGCAATGTAGATCTTTGGGATCAAGTTCGAACTTTGGAAAATATTTAATACATTCAAAATTATTCCTAATCTTACTCTATTCTACTCCCAATAAAGCAGTGTCAGTGTAAAATCGAGCTGGTAATTTATGGGTAAGCAACATATTTTAAGTATATCGTACAAAAAGTATTTGGTTTTCCTCTGAGCATCATTTTTCTAAGCTATTATCCTTAGAAATTACTAAAAATATTAACTATTGTGTCCTGAACAGAATTTTAATAGGACATGCATCATAGTCAACAAGCGTAAAAATAAGTAAAAAGTATATAAGAACTTATAAATGTTTTAAAGGTTTAATATTCAGAACATGGCAAGAACTCTTAGAACTCAACAAAAATGAATTCAGCTTCAAAATGGGCAAAGGATTTGAACTGACATTTCTCCAAAGAAGATATGCAAATAACTCGCAAGTGCACAAAGCAATGCTGACAGTCATCAGTAACTTGTTACTGTGTTAGATGTCCCTAAGTTGAGTACAACTCACAGCAATCTTATGAACAACCGATCTGACCACTGTCCTATTCCTGCGCCACCCGCACCATCTCTGACACACTCAAATGGAAATCAAAACCACAATGAGATACCACTTCACAACTACTAAGATCAGACAGAGAGTAACTAGCTTGGGAGACAAGGTAGAGAAACTGGAACAATTAACTATACATTAATGGTTGGAATGTAAAATGGGGTAGCTACTAGAGAGCTCTGGTGGCCTAGTAGCAAGAAGCTGCACTGCAATCCCAAAGGTGTACAGTTCGAGGCCACCAGCTGCTCTGTAGGAGAAGGATGGGCAATCTCCTCCTGTTTGATTAACTGTCTCTGAAAACTCTCTGCAGGGTCAGCTATGGGTTGATTCCAACTCTATGATACTCAACAAATAACAACAACTATTAAAAAATCCCTTCTTTTTTTGGAAGACCCTAAAATAATTAAAGTTTTTCACTGATATGTACCTAAGAGAAGTGAAACAATCTTCACCCAAAAACTTGTAGATGAATGTTCACAGCAGTACTATTCATAATAACCAAGATGTGGAATCAACCCAAATGCCCCTCAACTGATGAAAAAAAAGAACAGGTTGTATATTCTGGAATAACAAGGAACAAAGTACTGATAGATGTTACAATACAGGTAACTCAGATAAAAGCATTATATGTTCAATGAAAAAACTCAGTTCCAAAAGTCCACATACTGTAAAATCCTGTTACACAAAATAACTGTAAAATCCTGTTATACAAAATAGGAAAGTCCTCTGAGACAGAAAGATTAGTTGTTTCCACAAGTTGGGGAGGGTGAAATGAGGAGGCACTACTATTAAGAGAAACAGAGTTTCCATTTAGGGTGATGAGAATGCTCTGCTATTAGACAGTGGCGATGACTGCACTTGTAAATATACAAAACCCACTGGACAGGACAGTATCAAGAGGGCCATTTTAGGGTATGTGGATTACATCTCCACAAAAATAATATTTACTAGTAATGAAATAGTACCAAAGAAATAAAAAAAATAATGAATTTCCTCTACTCTTCTTCTCTTTCCCTCCCTAATAACCAGTCCTACCATTAAAATTTTTAGCAAAACTTTTCATAAATTTTGTACACTTAAATCTGCAGTTAGGGACTTCTCCAAATTATTGAGGAGTAATGATGCCAGTTTAAAGACTAAGACGTGTCTGATTCAGGCCACAGTCTTTCTGATTACTTGTTATCCATCTGAGAGCTGGACATTGAATAAGAATGACAGAAAAAGAATTGAGGCCTTTGAGCTGTGGTGTTGGAGAAGAGCACTGAACATCATGGACAGACAAGAGAATGAACAGATGCATCTGGAAGAAGGAAGCAGCCAGAATGCTCTTTGGAGGCAAGAATGATGAGAATTTGCCTCACATATATGGGCACGTTGCTAGCAGGTACTGTTCCTTGAAGAAGGACGTGATGGTGGGAAGGGTGGAGGGTCGGCGAAGGAGAGGAAGACCCTCGACCAGGTGGACTGACATGGTGACTGCTGCCGTGGACTCTTGTATTCAGGAAGTGGGAGGGTGGCGCAGGATAGAGCAGGGTTTTGTTCACAGGGTTGCTATGACTCGTATTCAACTCAATGGTACCTAACAACACCAACATAAGCATAATACACAAAGGCATGTCAAAAGGCCTTTTAAGAACACAATGGGCAATGTGATTGCCTTTACATATGCCTTAGCCATTCCTCCACATTGGAAACCTGAGGAATAGAGTGTGGAGAAGGCGGTAGAGAATGTTGTTGTTGTTGTTGTTGTTATGTGCTGTCAAGTCGCTTGCAACCCATAGTGACCCTATGTACAACAGCCCTAAACTCTGCTCTGTCCTGTGCTAATTGCACTGTCTCCGACACTCCCATCCCAATTAATCCAGTCACTGAATCAATCCACCTCATAGAGGGCCTTCCTTTCCTGCGCCGTCCCTCCACTCTACCAAGCATGATGTCCCTCTCTAAGGACCAGTCCCTCCTTACAAGATGTCCAAAGTATGTCAGACGGAGCCTCAAAATCCTTGCCTCCAAGAAGCCACCTGGTTTAACCCTTTCCAGGATGAATCTGTTTGTTTTCCTAGCAGTCCATGGTATTCTCAATACTCTTCTCAATACTCTTCTCCAGCACCACAGATCAAAGGCATCAATTCTCCTTCTATCCTCCCTGGTCATTGTCCAACTCTCTGATGCATAACAAGTGATTGCAAAGAGAATGGAAGTGGGAAATCCTATCCTCCCAAGGATTAAGGATCTGTGAGTTTCTGTGACAATTCTGCTTGATTTTGTCACAGTTATCTCAATCTATTTGAAACCAACTTGTCAATGTCCCTTCTCCACCACTCACTTCACCCTGCTTCTTCCACAATTTTGATCTCCACTAACATCAAGAATTGAGAGTTAGAAGCCAGTTATCCTCCTTCTACTTCACACACCATATATGAATAACCATGTCTTTCCGTTTCAATGTAACAGATCTTGTTCACCAAGACAATTAAAAACAAACCCCAACTGTCAGCTCCTGACAACCTCATGGGTCTCAGAGTACAACAGGGCTCTACATTGATTGTGAGTGAGTTTTCAGAAGTGGATCACTTGGCCTTTCTTCTGAGGTGCCTCTCTCTGGATGGGACTCACCAATCTTTAGGTCAGAGCTGAATCAATTAACTGTCTACATCACTCAGGAACTCCAGCACAAGACTCACTTCTCTATTCTTGTCAATGCCATACCAGCTTGTACCTTTGTTTTCTTGTCCAGATATTGGAATAGCTTTGCTGCTACAGTCTATTTATCCTAGCACCCATCCAAAAAAGTATTTATAGGATATGAATTCTTAAGAAGCCATAGTGGCATAATCATTAAAGTACCTGGTTGCTGATCACAAAGGGCTGGTCACTCAAATACACGCATTAGCTCCACAGAAGAAATACTGGGAGGTCTCCTTCCATGAAGCATACACACTTGGCAAGTCTATGGGACCATTTCATTCTTTTTAGGCAGATCACTCTACGTCAGAACTGATCCAGGAGCAATGGGTTCTGTTTGTTTTGTTTAAACTTTCTGACACAGAGGAAATGAAGGTGAAGAAGAAACTGTCTTTATCATTAGATAGTTTCAAGTTTAATGGAAGAGAGAAAGATAAGGCTGACAAATTAAGAGAAAATACTTTTACAAGATGAAATGCTGTCAGAACAGAATGTGGACTTCCGGCTACTGGGAAGAATCAGAGGGTGAACTGTGAATTGTGAATTCATGACTGAATAGCTTTTGTAGGCAAATTGAAGGGAAGGGGCATTTATAAGCAGTGAAGAGCAAGCAGAATGCTCAGATGTTAGGAGATGAGCACCTTAACAAGTTCAAGAACAGGTGCACATTGAAGGATTCAAACATCAGATGGAAAAAAGAGACAGTGGAGTATCTTTGTAAGTACTGGGGTTTAAGATAAACCTTAAAAGAAACTCGGGGTCAAAGTGTAAAATATTTCAAAAGTGTCAGTACAGTTTGCATTTTCCTCGACACACATGGAGGAGGCAGCCAGATCATTAAGTGCATCTCTGACTCATATTACCTGGAATAGAGAATAGGATAGCCCCGGTGGTACACATCATTAAACATGGAGCTACTTGTTGAAATTCAAACACATACCCCCCCCCAGGCAATGTTGAGGAGAAAGATCTGATGATCTGCTTCCACACATATTAAAGCTAAGAACCCCTTTGGGGTAGTTTCACTCGACCACATGATCACATGTAGTTGTTATGAGGTGACGGCAACCTGTCGTCCCCCAAAACAACAGAGGATGAGGGCAGGTGGCAGCTCTAAAAGCCATTGCAATCTTACAAGTAACCAAGAAAGATTAGAGGAAAGAACACTGGGTTAGACACAGTGAAGGGATGAGTCAAGGGCCCCCTGGAAATGTCTCAGCAGGGCAAGTGAATATCAGGTCAATTCTAAGATCTGTGGGACACCAGGAGAGGAAAAGGCTGGTAGCCCAGCTTTGGTTGTGCTGGGACTGGGGAATGATCTTTCCCAAATGCAATTCTGACTTTATCAATCCATGACCTAAAATCCTTTGCTGGGTTCTCCATGTCCTTTAGAACATGTTTTCCTCTGAATTATGGGAATATCTGCCTATGTCACAAAATAACTCAGGAGTAAGATGTCTTGATTCAATTCCAAAGACACCCAGGGTAACCTCCTCCAGGGCCTCAGTTTGCTCACTTTCAAGCTCAAAGTTAACACAGACCTTCTTAAAGTGTTATGAGGCTTTAAAAGAAAAAAAAAAGCATGACTGTGTTCTGCACAAATCTCAATATATAAAAAGTGTTCAATGAATGACAGCAGAGTTTTCCAAGAAAGACACATAGAATTACTTTAATCCCAAATCATACTAAACCCAAAATCTCTGTAAATGTTCATTAAAATTAATAACATTTAATAATAATAAAAAAAGAATAGAAGGTCTGTAGGCAACCTACAGGGATCATGGAAAGTGGGCAGTTTCAATCCACCTGCTTTTCTGTGGGAGAAAGATGTGTCAGCTTGCTTCCGTAAAGACAGCCTCAGAAACCCTACAGGGCAGTTGTGCTCTGTCCTTTAGTCTCTATGAGTTGGAATCAACTCAACAGCGATGACTTTAGAAAGGTCTTTTTTGCTTTATAAAACTTAAGTCAATTACATGATGAAATGAAATCACAAACAATATTTTACATGTAGAGAAGTTGAGGTCAGCTATCCACTTGCTCTCCCCAAAGCACCTTCCCTTTGGTGTTGTTGTTTTACCATCGGGTCGGAACCCACTATAGCTCACCCTCCTGTGGGTTTTCAGAGGCAGTTAATCGCATGGGAGGAGTTTGCCCATCCTTCTCCCATGAAGGGTTGGTGGCCTTGAACTGCGTGCCTTCAGGATTGCAGCACAGCTTCTTGCCATTAGGCCACCAGAGCTCCCTCCTTAACTTTAGCGCACTGAACAAAGTAAAATGTCTATCAGAGATGAGACAGTGATACAAAGAAAGAGACAAGAAACAAACACTAAAGCCCCCATCTCACTAGCAGCCACCAGAATGGAGATTCCCCATATCAGGCACACAAATGAAGTCATTAAGGTTAGCAAGTTTAAAAGTTAAAAACAAATAGTAAAATAAAATTGCACCCAAGTTCTGTAGAAGAAAGCCCCTGCATTTTGATGGCGTGACACTAAACCTTCACACAAGTGCAGTGTCAGGAAAAAACGATTCCAGTGTGCTGAGGGACCGTACAAGAGCACTAGGTTGTGGGTTTGCATTCTCAACCTTTGTTAAGTGCCATCAACGCTTCCTATTTGTCTCAGACAAGATCAAGGGCAAGGTTGACACTGTGCTGCAGGGAAGACCATTTTCCCTGTCACAGATTTTTTTTTCTTTTTAACAAAAGGAAACTCACCATATATCACAACAAAGGCCTTCATTTCTTGTTGGCTTTTATTCTGCAGGGATTCTCTGATCGCACTGTGTGGGGCCATGAAGAACGGTCCCAAAACTCCTTTCTGGAAGAATCAGCAAACCCCTACTGGAAATACATCTTCTCTCTTGGCTGCTTCCCCAGAGTTCCCCACCGGGAACCATCGCACGCAGCCAGGAGGACAGCCTAGATGAATGGGCCTGAGGCCTTCTTTTTCAGGGCACGCTATGATTCTTAAAGAATTTGCATAGGTGATGACTGTCCCCAGTCCACAAAAAGCCACTGGGTCCACAGAGGTCCACTCACAAGGCCCGCTCAAACTCACCATGAAAAGGGGATTTCACATTCCGGCTCAAAGGAGGGCGAAGCCTCCGACCAGCAGCTTAAAAACAGGCTGCTCAAGGGCCAACACAAACAGCTTCTCAACTTCCATTATAAGAGCTTTTCATCAACTCTTGGAATCCTTTGTATTGTAGAAACCATTTTCCACCCAAAACGAAACACATTAAACAGTGGTCCCAGAAGGGCTTGGGCCAAACCAATTTACCCCAGCAAATAGTCTTGCTGTGGAACAAGCCACAGTGGTTAAAATTCTGGGCTTTGGGCATGGAGCAGTGGAGACCTGATTCTGGCTCCATTACTTAACAGCTGCGTGCTAGTGGGCAAATTCTCTTCCTGACCCTCTGTTTCCTCGTCTAAAAAACGGAGGCTAATAAAGAAACGCCGTCTACTGTTGTGGAGTGCAGATCAAGAAAGCATGGGCTCATCTCCGCAGAACGCTTCACACCATGACTCAACAAAAGCTGTTGTTATTTTTGCTTCTGTGACAATGATGAACTAATTAAACAAAATACCCCTACCATGCTGTGATTTTCTTCTGACTCTTTGAAAGTCTTGGTTGATTAACTGATGTGGTTCTCTCTTGTGGCTCTTGTTGAAATGTGGTCCTGTTTCGCTTGAAATAAAACAAACAAACAAAAAACCCAAAAAACAAAACTCTATGCATTCAAGTTGACTCTGCCTCACAACAACCCTCCGCCGGGATTCTGAAGCTGTAAATCTTTACACAGAGAGGGACTGCCCAACTTTCGTCAGCAGAGGAGCTAGTGTATTTGAACTGCTGATCTTTCAACCAGTAGCATAACACTTAATATCCAGTGCTTCCAGAGTTCCTTCTAGAAATTAAAAGAGGATTAATCCATCAACTCCTGGGTTTCTTGGTTAGTTTGTTTTACTATTGTTAGTTGGTTTGATCATTTGTTGAATAATCTTTGCATCTATCAAATCTGCTCTTGGAGGCTGGTGGCCTCTGACACCATTGCCTTCTTTTAGTATCACTGTTCCCTTCAGCTTGGGGTACAGCCTGCCTTTCCAGCACAGAGATGCTACAAGGTTAATATCTCCAAAGGATGCTACTGACAGTGTTTAGAAATATTCAAAATCTTTGGGTTGAGTGTTCACAGCATTTCCCCATCCCAGGCAGCACTTACTGCCCACAGAATCTCAACTACAAAACCTCATCCTTTCCTCTCCACGTGCCATGTGAGTTCCCACTTCTGAAGTCTTTTTTCCTGCTCATCCATGAATTCTGTTATTCTTGTTAGGTACTGTTGAGAGGACTCTGATTCTTAGTGCCCCCACAAACAACATACCTGAGCCTGGTCCTTTGGCAGCTTGGTAATTGTGCCCAAACCCACTGTGTTATTCACTGTCAGTCCATTTAACTGAGGGTCACTTTCTCATTTGCTGATCTTTCACTTTTTCCAGTATGCTGTCTTTTCCCAAGGATGGGCCCCTCTTAACAACATGCCTAAATAGCGCGAGATAAAGTTTTACTATCCTCGCCTCTACAGAGCACCCTGGTACGTCTTCCAACACAGACTTGTTTGTTCTTTTGGCAGTCCATGATATGAGGGATACTCTTTGCCAACACCACAATTCAAAAACATCAATTCTTCTTTGGCTTTCTTTATTCATTGTCCAACATGAATTCTACATCTGGTAAAAGCTTTTCCATTTTTTTTTTCTAGTTCTGTGTAAATATCATAATTTATCACAGAAACTGTTCTAACTCGTCCCTCCTCTGTATGTGCCTCACATTTTTTTAACAGAAATTTTTATTTCATACTGGTTTACTTATAAAGTTCATATACATTGTTTTTCACACCTGATCTTTCCCCTTTCCTTTTCCCACCCCTCCTTCTACCAATCAAACTATGTGACCCTATGATTACCTCCCTGCCTATCCTCACCCCTCTGCTTCCTATCCTCTGCCCCTTGGATCCTTATACATGTTTTACTAGTTATATTTCTATAATAATAGACTTATACTTATGGGACTGGGTTAGTTCACTTAGCCTAATGCTCTTCAGTCCCTCTCAAGTTGTCATTATTGTTGTGTGCTGTCGAGTTGCCTGTGACTAACAGTGACCCTATGTGTAATAGTCCAAAACCCTGCTCTATCCTGTGCCAATCTTATTGTCACTGACACACTTAACCCCATCACCCCAGTCACTGATTTAATCAAGGGTGTTCCTCTCTTGCGCTGTCCCTCCAACCTCCCAAGCATGACATCCATCTCCAAGCCTTGTAACATGGCCAAAGTATGTCAGACAAAGCTTCAGAATCCTTGTCTCCAAGGAGCAGCGGGTGAACCTGTTTGTTCTCCTAGCAGTTCATGGTATAGTCAATACTCTGCTCAGCACCAAAGATCAAAGTCATCAATTCTCCTTCTATCATTGTCAAGCTTTCTGATGCTTTTCAAAATCATCGCTCCTATGTGCTGTGTAGTATTCCATCATGTGAATGTACCACAATTTATCAATCCATTCAGTTGTGGTTGGACATTTGGGCTGTTTCTATGTTCTTGCAATGGTGAATAACACTGCTACAAACAGTGGTGTACAAATTTCTGTTTGTGCCTTAGTTCTTATTTTCTCAGGGTATATTCCAAGTAATGAATAGCTGTGTCATATGGAATTTCCATGTTCAGCTTTTTGAGAAAACGCCAAACTGCCTTGCAGAGTGTTTGTACAATTTTACAATTCCACCAACAGTGTATAACACACTCCTCCACATCCTCGCTAACATTTATTACTTCTTCTTGTTGTTATGTGCTGTCAAGTTGCTTCCGACTCATAGCAACCCTATGTACAACAGCCCTAAACCTTGCTCTATCTCCTGCCAATCTTATTGTTTCTGACACACCTATCCCAATTACTCCAGTAACGGAATCAATCAATTTCATTGAAGGTCGTCCTCTCCTGCATTATCCCTCCAGCCTCCCAAGCATGACATCCCTCTCCAAGGACCGATCCCACCTTGCAACACATCCAAAGTATGTCAGACAGAGCTTCAGAATCCTTGCCTCCAAGGAGCAGCCTGGATTCACCCTCTCCAGGTTGAACTTGTTTGTTCTCCTAGCAGTCCATAGTATATTCAATACTCTTCTCCAGCAACAAAGTAAAAAGCATCAATTCTCCTTCTATCGTCCCTAGTCATTGTCCAGATATCTGATGCATAGCAAGTAATGGCAAAGACCGTGGCCTGTATCAGGCACACCTTATTCTCCAGCCTGACATCGTTTCTCCTCAGTACCTTGGAGAGGTCTCTGACAGCAGACTTTCCCAATTCAATTTGTCTTTTAATTTCCTGGCTGCTGGTACCAAGAGTGCTGATTGTAGAGCCAAGTAAACTAAAGTTGTAAACAATCTCAATCTCTTCACCGTCTATCATGATGCTGCCAAATCGGCTCAGTGGTGTGAATTTTTGTTTTCTTCATGTTGAGCTTCAATCCATATTGAAGGCTACAGTCCTTGACCTTCTGCTGCAAGTGCTTTAGGTCCTCCTCAGTTTTAGCAAGCAGGGTTGTGTCATCTGCATAATGTAGATTGTTGATAAGTCTACATCCTGTCCTGAAGTCACACTTCTCATAGAGCCCAGCCTCCTGGATAATCTGTTCTGCATATAGATTGAAAAGATATGGAGATATGACACATCCTTGATGCACACTTTTCCCAATTTTGAACCATGCAATGTTTCCTTGCTTTGTTCTGACGACTGCCTCCTGGTCCAAGTATAAGTTTTGCATAAGCACAATCAAGTGTTCTGGGATTCACATTCTTCTCAGAGTCAGCCAGTTTCTTGTGATCCACAAAGTCAAATGCCTTTGCATAGTCAATGAACTTGCTGTCCTGTTAATATTTGCCACTGCAACTGAGGTGATATGGTATGTCATTTTTTTTTCTTTTCTGATTTGCATCTCTCTTTATGCCAAGGATTTTGAGCATTTCTTCATGTGTCTGTTGGCCAGCAGAATATCTTCCTCTGTGAAAATTCTTTCCATGTCTTTGGCCCATTTCGTAATTGAATTATCAGTCTTTTGATTATGGAGGCCTTGACACCCTCTGTCATAGGTAATGATTCTTTGCTGTGCTCTGGAGGTTCATTTGCTGGACATGACAACCAAGCTATCCTAATACATGGGAAACATGGCCTGGCCCAAATCTATCTCTCCTCAGTCCCTTCCATGTTTCCTAGAAATGACTGAAAAATTACATATCATCCAATTTGCATATACACTGCCAATCCAAAGGCATATCATTTAAATTGCTCTCAGGGAGAAAGATGAGCTATCTCTTCCCACACAATTTACGGTCTCTGAAAGCCCACGAGAGGGTCAGATATGAGGCAGTTTCTATCTCTATAACACATGAAAACAACAACAAACACACACACTTATACTACTGGACCAACAATGATAATCCATTCAGGATTTGTGATGGCTAAATTTATATGGCAATCAGTAAGGCTATGGTTTCCTGTGTGCTGCCAAATCGGAACTGCCTCATAGCTGACCATCCAGTGAGTTATTCGAGATAGTTTTAATTGCATGGGAGGAGATTGTCCATTTTTCCTCACAGAGCAGCTGGTGGATTCAAACTGTGGTTTTTTTCAAACAGTAAACCAGGTACTACTCTACAAATGCAATGCAATAGGATGTGATTATCATTCATACTGTAATCTAAAATAATCAGTTTGCCAAAGGGATATTTGTTAGGATCTGATCTGCATTCAGACTAAAAAGAAATATTTTGGGGAAAACTTATTCTCTCTCACTCCACTCTATACTTTTCCATCGAATGATCTCCAGACCTTGAGACACAATCTTGCAGCCTTCTCAATTTTGGGATTTTTCACATCTCCTAAATTATATGAGGCAGCAGAACTTGGAGAAGTCTCTAAATTGTTGCCTAAACTACCAATTTTGGATTTTTCAAAATTGTGTGTGGGTCTCACACACATACACACAAAGACTGATGCAAGTGGTTACATAAAAGTAAACAGTCCAAATGTCCATCAATGAATGACTGGATTAAGAAACTGTAGTACATCCACAGAATAAAATACTATGCATCACTTCACTTAGGGGCAAGAATTTTGAAAAATACTATAGAACGTCGGAGAGGCTAGAGAACATTAAGCTGAGTGAACTAACTCAGGTGCTTAAGAACGAATGCTATTGTACAAGACCATTATTGTAGAAGCAGAAGGATAGCCAGGGAGATGTGGGAAGGGGAGGGAACAGAGGGATGAGGGAGGAGTGATGAAGTGAGTGGAGGAAGGGAGTGGGGAAAAAACCACAAATCAATGTATATGAATGAAACACAAGGAAAAAGAAAAGAGAACAATAAAAAAAGTAATTGGGGGAAAGGATAGGCATGATCAAAACAACCTGTGGTAAAATCAAAAGAAAAGGACAAGCCAACAGGAATACCACCCCTGCTGTCGAGTCAGGACTGGGTTCTGGAGGCTGGAAATCTTTACAGAAAGAGACTCTCCATCTTTCTCCCAAAGAAAACCCTTTGTTCAGTAGCCCCATACATTACCCACCACTGTACCTACCGGGGCTCCTTAACCGGCAGGAGGAACATTTCAAAGGCAGAAGATAGGAAAACAGCTACTCTCCCTAACCCATTAAAATGACTTAGACAAATCAGTAACAAAAAGACCAACAAAAGAATACCACCAAGGATTAAATACGGGAAGATGTTTAGCCTTACTCATTATAAAAAAAAAAAAAGCAACACGTGAATGTCAATTTTACCAATTAGAACAACAGAGATCAAAAAAAGCCTGAAAAGCAAACTGTGTTGGCAGAGACGGGAAAAAGGCATGCTCACACTGCTGGTGGGACTGTAAACGGTCCAGTGCCTGTAAGGAGGAAGAGTTGCGTTAGAAACACATGTCTTTTGTCCTAGTTATTCTATGGGTAGAAATTCATTCTTCAGATAGATTCATAAATGCATGGAATGAAAGTTATCAAGGGTATTAATCATTCAACTGTGTATGAAAAGAAAATGATCAAAACAACTTAAAAGTTATTTAGGAAGAGACTGAGCAACCCTATGTACAATAGCCCTATACCCTGCTCTATCCTATGCCAAATTTATTGTCTCCCAACACATCTACCCCCATTACCCCAGTCACGGAATCAATCTATCTCATCAAGGATCTTCCTCTCTTGAGCTGTTCCTCCACCTTCTATTATATTACTTATATGATATGACGTTATAATGTTGTTGGTATTGTGCCATCGAGTTGCTTGCGACTCATAGCAACCATATGTACAAGAGCCCTAAATGTCGTTCTATCCTGTGCCAACCTAAACATCTCAAACACAGTCATTCCCACCACTCCACTCACAGAATTGATCCATCTCATCGAAGGTCTTCCTCTCCTGCACTGTCCCTCCACTCTCCCAAACATGATGTCCCTCTCCAAGGACCAGTTCCTCCTTGCAACATGCCCAAAGTATGTCAAACGAAGCTTCAAAATCCTTGACTCCAATGAGCACTCCTGCCCCACCCTCTCTAGGACAAACCTGTTTGTTCTCCTTGCAGTCCATGGTATATTCAACACTCTTCTCCATCACCACAACTCAAAGGCATCAATTCCCTTTCTGTCATCCCTATTAATTGTCCAACTCTCCAATGCATAGCACGAAATTGCAAAGACTATAGCTTGGATCAGGCGCACCTTAGTCTCAAGCCTGATGTCATTGCTTTTCAGTACTCTTGAGAGGTCCCACACAGCTGACTTTCCCAATGAAATTCGTCTCTTGATTTTCTGGCTGCTGTTAACAAGAGTGTTGAGTGTGGAATCAAGTAAACTAAAACTGTTAACTATCTCAATCTCTTCACCATCCATACTGATGCTGCCAATTGGCCCAGTGGTGAGAATCTTTGTTTTCTTGAT
>NW_006399863.1:5267935-5342852 GCF_000299155.1 Elephantulus edwardii | reverse complement strand
TGGAGAAGAGTATTGAATATACCATGGATGGCTAAGAAAGCAAACAGGTTCATCTTTGAAAGGGTTAAACCAAGCTGCTCCTTGGAGTCAAGGATTCTGAAGCTTCGTCTGACATACTTTGGACATGTATCAAGGAGAAATAGTCCACGGAGAAGGACATCATGCTTGGCGGGGTGGAGGGACAGTACAAGAGAGGAAGACCCTCTATGAGGTCGACTGAATCAGTGACTGGAGTAGTGGGGAGACAGTGAGATTGGCACAGGATAGAGCTGGGTTTAGGGCTGTTGTATGTAGGGCTGCTATGAGTAGCAAGTGACTCAACGACACATAACAACAACAACAACATGCAAAGTTTAAATATGATATTGCTATAAAAATAAAATATATTTTATGTCTTCAATGATTTCCTATCAGGGAGAAAAAGGAGGGAGGGAGAATATCCAGAAGCAAGATGTTTCCATCCAAACGTTCCTTCCAAATCTCTCAGTGTCTTAGGAAGGTAAAGGTCTACCGCCATCCTTCCTGAACCTTGTAAAGTCACCCTTCTTGTATATGAGTGGCTTACCGAGAGAAGACCAATGGGCACTTTCATGCTTGGCATGATCGTCTACTGTTCTCGTGCATCCATCTCTACTCTCCTCTTTTTGTGTTGACATGAAAATTTCAGTCATAACCACAACCACAATGCTCAGTGCTTCTCCTACATGTGCAGGGTGCTTCTGACCATAGTCCATGAAAGAAGAGCTGTATTTGTCTCCCTTTAATACACATAAAATTTTTCCATGACATGAAGGAGCTTACCCAAGTTGCCACAGCAAATGACTCTATTGTTTCTTAAGATGGAGTCTATTTCAACTCCTTCATTTACTGTTCTGATAACAAAGGACCGTTTGAATAACCTGGGACAAGAATGTACTCTTCCTATGAAGTAGCAGGAGGTCTGGGTTAGATGCCGTGCATGAACTCCCAGAGTGGTGTTTGGCTATCTGCGCAGGAATCCCTAAAGAGCCCATGTTTTGTGTGTGTAGGTGGCAGGACAACACCCACACTCAGCAAGACGACAGGACACCTATCTGCCAATTACCCAGTGAGTGTTTCTCACCAAGGCCCATTCATTGCAGGTTATCAGAAGATACCTTGGCTATTCATTACTACAGTTGACTTGTTCTCTCCACGGTAATTATCTGGGAGCAACATATCATGCTCTCCTTAGAATCATCAAACTGACACAAGATTAAATAGCAGAGGGCTCTGAAGTTAAATTTAAAACCACTCTCCTACACTTCAGCTCACACGTCGCACTGAGCTCTATCAAGCTCCAGGAACATTCCAGCTGACCAGCGCCAAATGCCAGCAAGAGACCCTTCCATTTACTTCGCGTGACCATCTGAGAAAGGTGGTGGATACATTCTCCAAACTTTTAGAAAGAGACTTTTCTCAAGACTTGAAACAACAGTTTGCAAAGGGATTGGTTGTAGAAAATATTCCACTTTAAAATGGTTAGAATGGCCTGAAAAGATACTTACATTTCACTGCTGTGTCCTCCATGAAAATTCAGTCTGAGTCTCATAGGAAACAGTGCATTTCTTCAAAACACTGTGAGAATTAACTTGACATGCTTTTTTCCCCCATCTCACATTGGAGAAAAATTACAGTAGATAAATTATTGGGCACACAATTTGGTATGTAATTATAAACAGTGCTTATTCAACAATGTTAACTAATTCTTTTTTTAAAAGTTGGATTGATTGCAATGCTGGAGTTCAAACTTTAATCTCATTGAACTTGCACTAAGAAAAAGGAGCCACAACAGCTGTTCATGGAGAAATGCATTTCTGTTCCCAATCCTAGGTGGCAATTTGCTCTAAGAGGCAAAAGTCCCAATACTCCTTTAGTGCATAGCTGACACACAAGTAGCCATGAATGATTTGGAATCAAGTTGGTAGCAAAATTTTGCAGTACCCATGTGACATGAATAACTAAGCACTCAGTTACTGTCTGAAAGGTTGGTGGTTCAAACCCACCTAGAAGTAGCTTGGAAGGAAGAACAAATGCAAGCCTAGCTCAGAGATATCACGAGTTCAGTTCCCCACCAGTGCATTAGTGAATAGCATAATAAATTCACAGAACTGTTTGTTTCTTTCTTTATTAGTGTATACAGAGAGCTCTGGTAGCTTTGTTGTTGTTGCTGTTAAGTGCCACTGAGTTAAGTACAACTCATAGTGACCTATGAACAAAAGCCCTTAATCCTGTCCTATGCTTTGCCATCCTCATCATAGCTGATACATTTGGACCCATGGCTGCAGTCACTGTGTCAATTCACTTAATTGGGGGTTTTCCTCTCTTTTACTGACCCTTCACCTTTCCAAATATGTCCATTTCCAAGGGATAGCCTCTCCTACCAACATGTCCAAAGGATGAGAGATGAGACTTCGCCATCCTTGCTACCAAGAAGCACTCTGGTTGCACCTTTTCCAAGACATACCGGTTTGTTCTTTAGGCAGTGCATGGGATAGTCAGTACTCTTCTTCAACACCAAAACACAAAGGCACCAATTCTCATGTCATCCTTATTCACTCTCCAGCTCTCAGATGCCTAGCAAGTGACTGAAAAGACCATGGCCTGAATCAGGCACACTTTAGTCTTCAAACTGACATCACTATTTTTTCAGTAATTTGGAGAGGTCCCTGACAGCAAACCTGCCCATAGCAGTACATCTCCTGATGTCGTGACTGCTGGCACCAAGACTATTATAGATCCAAGCAAGATGAAATCATTGATAGTTTCAGTCCTTTCTCCATCTACCATGATGTTGCCTTTTAGCCCAATAGGAAGCACCTTTGTTTTCTTGATGTTAAGATATAATCCATATTAAGGTTAATGCTTAGTGAGTGGTAAGGAATTGTGCTGCCAATGCAAAAATGTGTGGTTCAAATCCACCAGCTGCTCCCAGGAGAAGGATGGGCAATCTCCTCCTGTGCAATTTACTGCCTCTGAAAACTAGTTGGAGGGTTAGCTATAGGTCAGTTCTGACTCAACGGTACACAACAACAAGTACATTCAACTGATATGGTTATACTATAGTCTACTAAGTGCATGAGAATATTCTGGGGGAAAAAATGGAAATATTGTGAGAATTACCAAAATGTAACACAGAGACAAGAAGTGAACACAGGCTGTTGGCATAAAAGCCACACCAATAGGCTTGCTTTTCTCAGGGTTGCCACAATTTCATATCCGTGCTAGAAAGTATAGTGCAATAAACCAAAGTATGTCTGCATTAAAATCGTCATGACTCCCAACAAAAGAAATTTTTCAGTCTTTTTCAGGTATAACAATGATGTATTTTCCTCATAAAAATAATACAATACCCACTCTTTTTTTTTTTTTAAATAAGGGCCTCCCGAATGAAGGCTTTGAACCAACATAACCTTGCACATTGAGGAGACTCCATTGTGGAGGAAAGTCATGGTCACTGTGGAAGGGTCTGTTTCCCTACAACCTGAACTAGTAATTGTGGTTAATGAAGTGACAGAATTCACATTTCATAAGGAAAGCCATATAAAGGAAATAAGATCTTATTTTTCTAGAAAGTGATTTATAATAATACTGAGAAACTATTTTCTAAGAAAAAAAAATAAAATTCCTTTCCTTCTTCAACACTGACAGAAAACACTAGTGTATCTGGAGAGATTTACTATTTGCTGATGTTCATCCATATGGTAGTACCAAGCGAAAGCCAGGAGTGGGCAGAAACAAGGAAAAGAAAAGCGCCTAGGAAAAAAAAAAGAATATACTTTACTCAATCAAAATAGTGTCTCTTATTGTGGGACTAGAATTTGATAGGCCTCATTAACCCAAAGCTCTTTCTTCATCTCATTACAACTACTATTGCTAGCTTTTAATATGTTTGCAAAGTGACAATGGTTTTGCCCCTCTCCAGAGAAGCTGAGACATATACTGCACTATAAAATACTTCAACTGCAAAGCAAGGTGTCTTCCTACCATCTTCTTTATCATTCTAGAGGGTACTGTCAGACTAGAGCACAGGAACAGAAACTCCTGCAAACGAGCTTTTAGTAAAAAAAGAAAAAAAAATATGGGACATAAAGTCCTGATTCTATTAACTAGTGCTAGCTCAGCAAAATGTTACCCATGGCAAGCCCCTCCCCAAGGCCAGGGCTGGAAAGGTGCACACACCAACCCCTGGCTGCATCTCAAGTGTTCAAAACCATTTCCAAATATAGAACCCACTTTATGTTTGCAGGAGCTGTAAATCAGTGCAAACAATTTTTTTCCATCCCCCAATAAAATATTTGCACCCCAAGCAAAATCGGCCCATTGCTGGCTTGCTACCAGTTCTGCTTGGGCATAAAATTTTCTGACACTTCACCAGAAATGTCAGCATTAGTAGACAGCAGCTTTAAAGAGGGAAATGGTTTTCTGACCTGTGGATAACCTTCCTACAACCTCAACAAGTGGGGGGAAAATCCCCCCCACCCCATATACCTGAAAAACCAATTTTTCCAGTTATTAGTATAAATGGGACAAACTTTTTTTTCCTGGTGGCCAAATTCTTCCTCCTAGGAAGTACTGGTCTTTGAATTAGGTGAAGGGAGGGGGTCATGTCTGTTTTATGCTCTATTAAAAGCCCAACCCAGTCAATTCTTGGCATGGCGAATAGTTAAGAGAAAGATGAGGGGAAAGTGGGAGGAGGGAAGGAGGCAGGATGGAGGAAAGATCAAAAGGAGAGAGGAAGGGAATGAGAACGGTTCAGAAAAGATACTTTCCCCTCTCCTTGTATTAGTGAGATTCTTTCTCTTGAACTTTCAAGTCTCCAGCTAATAAAAAAAACCAAAAAACCAAACAACCCAGTGGTATCTTTCTTAATGCTTCCTGTCAGGCACTAGATATGATACCCAGTGCACTCAGCATAGCCTCTAGAGAGGGCTGGTATACCAGCAGCTTTCCAGCAGAACCTAATAGAAGGAGAGAAAGAAGTGATAAGAAAGTAATGGAAGTCTCTTTCTTTGGCAGTTATTCCTTCAACACCTTAGAGCATGAGCACAATATCCAGCATGTGGGGCATCACCATAAAGAGCAAGAGACAGACCAAAGGGCAAGGAGGCCAGCCTCCAAGGGAGACATGGAACAGGCCTGGGGCTCACATATAGCACTGAGCAGACCACGGCAGGCAGGAATGACTTCTGACTCAGAGAAGGTTCAGTAGACAAGGTGGCACCCAAGCTGGCTCTGGAGGACCAGCCTTCAGGACATGAGGAAACAGAGAGAGAGGTGTCAACAGTCTTAGAATGAAGGGAGAAGGTGGTTGTACTGCAGACAGGAGAGTATTCCCCTAAAGAAGTCCCTGGACTACATTAATGGACAATCATATTTGGGAGACAGCACCTTGAACTTCCTAACTGCAGAGATTCTCAGAGCCTTTTCACTAGGCTCTGCTAACCACAGCCTATAGGGAGTTGAGATACTAGCCCAAAGACTTTGTGTCTCTGGTGGTTTGAACGCGCCAGTGGTTCCTGGGGAAACAGAGGCACAATCTCCTCCTGTGCAATTAATTTACAGCTTTAGCAATCCCATGGAGAGTCACTGTGATTTGAACTGACTTGCTTGATGGCAGTAAGTTTTTTGAACGAAGTATAGTAAAAATTCAATTCTGATATAAAAACAAAAAGAAAAAGACAAAATATTGACTGAAATAGGCAGGCATTCGCTCTATTGCTTTTGTTGCTGTTAAATACCACTAAGTACGACTCACAGTGACTCTAAACAGCAGATCTGAACCCCGTCCTATCCTGTGCCATCTTCACATTTCCTGATACACTGGAGCCCAATGTGGCAGTCACCATGTCAATCCTCCTGGTCGAGGGTCTTCTTCTCCTTCTCTGACCCTCCACGCTTCCTAGCATCATGTCCCCCTCCAAGGAATAGCCCCTCTTAGCAACATGCCCAAAGTATGTGAACTCTACTAACTTATAAAAAAAAAAAAAGAAAAACAAAAACCACTTTTCTGAGTTTGCGTTTCCTTCTCTAAAACAAAAGGAGTGACAATCCCTGTGCCACAGGAAACCCCCAAGGAGGACTGCCTTGTTTTCCAGGTTTCACACGTTTTCTGCCTATAAGGGTGCCACTTAGCATTCTCCTGTCATGTGCTTTGCTGCATCATACTTACAGACCCCCTGTCTGGCAGGTTTCTGTCTTTTCAGGTTTTGCTAAAATGAATCTCCACAAGCGATTCATTCATAGCGGGTACTGTTAATGCTCAATTGTATCAGTGCTGTGGATACTATTTGTCTATTATTTGAGTTATTATCATCAACGTGCATCAGGAATATAAACAAGTCTTGTGTAATACGCACTAGCTTTTGAGATGTTTTAGTTCGTTTTCATCAGCTGTTCTTTGACAACACTGCCAGGCAGCAGAGGTTCACCTTGTCCCTTGAGGGTAAAAAGAAACAAAAAAATGATCCCCAGAAAAAGAGCCAGTTCAAGACAGTGATGGCATGTTGTGGACAAGGTGTTTTTCATTATTTCCTTGGGCAGCAGGCCTCTGAGATCTGGGAGAAGTGACTTCATCCTTTGCTAGAGGGACGAGGGATTGAGCGTGCTGCTTAGCTTTGGGGGAACTTCACAAAGAGTTTATTCTGATGGAAGTGTTTGAAGTGACGGTTGTAGCAATGAGCTCACTCCTGCTGCCAGGCGCCGGCCATCAGTTTGAGCCTGCCTGTGGGGAGATAGATGCACACTGCCTGTCCCCACCAGCCACAGTGGACAGGTGATGCCCACATGTAGGGAGTATCACAGAGGACCTGTACCTTCCTCTTTGGGAAAGGATGCTGCAGTGGCTGACCTTCCACTCAGAGCAAGTCAGAGGCTGGGGGAGTCAAAGAGATCTAGTTCTTTTGTATGAACTTGGTGGACTTGGAGGTAGGATTTTAAACTGAGTTTAAAACTGATACTATTTTTTTTTTCTTTTGGTTGTTGGATGCCATTGAGGCCACTTCCAGCTCATAGCAAGACCACGTGACAGCAGAGCTGCCCCATCAAGGTTCGTGGGTGATGATCTCTATGGGAAGACAGCAACAGGTCTGTCTTCTCACAAAGCAGCCGTGTATTTTGTCACTGCACACCTTTTGGATAGCAGTGGAGTGCCTAACCATTTTAACTACAATACCCCGAAGGCTCCCTTTCTCAAGGGGTAGGGTGGAGTAGATTGTGCTGCAATCTCAAAGGCTACTCCTCGCCTCCACCAGCAGTTCCCTAAGAGAAAGGTTTTCCAGGAAGTTTCCTCCTGTGTGATTTACAGCCTCAGAAACCCAACTGAGGGTCAGCTATGTGAATTGGTTCTAACTCAAGAGAGGTAAGTAATTGCTGCATATCATTATGGGGGGGTAATCTCATTTATTAGGAAGTTCTGGTGGCCTAGTGGGTAAGGAGTTGCACTGCAAACCCAAAGACACTCAGTTTGAATCCTCCAGCTGCCCCATGGGAGAAAGATAGGCAGTCTCCTCAAATGTGATTTACAGCCTCTAAAAACTGCTTGGATGGTCAACTTGGATGGTCAGTTTCTACTTGATACTATACAATAGCATATCTTTTATGTAAGGTACAACTGATCTGACAAATGATTTGTAATTAAGAGAAACCTTTTAGAACCAGCCCAATCCAAGCACAATAATGCAAGGATCCTGTTAATCTTCTCCAGTAACCCCCTGGTTTGTGTGGGACGAGGCTCTAGAAAGAAATGGAGTCAGGAAATTAAAGAGATTAAGAATATAGCATATGCATGCTACCGATCCAACATTTACTATCTGTCCACTTGACTTTAAGCACTAGAGGCTACACAGAATCTGAAAAGGAAACAAGGTCAGCTAAAAAAGTACTTGAAGGGGAGAGCTTGTCATGGGGTCTGTGGTTGTTGTTGTGTATCAAGTCAGAACTGACCCATAGCTGACCCTCCAGTTTTCAGACAGTAAATCAGACGTGAGGAGACCGTCCATCTTTGTCCCACAGGGCATTTGGTAGATTTGAACCACACACGTTTGGGCTGGCAGCACATTTTCTCACTAGTAGGCCACAAAAGCTACCCCCTGGAGTCTAGAATGTGTTTAAAAAAGACTTATTACCACTAAAGTCTTCAAACTTCAGATTAGCAGTCAGTGAGCTGCTTGCAGATCATACACTTCCGCCATAAGACAAACCAGAAATTCTTCTTTAAAACCCATTTGCACACATGCAAACAAATACATATATATGCATAAACACACACACACATATGATATATGCACACATACACACACATCTCAAATGTGATCCATATGAAAAAGTACATGGGCCAGAGTTTCTGCACTCAATTGTTATATTTCATTTTATTTTAACTGGGAAACCTGGAAGTGGTTGGAAAAGAAGCACAGTTAATTCTGGAAACTTGTCAGAGCTCACAAAAGCTTCCAGGTTTTTCTTTCTTTCTTTTCCAGGAAAGCAGAGCGGCCCAATTCCTCCCACACTAAAAATACAACCAGAGGCTATCCACAGTGACTACACGTTTTCTCCACTGTAGTCACTTGAGGTAATAGATTCAGTGATGGTGGAATGATCCCAATCTTGATTGGAGCCCTATCACGCTCCCTAACAAGATCGGAGACAGGCATTTTACCAGAACCAGTCAGCATGCTCTCCCTTGTCTAGAGAACTCCTAGCTACTCCCAACCTAAATCTTACACCCTGGCTCCAGAGATGCAGAGTTCACATTTATTTACCATGAAAAAAGGCACAAAACAATTACTTCCCAATTTGGCCCTTGACATCTAGAAGACAAAGAAGGAATCTCTGTGTACTGTCAAGGGACCTTCAGGCAGGAAGCCCAAGGTGTGTGAGGGAAAGAGAAACCTGGTCTCAGGGCTTCAAGGCTTCAATATGAAGAGGTAGAGATGGGGTGGGGTGCAGAAGCAAAGGCAAAAAGGAGAAAGAAAATGAAAAGACAGGCGAGGAGAAAAGCCTGAAGCATCACCAAATTGAGCAGATCCAAACCTTGGAGGAAAAGTTTGGATTCCATGTGTCTCGGGTGCCTCTGCCTCCCCATTGGGATGTCTGGTTCCTGCCCAGGGGCACATCAGGTTGGCTCTGCCCCGGAAGGTGAATTAACACTCCTTTGGTTTTGCTGAAAGCAGTTCTCCAGGGCCATACTTTCATTCTCTGACTAGACATGTCTTTGAGAGACTACTGAGACCTGGCACTTCCCAGATGCAGTTAAGTTCAAGGCCAGATCTGTGGACCATTTTCCGTACCATCTGGGAATAGCAGAGAAATGGTCTCATTTTAAAAGACTGTGAACCACAGCAAAGTCTCTGGGTGGTACAAAGAGTTAAGTGCTTGACTACTGGGCAAACTAGCAACAGCCTGAAGCCATCCAGAGGCATCATGGAAGATGAGATTGGAAGACAGGGAAGAAGTTTCCAAAGGGTCACACCCTTGAAAATCTAATGAGGCCCCACTCCCCTGCACACGTGCCATTGTCACGATTCACAACTGACTCAACGGGAACTAACAACAGTGAGCCATGGGACATGGGAAGTGAGTACGAGGTCCCGATTTAAAACTATTTGATTCTGGCCTAAATATTGCTGCATTGACTTGAGTGAGAGGCAACAGGCAGAATAAAAGGAAATAATTCTTCAAAGCTCCATAAAGAAAACAGCATAGCTTTTCTCTCATGTAAGCTACTATAGTGACTACCAATGTAATTCAAGGCTTTTTTTATTGACTGCTAGGGGGCATCTTTTATAAACTCATTGATTTGATGATAAAGACTTCATTCTTTAGACATTAGTACAGATTATAACAAAGATGCCAGGAAGAGTAAATTTGGGACTTCTAACTTAGGGGATCCAAGGTTAGGATGCATTTGTAAACAAAATGTCCATTTCATTTCTTAATATCAAGGTGTATATGGTCAATGCTGAATGCAATTTTATATTTGGTTCCATATCTAACACGCTACATAATTAAAGAACATCTTATAGGTAATAAAAATGAAGTTAAAAAGTTAAAACCAAAACAGTGAACATAACTAACGTGTGTACAATATGTTACTAATATACTGATAATTTTCAGAAGTGATTTTACCATAAGTATTATAAATATTTCAAAACATAGTGAATTAAGCAAAAAGTCTGAAAGGTTTGTGCACCTAAATTTAACTTTCAAGTTGCTGGGTAACAGGGCAGACCTTTTGTCTTCCTTGGTTAAATTTAGCATCCCACATTTTGGGTTTTCCACAACCCCATCCTTTATTGTCTCACAATCAATTTTCTGTACTTCTTAGTTGAAATGCAATAAGGAGTGATTATGATTTTTGCTCTTTTTTCCCCCTTACTGATTTTATAATCCAGGAATAAAATTTATCAAATTGACCCAAGAGTGATTGATTACCATCTTGTTCTTTGGTGTTTCCCCCACCCCCTATACAGCCAACTCATAAAATAAACCATCCCTAGGCATGGGATGAGATGGAAGGGTTAGGGGAGTGGGATGTGGTGGCCAGGGGTAAATTGTTTCAGAAAAGTGTTTGTTAAACAAGTGCAAGCAGTAAATTGAGCTTGGGAGGGGAGGCGGTTAGAAGAAAAACTGAAATTACTGACCTGAAAGTCAAGCTGATTGGAGCAAGGGTGAAAGCAGCAGTTTGAAGGGTAAGCAGAAAGGAAAAGGGATAGCAAAAGAGAATAAAGGAAGGAAACGCATTAGTGTTAAACATACAGCCAGCATATGTTCTATTAGCAGGTTTTATAACCAAACAAAGGACAATAAGCAATCTTTCATCTAATAGCCACCCCGCCTCTGCAAAGCCCTGAGTGCACACTGTTAGCTGTGGTATTAAATATTATACAGAAGACACGGTATCTGCTTTTGCCAACATCATCCCAACAAGTACTGCTATATAGGAACCGGAGATGTGCTCCAGCAGTTCCTTGATAGAATCTGAGCTTGTCTGGAGGAACTTTTAGAGAGAGCGCGTTCTGAACATATATTTTATTCTTTAATAAATGACGCCGGGAATTATGAAGGTATTAGATCTGGCAGTAAGCACTAATATCAGATAGATTTTGTTTGAGCCAGGAAGTTGGAGGGTAATATCTTATGAGATCCTTTCCCTTCATCCCTGAAAACCAAAAGGAGCTGAGCAATTTGGCTTCTGGTTCAAAGGTTTCATTTTAGATGCTCACAGAGCTCCGTACTTACTGATGATCAAAGGCATGGGGAGGGGGAATTTGGGTGAGGTGCCATCTGTCCATCAGCTTCCCAGGCGAGGACAGAGTCCCTTCCAAAGCTGAGGGCAATTTTTTTCAGTTGTGAAAATGAGGTTCCTACTTCAACACTTAAAACACTCAGATGCTTGATAACTTCTTTGCACATACACGTGGGAACACACACACACACACACACACACACACACACACACACCCCTAACATGTGCTCCCAGGCCAGTCAACACAGGAAAGACTAACACCAAGCAAAAATAAAGAAATGAAATCAGGATGTAAACGAATGAATAAATTAGAGCAAGGCTTGAGCATTGAGGATCCCTTGGAGTGAACGGGGCAGACTCAGATATTGTGCTAAACTGTGAAATGTCTTTTTTTTGGGGGGGACCCCAAGTGGGTAAACAAATATCTCTACTATCTATCTGCTAAGTGGGGCCTCAACACCCCATGCTATTATCAAGTAGCTTCAAACATCTCAGGCAGGAAGGAAAAACACAGCAAACTGCCAGAACCAAGCTTAAATCAGGACATTTTAAATTAAAGCAATGTTGACTATCACGATAAAAATCAAGGAGAAAATCCAAAGTTAAACACAAAGTGAGACAGTTGACTTGATAATCACTCATTATCTGAAATCTCCATACACAGTGCTTTTCGATGATGGATGTATAATTGATCAAAAGGAGTTGGGTCAGACCGTGGACATTATGGGGACTCCATAGCAATACAGCCCCAGCTGCCGTTTCAAATCTCTGATCAAAGACAATTAAGCAGAGGTCCACTGCTGAATTTTCGGAAACCCCAAACTGAAATAACAAGCAAACATTTAATGTTCACTTGCTTTTCCCCCCCCAGAGTCTCTAGTTTTCATCAAATTCCCAGAGAGGTCCCCAATGTCCATAACCTTCCACAGAAAGTTGCCAGGGACAGTGTGAAACCATCTGTCACTTGTTTAAAGAAATGCATTAAAACACATTAACAAGCACAAGTGGAAATGACTTAACAAGAAGAGGTTACATGAAAACAAATAGAGCTGCTATCACGTTTCTTCCATGTGCCATGAAACTTCTAAAGTACACAAGCAGACATTTTTAAGAGGGGGGAAATGTGTTATTTACACTTTGGGAAACGTTCTGAAAGGCATGATTGAAATTATGTCAGCATGTTACTGAAGAAGTTCAGAAATGGAAAACATTAATCTGTTTCTTAGCTTTCGATAACACACTTTTCAGCATCTAGAAGGACTTCCAATTGTTTAGTGGCATTAATCTCTAGTGCAAGTGATTCATGGGTACCATATTTCCATCCTGATGTTAAGGATAGACCCTCCAGTGACCCACATTCCACTCCACAGTAAAGAGGGATGTGATTAAGAATTCTGCTTGGACATGTGTTAGGTTGTTTTTTTTTGTGGTTTTTTTTTTACCTCCCTTTACACACATGCCAACTAAACCCCTCACATGCTTAAGATAATTACACAATGATCAGCTGGCTTGATTCAGTGCCAGGCATACGAAGAGAGAAATCGGTGCCAGTGGACATTGTTCAAGGAGGAATTCTGAAACAATGAATAAAACTCAAAGGCTGAGGTGGGCAGAAGCAAAAAAGCACAGCCTCGTTCACTGCCTCGAATGTTTAATTAATATGGATGGTAGGAAGATCTCTAGGATCCAATATCTTTTTTATTAAGCTTGAAACACTATTGTCTCCAGGGACTGACAATGTTGACTGCTCTCATGTGCACTTGGATATTAAATGTGTTGAGCTCTGGTAGCCCAGCTAGAAGGTAAGGAGATGTGCTGCCAAGCCCAAAGCAGGTGGTTCGAATCCACCAGCTGTACCTCAGGAGAAAGATGGGCAATTTCCTCCCACACAATTTAGAGCATCTGAAACCGCTGTGAAGGGTCAGAGGGTCAGCTATGCACTGGTTCTGACTTGATCACAATGAAACCGAATATTTGAGTTAAATATATAGTATCTGACACCGGTGACAAATAAAGACTTCAGTTTGAGTTGAACCAACTTTAAGGGGTTTCCTTAAGGGCTACCTTGTGGCTACTTTCCCCTGTAGAAGTCTTGGGTTCAAGACAGAAGTGCCCAGCTGTGTTAACATCAAGTGGAAAGCTTTATCGGCAGAGCTTGCTGTGTGGACCACAGAGGTAATACACACTATGGAGAGCAAAATCTCTAATGGCTGTTGAAAAACATCATTCACATGGAATTTAAATGGCAAATGCATCTGCGTGTCAGTCGAGTACTATTTATAATGCACATTACAGGAAAAAAAAATTAGGAGAAGTCATAGAATAAAAAGTTCCTGACCCCACATCCCCTCCACTCCACTCCCCCCCACAAAAGTCCTCCTAGAGAAAAGTAGACCACTGTCAACGTTGTCTGAGTTATTCCCAACTTCGTACCTTTTTCTTTCAGATGACTCGAAGTCTGGGATATTTTCGAAAACTACTTGGTTGAAAAAGGGAGCCTTTCAATCTGGTAGGTCACATTACAGACCAGAGACCACAAATTTATTTCAAGTTCAATCTTTTGGTTTTCAAAATCACCAACTTAATTGCAAACACTCCTCTGTGACTCCAAAATGGAGATATATGTCACACTGCTGAGAAATCTTTAGTTCCCAACATTATGAGGTATGAATTTTTCAGTTTAAGCCAAAAAATGGTGATACTGCTCAATTTGGGGAAGGGCTGCCTGACAATTCAAGGGAGATGTTAGGGTTAGAATCCACATGTAGCCCAGATAGTAATGCCTCAAAAACACGGGCTTAGGGTGAGTCCTCTTTTGCTCAAAAAGTGCCCCCTTTTGCACCCCCACACCCTACTGCCTCTGGGCCTGAGCCTCAGGCTTTATCCAGCCTGTGCAGGCCTGCTGGGCCCAAGAGCCAGGGAGGCAGAGAACTGGACCAAGTTAAAATCCAACACACGTTTTATGAATTACAGTGCCTGGGAGGCATCAGCTTTATTTAAGGAGAGGCAGAGGCAGAGATAAAGAAAATGTGCAGAAAGTACATAAAGATAAATGCTTGTAAAATTACTGTTTTAATGTATTCCATATTGCAGAAATAAAATTGTGAATCTTCATGATGATTAATGGCAATAGTGTTCCGGGAAGACCCACTGGTTTCCCTGGACTACTATGTTGTTTATACGGAAATATTTATAATAAACACTCTTTTTCCAATTTTCAGTGGTTGTATGGGGGTGGGGGGCATTTCACTTTCCCTCCTGAGAGTTAACGAAGACGAAGCAGGTCTCTTGTGGCTCAGCAAGGATTCCCTGCTGGCCTTGTAACTACTGACTGCTAATAAGCTACTTTCTTCATTGCAGTCCACTGATGAAACAGATTGTCTTCAGGGCCACAACTGATGGGCAAGGCACAGGCAGACACAGCGGTCAGACCTGATTTCAAATCCTATCTTTGACTCATAGCTCTGCAATCTTGAGAAAGTTACTTGGTCTATGCTATCTGTTTTGTCACTGATAAAACGAGGATGTTCTTCCGTACAGTGGAGTTCTGGATAAGATGAAAAGGTATATAAATGTACTTTTCACACTGTGAGTAGAGAATACCTTATGTAATGTGTAACAAGCCCATCTGCTAACCAAAAGATCTTCAGTTCTAATCCACCTGCTGCTCCACAGGAGAAAGATGGGCAATCCCCTCCCTTAAACATTTACAGCTGCAGAAACATAATTCAGACTAAGAATCAAGGACAATGAGTTCTGACTTTGAGAGCTGTTATTATGAAATTGGAGACCTTAGGTGGTACAGTTAAGTACTTAGCTGCAAGACAAAGGTCGATGGTTCAAATTTACCCAGAGGCAACTCAGAAGAAAAGACCTGGCAATCTACTTGTGAAAAATCAGTCATGGAAAACTTTACGGAGCCCAATTCTACTCCAACACATGTGAAGTAGCCTTAAGTCAGAATCAACCTGACAATAACTGGTCTGGTTCATTATTATGAAACCAATTGCTATTATTATCCAGGTCGGCCTCAACATGGCTCCTCCCCTCTTAGAGTAATGAAGTAGGAGTCAGGGAAACTGTATTGTGATTTTGCCTCTTTTTTTTGACCCTGGGGCCAGTGCCAGGAAGGCCCTTCAACCATTCACGGTCTCATTTTCCACAATTTAAACACGTCTGCCTTGTGTCCTTAGCCCAGGATTTCTGGAATTTTACTTGAAATATAGTTTAAAAATCATTACACAGACACGTTTAAAATTAGCAGTGTTACTCCTTTTTTTACAGCAGACTGACTATACAGTCCTCAATTTCAAATTTAACATGAGACCTTTAAAATCTTTAACTCTCTAAGGGGGGATACACACACACACACACACACACATATATATATACAAACTTCTTTGACTTAATTCTAAAATTGTTCACACTGGATAAAAGTCAGATTATCATGAAAGGCATGGCAAGACTTTTAAAAGTAATATTAATTAATTTGAGGACTGAACATATTAAACACAGTATTTGAAAATGATGTTGACATTCTATGGGGAAAGAACTTGTCAGGTTAGTACAACACTAATTAATATTGACAATGTGTTTGTTTTAGCATTCAACTATTTGTAATAATAGAACTACCTCACTTTACATTGGGACTTAGTGTCTGCAAAGTATGACATATCTTGATAGGTTGTTACAGGTTTACTTCCAAAAACATTAGAGGTCACACAACTCCCACAAAGCAGGGGCAAAATTTGAACCCAGGTCTCTCTGTCACTAAATACCAGTCTTGTCCTAAAATCATAGACAGCGTTTATTAGGGTCTCAAAAGTATCTTGAACAGAGGTGTCAAGTATTCACTGATTTATTTTAAAATATGCTGATATCTTCCACATGGACAGACTCTAAGAAAGACAAAATTCTGCCTTATTACTGAACCGGTGAGAAATCCTCAGAGATTAGGAAGTTATGGAAGATTCTTCGAACACGTCTTTTCTCATCTTAAATATAGGAAAAGGCATGGATAGAAAGCTTATTTTTAGAGTTCACATTATACATAAACACAATATGGACTTGATTTGGAAACCTAAATACTTTGCCACCCTGACATAAGCCCACTTTGGTTTTAGGCAAAATGTCCTATTCCAGGTAGGCCTAAAACCCTATTCAAGCATGTTTATTTACCACATGCTATAAAGGAACTCTCGAAAGATGAATTCCAAACATGAATTGATTGTAGCATGCCAAAATATGGCCACACGACACTAGGTGCTTTCTTTATTCTAAATGGAGCATTTCCAACAAGTGTTCTCTCTCAAGAAAACACCAAGTTTGTCTCTGATGTGACAGAACAGAAGCTTGAATTGATCAGAGCTCAACTTCATGTTTGTTTTGCTGATACCAATGCTGGACCACAGGCCTCACTCAGGGAAGTTCACCATCATTTTCTTACACATGTGAGAGGTAAGTAAGTCCTCAGAGGGAAGCCTCCTGTACACTCCACAGAGAGACAGGGGAATGAGACGTGAACTTGAAAGGGAAACCCGATTTCCAAATTGACTGTGAGCTCAGATGACAAGCACACAGTCCTCACTCACTCCTGACAAGTCCGGCCGCAACACCAGCGTTACCTTTCGAGCTCTGCGATCTTCCTGTCCTTGTCGTTCTTCTCATTCTCCACTTCCTTGAGGATCTCCAGCAGCCGGTCGACTTCTGCCTGGGCTTTGCCGCACTCGTCACGGTAGTAGGATGCTTCCTTGTCAAGCTGCTTCATCCTGTCTGCAAACTCGGGGTTCATCCTGGAGTCATCTTCAATATTATGAGCCTTCAACATTACATTGTTAAAGAACACAGTTAAGACAACAATCGGTAAGAGCAACAGGTAGTGCAGTCACCAATGGCCCATCAATTCATTTGGGAGGGAAAAAAAATAATAATCAAGAATTTGTATGGGTATACTGTCAGTTAAAAGGTTATAAAATGGGGAAGGGGGATCACATTTCCACTTCCTTAGGATAACACTGAATTTACATTGTACAGTAGTTTTACATAGAAATTTCTTTTATAGTTTAGATGTAGCTCCATTAGATGTTGGTCATTTTTAACATTTTTCCCCCTCCCTAAAAAAAAAAAAAAGAAGGGTAGGAAGTAGAGACTGTGACGTCTTTATATCTGGTCATTTGCAAGCAGAGCTAAGATGATTCACTCCTCAGTTAGAGAAATGAGTCATCTACCAAGTGCTTCCATTTCCAATGCAGAGACACTGAGACAAGATGATAGTGGATTATGTTTCAAGAACCATCATGGGCATACATCGAGCCAGGCAATGTAGAGGAGCTCACTGGATACCATATTCCACCGGGACACTGCCGAAGAGGAAGTTTGAAGGGAAAAGTTGGAAGTGAAGGAGGACTTTTCAGCTAACAGTTATACCCATAAATTCTTGGTGTCTTGATTCAATTTAACCTGGAGGAGGAGGAGGAGGATGAGCTAATTCATGAACAAGCACACAGATGGAAATCTGCAAACACATGCATGAGTTGGGGGTAGGGGAGTGGGGGAGCATTACACACAAGAACAGACACAACAAGCAACAATACACCAACAACACTGCAGAATAATTTGCAGCCAAAGTATTTGTGTATGTGTGTGTGGGGGGTGCTATGACTGGTTTGTGTTTTGTTTAGGTTTTCTTTTTCTCAAAATAAACTTTTGGCTGAAATATTCCCAGGTGGATGGAAAGAACACTTCACTGCAATGTTTTGCCTACCCCTTGTTTCCCATTATTCCTAATTGATTTCTTCAAAGAGCAGGCAGGGAAAAAACAAGTAGTTTTAACAACAGCACACATCCAACAGAGAAAGTTCAGAGAAGTCATCGAGCACACATCTCAAAAATCCACGTGTGAATCAAAATGTTAACAGTGTATTAGGATTTCAGTTATTCTGCTGTCATACTATATACAGCAATTGTTCATTGTGTTTTTATGCCTTTTTATTTCTTTTCAGTTTCAGGGAAAAAACAAGGCAAGCAAGTTACAGCTACTGTGGGGTCAAATGAATCATGCATGGTTAGAAAAATTAAGACTAGTACTACTGTTAGAAAGTTAACAGTCTTTGCAATGATGTAGTAGGGAAAAAATTCAGAAATTAGTATAAATAAAAATAAATTTCTTAATTTATAACCAAATATTTTTTTTAGAAAAATAATGATTTTGCATGTAACATATTATTTAAGCATGAGGATAGAAAGGGAATAATTTTCTTTCATGTTCTTTAATCTGAAAGTTCTCTATTCAAGAAATAAACTCAATCATGACAAAAGAACATTGAAAAAATATATTCAACATACTATCAAGTATTGATTTAATATTTCTCAGATAATATTATTTGTGTTTATTTAGCACTTATCCTAGATTTGATTATAATCCATTATTGAGATTTTTTAGCATAATTAATCTTTTTAAAGAGAATTTTACATTAATAGGCCTTTTAAAGTTTATTCATCTGATGATTTTATTTTAAATTTAGGTAATGAATACTTACATTCTCTATTCTCAACTTTTAAACTATAGGAGAGTTTATTTTAAAATAAATATTCACATAAATCTATTTATGGTAATAAGCACCAACTCTAGGTATTCTTGCATTAGAAAAGCATTTAAAACATGTGAACTGAAACCATGTTATTAAAGAAGCTTTTAAGTAATACTACAAAAGAGTAAATAAATGTAATTTCACTAGTGTGATGGAAATAGCCTTTTAATTGCTAAAGGGGAAAAAAAGTCATCGTAGTAACTTCTCTTTGCATTTTATACTGCATTATCATTATTATACAGAACTTAAAAACCTTTTCAGGACATTTCTTAAACTACCCAACAAATGGTACTAAATCTTTAAAGCTGAATTTGATGAACTGAGAAATGGGCAGCTGGAAAGACAAAGCAAATGAATAGATACTTTTGATTATTTCTTTGTGACTAGAGTTAAAATTCCTATGCTAGCTTCTAGTAAAAAGTTCAAAAAGAGCATGAACATACCAACTGCCTAGTAAATGTTAGTCATGGTGGTTTAATTCAGTTGTCTTTAGCCTAAAGATTATCATCGTTACTTTTAATAAATGAGTACAGGACTACCCATTGTGAGTTCTTAGTTCTAATTCTAGGCTTGCCTCACAAATGTGGACAGATGATTAGCCTAAGGACAATGAAAGGTCTACTATAACAAAATATGGTGAAAGTGTTAGCCATTTGTGTTTTTATTGTGATTATTTTGTAGAATGTATCTAGAGATGGGGCTTATTATAGATCTGAGAAGTAAGCTATTTTATTAACAGGATAAAACATGCTCCTTAAATGCTGCTTTGTGAGGTTTCTAGAGAAAGCAACATGTGCTGGCATCAGTATGGGAACCTGCTCCTTGTTTTAGCTCCTGGAAGAGAAGATAATCCTAGGCCAGTATTCAGTGTTTGATAAAATTAGGTAGGTGGATGTTCCCATGAGTTGTTGCTGTGTACCAGAGAATTGGAACCGACCCACACAGCGTTTTTCAGAGGCCGTTAATCTCGTGGGAGGAGACTGCCCATCCTCCCGCAGAGCAGCTGATGGCCTTGAACCATGTGCCTTCAGGACTGCAACACAGCTTCTTGCCATTAGGCCCTCAGAGTTCCATAAGTGTGGCTAATGGACTCATGGAGTATTCAAAAGCACAGAAAGCCCGGGGGTGGGGAGCGGGGGGAGGGATACCCCTGAAAAGCTAAATCATACCACTCACTGTTGGCCTCCCTCCGATGTTGAAGCTAGGTCCTATCATCAAAATAAAGACTACAGCTGGCCTGGTTATCGGTTTGATAATACATGCATGTGCTACTGATTCTTCCTTGAAAAGGAATGGATGACCTCAAGGAAAGGTTCTATCTCTATATCTACTGTTTCCAGACATATAAATTTATGTTTAGCTACATTCAGTCCTAGTACCAGATTTATTAGGAGAATTATCACATAAAGGTACAGATGTTGTTGCTGTTAAGTGCCATCAAATTGACTAATACTCATAGCAACCCTATGAACAATAGTTTTCAGCTCTGCCCTATCCGGCCCCACCCTTGCCCTCTATGATCTGCTTGAGCCCATTGTTAGAGTCACTGCGTCAAGCCATCGGGTTGAGGATCTTCCTTCCTTTCTCTGACCCTCAGCCTTTCCCAGCATGGTGTCCTTTTCCTAGGACCCCTCCTGACAACACGGCTAAAGTATGTGAGACCTAGGTTCACCATCCTTGCTCTAAGAAGCATTAAAAAAAAAAGAAAGCTTTAATAAAGAAGCATGTAGAAATGGGGGCATGGCAACTGCTGGCTAGGCCATCACTAACATCCACATGAAGTCTCAAGCTTAGATAGTTTTAGGCAATGTATGAGTCTGACCTATCCAGACTTTGTTGTTATGTGCTTTGGGTTCAGAACCAACTCATAGCTGACCTTCCCAAATCTGTAAACATGGGAGATGACTGCCCATGTTTCTTGCACGAGCAGCTGGTGGATTAGCCCCTAGGCCTTGAGAGCTAAAAGACTCCAGAGAATTTATAAAAAATTTTGCAGGTAACCAACTCAATGCAGCCTCCTCAGAAGTTGGCCTGGAATTGTTAAGTAGAACAGTGTGGGGGTATTATAATGTGATCCACAAGAAATAAAGGAGGGAAATGAACTTAAGAAGACTCTCTTTATAATTGAGAAGGGACTGACACTATTTGTATTCAGACACTACCCTTGCCTTTTGAAATGATAATGTTGGGTCTTTAAGTTTAGCTGGCAGCTCTTGATGGGAGTCAAAGAGTTAAGTTTGGATTTAACTCACATTAGATACTGCAGGAAAAAATATATACTTACTTGAGAATTTATCTCAGTAAATGCCTACCACAATAATCTGACCCATTCATGATTTAAATAGAAAGCACACTATAATTATTTTCCCTTAGGGATTTGGTGGTTTAAAATGAACTTCCCAAAAATATTGGGAAGAACTTGTCATTCCATTGATGTGGGATGACACTGATGTGTCAGGCATATCAAGTTTGTTCCTCTATTTCGATTGGTCAAGAATCCGGGTCTTGAAAATGCAAATAGGTGGAAATTTTCTTTTAATGGTTTCTGAAATTACTTGTCAACATTCCATCAGACAGGAATACTGCCACTTTCAAGGTCATGCAGAAATACTTTCTTTTTTTCTTAATTAAACAGGCCAGTTTTATTGAGGTATCTGGTTCTGCTTCAAAATATTTCCTGAAGCTTTTAGGGCAACATCTTTTAGATGAACAGAAACCCAGGAAAATGGAATTTCAGGTATGTCTGAGTTACACGAGAGATAGTAAGTTCTGAGAGTCTCCCAATTATGCTCCTGACATTCCCATATGTAAGCAAATTTTCCCACAAATGGGAATAATCAAAACAAAGCTTGCAGGCTCACTGATGTGGGCAAATTTGGACATTCTTAAGTGAACTGATTTTGAAAGTCTTGATCAAGCACAAAAAAAGAATCTGGTTATGACCTGGTATGAATAGTACATCATAGTATGTAGTATATATTTTCATGGAAAAAAAAAACAAACAAACAGAACTATTGCAGGAACCAAGGGAAAATTTTAGAGCAATCGTATGTCTAATTCAAAGTCAGGGAACAATAAGTAGCTAAAACTCCAGAAGGTCAAGAGATCTCAAAATCACAAATTATGCATTCGTTTAAGCTTTTCTTGGCAAGGTTAGTCATTGATTATTTTCAATAAAATACTAGTCCATCGCTCCAGGTGCCAAGAAAAGAATGCATTAACTTTGGTCCAGAAGCCTGCTGTGAAACAAGGCGGGCAAAATTCAATTATAATATTATATAACATTCTCCCTATGAAACAGGCCCTGACAATTTTAATAAAAACTAATTTCCCTCAAAATAAATAAAGGGTTTGTCATGGCTCTAAAGTATAAGCAGAATGCTAATTAATAAATCTGATGATTTTTCTTTCCTGCTGCTTGTGGGTTCGAGGAGCAATTTGTTACATTTGGGCACTGGAAAAATATGATCTTCAATTCCAGCACTTCAGGGGTTTGGTGTCTACTGACAGTGCTGCAAGATTCCTTTCATATCTTAGCCGAAGAACAGGGTATACAAATCCTTTTTAAAACTACATTTGATTTCAATTTTCTAAAGCCATTCCAAGTTTTCTCATAATTCTAAGTTACAAATAAAATACAGTTGACCCTAGAGCAACTGCTTGAACTGCGCAGGTATAATTATATAAGGGTTAAGAGAACAAAAGCAAAAACAAAACCCACTGTGCAGTGCTCATCATCTCCACACGAGCTGCACACCTGTCCTGTAAACGACATTTCTCAGTAAATATTTTCCTCTTTCACAGGATTTGTGTATTTTCCATTGTGCTTAGTGCAATACTGTAAACCCTGAGTAACACCATGGGACCCAAAAGAGGTGCCATGCCACTAGAGGTGCTGGATGTGTTCCCAAGGAGAAGAGGAAAAACTGAATTGTGTGGTGTGTGTTGTAGACTGAGGTCTGCAGCTGCGGTTGCCTGACATTTCAAGACCCAGGGTGAGAAAGGATCATTGGAGACAAAGAAAATGAAAATCATTCGGCCATTGTTGCAGTTATGGCAGCTCGTGCAAAAACTTTACACTTTTTGCAAAATACCTTTTTTTGTTTTGTATGAGGGGATAAATAATGTACACTGCACTGAAACAGATGATGGAGAGAACTGTTTAAAGGGATATATGATTGGGTATTATAGTCACGACAGGAGTCCAGAATGAAGGCTGCATAGTGGAGTGGACCTGGGGGAGGGATCGTATAACAATGAAATAATTTTTCTTTTACTTTACAAAGAGAAGAGCGAATTAGAAGGGAGGGGTGGACAGGGAGAAAGTGCAATAAATGAATGAATGGAAATCCAAAGTCTCTGTAAACTTTCATTAAAATTAATAAAAAAAAGAAAATGCCATTTCTATGTAGGTGTAGCACATAATACACATAACATATAACTCACTGCCACTGAATCAGAACTCATAGCTAATCCTCCACTGGGTTTCAGAGGCCATGAATCACATGGGAGAAGACTTTCTATCTTTCTCTGGAATTGCTGCTGCTGGATTCGAACTGCCAGAGAGGCATGGTCTTTGGGGTAACAGGGATGCCACCTGGACTCCCCGATAACACAGGATATGCTGAGTGTTTATGTTATTGGTGAAGCTTCGAGTCAACAGCAGGCTAGTATTAGTAGGTAAACTATGGGGAAATAAAGAAGTTAGAGGTAGATTTTCCACTGCACAGTGGATCAGTGCTTCTAACCTTGGCTTTCTGCAAAGGTTAACTATACTTTATAAGATAAAGTTTTGAGGATAATTATAGAGCTCTAACAAATAAAATTTAAATTTCATTCTCAATCCTACAAGTTAATGTCAAATATAGCTGTTGTTGTTGTTGCTGTTATGTGCCGTCGAGTCGCTTGCGACTCATAGCGACCCTATGTACAACAGCCCTAAACTCTGCTCTGTCCTGTGCCAATCTTACTGTCTCTGACACTCCCATCCCAATTACCCCAGTCACTGAATCAATCCACTTCATAGAGGGCCTTCCTCTCCTGCGCTGTCCTTCCACCCTCCCAAGCATGATGTCCCTCTCTAAGGACTGGTCTCTCCTCACAACATGTCCAAAGTATGTTAGACGGAGCCTCAGAATCCTAAGTACTATAGTTAGAAATTAATAATGATGTATCATCAAATCTCATATTTCTTAGTCCTAAACCAAAATATTCTGTAACAATCTAAGCTCATTACATCTGAAAATTCACAATTTGTCATACAGGTATGTGGGGGGTTTTAGGGGGTTGGGTTTTTTTCCCATACAGATGTTTTTTAAAATAAATTTCTCTCCATAGATGGGGCAAACAGGGCTCTGTAAATAAAAAGAAACAAATAGTGAGAATAAGTGTTATGCTACACACCTGAGAACTAACTGCAGGCTAATTCTTCCTAAGACCCTTCAAACAAACAAAATGTAACTACTGTTGTCATCCATTTAAATGTAAAATTTCCTAGCATTAGTTAAATACAGTAATTATTTAGATGTTCTGAAGTAGACTATATGACTTCAAATCTCAAGTATTATTAAAATAAGGATAATGTTTCAATTCTTTAGATATTAAAAGCCTAGATGGAGGATGTAGTTTTGTGTGTATACATGTGTGTATTTGCACATGTGGTATGGGTATACTCTATATTATTAGTTGAATAGTATCATTTTCTGCTTTTTTGTGTCAGGGCACTGGCTAAGAGTGAATAAAAGAATTTCATGTTCAGAAATTGGCCTGAAAGTATCAGGGGGAAGGCCCTTCTATGACCCTGCTATACCCAGACAGTGACTGTAAAAGTGCTTGCAAGTCAAGTCAATACGTCTCTGGGATGGCGTGGTCCCACAGTAACAAAGACATCAAGAAGACCTCACTGAACATTAACAAGATTTTTGCTCTCCCTGAGGAAATGGAAAAAACCCGTTTTGTCTTTTTCTTAAAAACCCCGGTGTAAAATGTGAGCCCTGTAAGAGATATATTTGCAGATGAAATTGGGATTTCAAGGGACAATGAACAGGCAGCGGCAGGTCTGATATGTTTAAGGGTCTCCAGTGTCCACCGGCCAGTAGCAAGGTTGTCCCAGTGCCTCTGAAAAAGTAATTTGCTGTGCAGCAAGGGATTATAACAAACACTAAATTCAGGGAACCGGGGAGCCTAAAGACCTGTTAAAAGTTTTGTAGGATATCACTGTATAACTACTGGGACTTAAAAAAAGGTATCTGAGACAGATTTTTAAACAATATTTTTATATCAAATTAGAATGAAGGGAGAAAAGTATCCAACAAGAGAAAAACTGCCTGGTGTGTATACAACACTCTTACGAGGAGATGTTGGTAGCTAAGCTATAGAAAGGGTATTATTATAAGAAATAAGAAGAATATGAAGGTAAAATTTTGGATTCTTTAAAGATGGCATCAGCAGGGTTCAGAGCTATTGTTCACAGGGTCACGATGACACATAACAACAACAACAATAGTACAATGTAGTGACTAAAGTGAAGAAGTATCTGGAACTAGTTGTTTATTTCTACTCTAAGGAAAGCAAGACAAAACAGCACACATAAACATCGAAGGAGGACTTTAAAATGTAAACATTCTTTACTCTAATAACATTTCATTTGATGGGCATAAGAGTGCCAATAAAATTATCTTCTTTAGAAATAACAACAGCAACAAACACACTAAGTTATAATTAAGCAAAATTATGCAAAAGAGCAGATTAAAAAGAAACATACAAAAGTAAAAGATATTTCCTAGGTATCAATAACTGGTTAGAAAAAAAAAAGGAGAAACAGGTCATCAACAAAAGCATCTTGAAAATTATATAAATAGAAATGTGTAGACCTATCATTATTAAGAAAGGTCAGGGGCCTCTTATATTGGGAAATACAGAGCTCAGGGAGCTTTAGTGTCCTAATTTTGCTATCATCCCAAAGGCAGGCAGTTCAATTCCACCAGCTGCACTGTCGAAGAAAGCCAGGCAATCTCTCATCGTGTGAAAACTCATTGGTGGAACCACTATGGATTGGTTCTGACTTGATGGCACATAACAACAGAAAACATAACAATTTCACAGTGAAAGATCACTGAAATAAACGTTTATCAAACTCATGAAGGGGAAAATACAGACAAAATACTAATTATCTTAAAATTATTCCATAGATTGAATATAAATCCAATCAAAATCATCCTCGGTTGTCCTGTCTAAATTGGCAAAATGGTCACTAAATATTCTGAAACTGAAAGTTAAGAACAACAATAACAGAAACAATAATTAAAGTTAAAGCACAAAGTACTGTAGTGAGCTTGGTTTCACCAGATATTTTTAAAGTATATAATGTTAAAATAATGAAAATTATGATCTAAAAGCAAAAGACATTGATGGAAGTGAACAAAAGTGCAAAAATGAAAACTTTGGTCCATATAAGCAGTTAGTATAGATGTAAAAAAATGTAATAAATCAGTGGACAAAGAGAATTATTTGATAAATGCTGCTGGGACAAGTAGTTGATTATTTGGGGGGGAAATGAGAGTCAAAATCACATTTCAAAATAAACTGTAGATAAAGGGATTAAATTGACACAAAAAAGTGGTATCATATAAAAGAACTTATCTAAGAACTGAGATCAATTCTGAATGCCAGAGTTTAATTTCTAATAATAGGAAAATATCCTCATTGTTGGGTCAAACCAACTCATAGCTGAGCCTAAAGCTGGTTTTGAGAGGCTATAAGCCGTACAGGAGGAGACTGCCCATCACAGAGTGGCTAGCGGATCTGAATCACCTGCCTTTGGGTTACTGGTGCAACTCCCTACCTTCTAGGTTACCAGAGGTAAATGTCAGAGCTATAAAGGAATCCCTAATGATAGTTTCATATATAAAAATATGAAGTTACACAAAACCTTGTCACAAAGCTGTCAGAAGCTGCATAAAAAAATATAACTCACAGAAATAAAAAGCGAAAACAATAAACTCAAAAAATGCTTAAAAGACCTTCCACTGAATTAAACATAAAATGTATAGTAAAAGGAAATGTAAGAAGCGGTATGTAAAAGAAATGTTTTTATTTGAAACAAACAAACAAAACCTTCCAGAAGAAAAACTACATATGGTTAATAAACATATGAAGAACCTCTTCCTTACCTGTAATTTAAGAAAGAAAAAAATTAGAAGGAGATAACACTTCTACCATTTCACTTGCCCATAATCTGCAAGAATGTTGCACAGGGCAGACAGAAAGACCTCAGGAAGAGATGGGCTGGGGGTTGGGAGTGGGGGGCGTGCAACCACTCTGATAAATAGCACAGATAGAAGTTCCTTAATATCTGACCCAGTAATTAATTTTATTGTAAAAAATAGAAATGTGTTATAAACACACATTTATAAAGAAATAGAAATGTATTAGAAAAGAACAAATAATATAGAAAGATATTCCTCATATTATTATTTAAATTAAATTGGCTTTTAAAAATGGAGAGACAGAAAAAAAGGGAGAGATTAAGAATGAGGGTGTGTGGGTATGTGGGTGTGTATAAGGTGTTTGAGAGAGAGAAAAAAGAAATGTCTACTGATTAGTGGAATAAGTAACATAGGAGACTATATCACATAATGGCTAAGCCTATGTTTCAGTAAAATATTTAATGACTTGAGAAAATTTTAATTAAATGCTATAAAAATAGGATATTAAACAGAATAAATGCTGGAGCACAGTATGGTAGGCAGAAAGACACCCTTAGATAAGATATAGAAAAAAGTAAAAAGGAAAGGAGAAATAGAAAAAAGTGAGGAAAAAATGAATTAGGGGAAGTGAAGGAGAGAGGGCGAAAAGGAAGAGAGCACAAACCCAAGATGTCTCAGTGGGAGACATACCCTGTGTTCTCCGTGACTTCGCTACGCAATAAGAAGTCCTGACATTTTTATTTTCTCCTACGTCTTTCTGTACTTCTGCAAATTCTTGCTTATGGCCATATATTATTTTTATAACCAGGAAGAGCATAATTTCTTATTAAAAAACTATGTAAGAGAGAAAATTCCTCATGCTGCATCTCTATCAGTTAAAAAAGAATTGGATCATGCAGGCAGGGAGAGTTTAAATAATGAGAATTTGGCTGTATTCCCAGGTTGCTAAAACAATGGGTTGGTTTAATTAACTTGAGGAGAGAAAAAAAATCAGTAGATGAGTTTTGACTGAGTCACGTGATGGACTGCAAAGTGTGCTTTAGCATACTTGAGACTCCTGCAGTTTTTACAAGGGAAAAAAAAAAACAACTGATGAATTCCATGTCCACAGTATTTCAGGAAAGAGTACAAAAGTTATCAGAGCTATTTCTTTGGTCCTACCTACCATGACAGGGATGGTAAAGTCCTATCTCCATCCTGCCAATTTCTGTGGCTGGGGCTGGGGGAATGAAGGTCTCACCATCATTCTTGGTCATGCTCAGAGTCTGACATGCTAGGATGCCTCCCTCCATAAATAGTAAGAATAAAATCATTTCAGTGGGATTAAGATATATCTTTTAAAAAAGAGGTTTAAAGAAAACACTCCTTCATCAAGCATCGATTTACAAGCTTGAAGGTACTCCAATCTCACTTGTCGGTCTTCACCTCTCCACTGTCTTAAGTCTCCTTATACCAATTTTACTCAAAAGGGACAGGAAGTTTAGGTCATTATTTTTGCTTCTATAAAATCTAAATTGAGAAATGAGGTTAATAAAGATGTTTCAACAGGACACTGAGGGATTCTGGTAACAAAAATGTAATTCTTTTAAAGGATGAGGTGGGGTTTGTGTCTAATTAGGTACAGCTGAACATCTTGCCTATCCTTCTGTCTGGGAACAGAAGCTTAGGAAGGGAAAAATAGATGGCTGAGTCCTTTATTCCACAATTCCTTTTTCTCATGAAGGGAATTTACAAATGGATGACATCACAGATTGCATTTGTCACATAACAAAATGCTGACACCTTCCTATATCTCCCAGGGACTACTTAGCTGATAAAGCAAACAAAAAATAATTTTCTTTTTTTAAAAAAAATCATTTTCTAATAAAATAAATGAAACAAACTGCTTGTTAGAAATGTACACCTGTAATCAGGATTTTTTTTTTTTAAAAAATAGTAGTGGCACCTTGGCCATTTTACAAATATTTTTTAATAATTATCTATTTTAGTTCTTCCATAAACTACAATCAGAATTGTTCCTATATATTATGTTTCTATTAGGTTATATTTTGGGTTGTTTTCAAGCAAAATATCAAGTTGTTAACTTATAAAAGCTACAATAATGTTAGCTATTTGCCAGTCTCAAAAAACTCAGAGTTACTTTAAACACTAACTTATCTTACTTCTACCACTTTATCTACCATCTATGTAGAGTTCTTGTTATGTAATGAATGCACTTGCTTTTGGGCTAGATAAATCTGTGTCTATGGTTCCTAAGGAAGAATTTCATGAGCCTACATCTGTTGCTATAGTCTGAGAATTGAAGTGAATGAAGCAGGAGGTAATCTCAAAACTGGCAATATTTCCTTGAGTTAATGTTTAAAAATTTTATACTCAAAAGAAATGGTCGTGGTCTTCACAGGCCATTTCTTTTGACAGAACAAAAATAGGAAGAGAGTCATAAATACTTCCAAAGCCCCCCCGCGCCCCACCCGCCTAGAATGGCACATGATGACATGTGGTCAATGGATCCTCATGCTTTGATATGTTACAGCGGGGAACTTTGAGAAATGACTTACTGGGTTGTACATCTGATTGAACAACTGCTCAGCTTGCTACATTGCAAAGGTGGGGAAGCATTGAAGCACAGACAGGGAAAGAAGGAAAGATCCAGAAAAACAGCATTAGCTCGACAAATCCAGTGCAACTGCACAGACGAACTGGTCGTTAAAAAAAAAAAAAGAAGAAGAAATTTCAGTTTCTAAACATTCCACAGTGAAACTGAGAGGCTCTAGGGACATACAAATGTTGATTTTGGCTCCTAAAAAAGAATAGCTGGAATAAGAAATTTAAGGTTTGTGTTACTTTCCCTTTCTCAAGTTAAATAACCCATGAAATAAAGAAAGCTGTCCACTTTTGATGATACATGGAGTGCTGGCCCTCTAGCAATGAATCAGGAGAAGTACTTTTGGCCAGGCCGGCAATTTATTACCTGAACTTCAAAGATGGTAATAATAAAAGATTAATTAAATCTTATCATTGAATTTATGGCTCTTCTTTTACGTTAACACAAGCCCAAATTTTCTACCCTGTCTAACTTTAGGAAAATGCAGATTAGCAAGCAGCAGGTTAGCAAATGTAAAATATCTATAAGAAAGGAATTAAAATAGCAAATTGGAGAATAAGTGTACGATGGAGAAGAACATTTTTATCTGTAGGGAGATTAAAGGGAAAATGCAGGATTGGTCATTGCCCATCAGTAGTTCCTACTGTGAGTACATAATTAACAAAAAGAGTATTCTTTTCAAAGTCTTCCCTCTTCTGTTCCCAGAGCGTTAGATCTATAATGCTTTCTTATTTCGTGTTGTTGATGTTATTGCTCTGTGCCACTGAGGTGAAAGTGATTCATAGCTGACTTTGCAGTGGGTTTTCAGAGGCTAAAATATGACCATAAAATATCTTTTTAAAGTGCAACAATGAATAACTAGAAACCTTAAGTCTCTGTAAACTTTCATTAACATTAATAAAAAATATATATTTTTGAGAGACTAAATGATCTGCAGAGAACTAATCAAGTTCTCAACTCCCCCGTGTCTACTACTGATAAGGACATCTTGGTTACAGGAGTTGTTGTCTGATTACCATCACTGGATTGACCTCACTATTATTGTAAGAATCTGTGTTTTCTGCTTAGTACTGTTTTATTAGTCTCAATATTCTCATGAAAATTTCTTCACGCAAGATTGCACTATGTTAAAAATGGCGGAAGGGAAATGGTAAAGAATAGCTCATATTTTGCCCTTAACCATCTTCTGACACAAAGTGTTTCAACGTAACTTCAGAGGATACAGCAGTACCTTCCCTTTGAACTTGAGCTAATGGTGAGTCGTGGTATAAATATGTTCTCTGCAAACTTTGCTGTGAAGACTCACTTCCCCAACACCATGCATTGTTTCTAACAGGAAAATCAGTTTAAGTTATCATTTAGGTCCCACTGTCCCTGCCAAAGTTTCTGAAAAAACTTTCTCACGAAACACAATCGCAAGACAGTGCCTATTTCTTGGCGAAAATACCTGGACACTTTCAAATCTTGAGCAAATTTCGTTGGGAGCTCATGAATTTATGGTATAATAAAACTATTATATTTTCAGCCTTCATTTAGCAAGCCTTTATATTTTATTCGTAAGTAACATACTCTTTTATTTAAAAGGAGGCCCAGACACGCCTTATACTTTTATAACTGCTTATTTTTCCAGGGGTAAATGATGTGTTTATATGTATATTCATATACTGTTGGCTTAGAATTTCAAATATTTCATGTAGATCCCAATTTTTTTAAGGTGATGGGTACTTGAGGTTTTTACAGAACTATTTATTAGCAAAAATTAAAGACTACTGGGGAAAAATGTTTTAAACTTTTGAATTTAGCTGATGATAGAGAGCCAAGAACAACAAAGTAGCATTTGCAGGTTACATACAAAAATATTTAAATTATAATTACCCTATTTAATCTCACTGTAGAATGCATTTAGGTGATAGTATAAACACAGATTATTTATATACTTAAAAATAAGTTAACGTTTCAGAAATTAAATAGGTCCTTTAGAGCAAGACAACCATATTTGTTAGTATAATTCTGGTGGGGGTTTCAGAATATTAAAATGCTGTTAGGAATAATACTAAAATGCTTACAGAATTTGGTCTGTGAATGTCAATACCTGGCATCTACCTAAGGGTCTACGGAAACCACACGCTCAAGTGATCTCTCGGGCGAACCACAGCTATGTTGAAGGAAACTAAAATTGAATTGCACAGATGCTGACTTATTAAACTAGTCAAGTCATATACATGCAAAGTATAATCGTAAATATGGGAGCCTCCTTCTAATTACCAAAGGATTTTTGATTTCTTAGACAATTTGCACTAGTGGAAGTGACTGGTGTGGGTCTATAAGGGCTAGTTTTCGTGTTCAATTCAATCTGAAGACTTCTCTTTTCCAGGAACCCTGGGGGTCTATAGCATTTTGTGTGGTAAGCTGTGAACCAAAAAAGTTAGTGGTTCAAATCCACCCAAGACTCAACCAGACAAAAATTCACAGTCTTGAAAATTCATTAGAAGGTCACTATGAGTCAAAATTAATCACCAGCAATGGATTCAGTTCCTTCTTTCAGACTCAACATACTGTGACTGGACAAGACAGCCTAAAGGACCACCCTTGGTAGCAGATGAACACCTCTCTTCTGTGGAGTTATCTTTTTGTTGTTGTTTTGGGCTGTCTGTAAATCACATCAGAGGAGACTGCTAATCTTTCTCCCACGAGCAGCTAGTGGATCTGAACTGCGTGCCTTTGGGTAAGCAGAGGAGCTTCTTACCACTAAGTCACCAGAGCTCCCGAGAGTTATCTTAGTCTGTTAGGTTAAAAAGTACCTTTTGAGGCTCATTTCTTTATACAATTAAGCACTCATAGCATATGATATAACATACTCATGTATGTTACAACCATATTTGTTAGTACAGTTCTGGTGGGGGTTTCAGAATACTAAAATGCTATTAGGAATAATACTGAAATGCTTACTGAATTTGGTCTGTGAATGTCAATCATTTGAGAATGTACCTCACATACCCAGGGCATATAATGTCAAGTCACTATCCATTTTAAAAGTGTAAAACAAAACAAATTAAAAAAAACAAACAAACCTAATCCAATGTCACTGAGTTGATTCTGACTCATAATGACTCTGCAGGGCATAGAAGAAGTGTTCTGTGAGGTTTACAAGGCAGTCATCTTTATGGAAGCAAACCACCCCCACTATGGCCTATTGAACTGGTAGGCCAGAACTGTCAGCCTTTGGGGTAAAAGTCTAGCACTTTAACGACTGTGCCATAAGTCAAAAATCCAAAACTCACTGCAGTAGAGTCAATTCTGACCCCAACAGCCCTCTCAGAGGGTTTCCCAAAGCTACAAATCTTTACAAGGGGAGACTTCCCATCTTTCTCCCACAGAGTAGCAGGTAGATCCAAACTGTTAACCTTTTGGCTAGCAGCTAGGTATGTTACACAGTACGCCATCTTTTTATGGCTTCTGATTCCTGTTTGGCTAAATAGCGCTTAAAAAATGTGAGAGGTTGAGTGGCTTAAAAAATAGATCTGGTAATATAGACATTTTCTTGCTGTTTTGTTTTAAAGGAATTTGATCTATTTCTCAAACTATATCTTTGAATTATTGCATAGACTTAACCAGTGTGAAATTCCTCACGGCAAGTTTTTAAAGTCCCTGGTCCAATATTTGTTTCAGTAATATATGGCTTCATACAAAATATTATAGGAAATTCCTAAAAACACAGAAAAATTTCTCCACAGAAAACCTGTTTCCTCTGCATCCTTGATAATCTGTGTCATGTTTTCATAACTCTAGCAAATAAATTCCCATTCCAGTGTGCTATGAATTATACAGAGTCAAATTTGATTCTCTGCTTTAGTTGATATTTCAGATTCTCCCCACTTCTTCCGAATGAGTTTGCAAACTGCCAAAGGGAAACAAAATGCTTAAACTCATAACATTATGAGTTTTATGTGAACGATGAGTGCAGACATACTGAACAACACAGGGAAGAAGTCAAAGGAACGATGCATGACTGGAAATGTACTCCACAAAAAATGCTGAGGTCAGAGAAAACATGTTAATGCTAAAATGTGACGGTGTTGCTTCTTCCCTCCCCAGACCCCCGAAGTTTTCCATATGAACACGCCTTCTTAGACATTACAACCATTTCTGGTCACACATAAGCATCCTACAGATATGCACTTGACTTGTTTTGGTTAACTTCTAGAATTTCCAACTTGAGGAAAAACTTCTGTTAAAAACCCCATAATAATAAAAAGTCAGACCTACTTCTAAAAGGAGTCACGTTTCTCAGCATCTAATGGGAACCTCTGATTTTTTGGTTTATTGTGAACAGTGCCATTTATCCTTTTTGGATAGTTGAGATTTGCCCAGAGAGAAGCGGCTGGTTTTTTAGGATATGTTTTCACTTCCATTAGATTATTTTCACTTTTTTTTCAAGCTTTCTTCAGACAGGAAACCTAAGATAATTTTTCAGGTCCACAGACAGACTTGCTGCAGACTTGTTGGGAATAAAGCTAAGAGAGTTTAATTCCTTTATCAGCAGACAGCAAAAGATAAGGGGTTTGTTTCTTTGGGGGAAAACTGTCTCTTCCTTTCCCATCTTATAAATTTGTTTTTAAATTAGCATTTTTCCCCCCCTTAGGCTTCACTTACCTTTTTCAACTGTGCTTCCAATTTGCTACATTCCTCTTTCTTTTGTTCAATGGCTATTTCTAGAGATTTTAATTTGGAGTCTCTTTTCAGCCCCGCGGAGGCTAATGAAGATGCATGTTCTTTGAGGTCAATTAAGCTAGACTGGAAGAGAAAGAATGCTGGTGAGTAAAATACTGCAATTTCTCCTATCAAGGTCTTCAATTTGAACACATTGATTCTATCCCTGGCCATAAAGTGAGCATTAGACAGAAGGGGTAAATACAGTCTTCCTCAGGTAACAATAGCCTGCTCTGGCCAGGAAATGAAAGTTGGCCCATTTACAGAACTGAGAAGAATCTAATTACAGCAGAATTCGTGGTGACCCAATGGTGCGGTCATTAAGCGTAAGCTTCACTTTGCAAAGCCGCGCTAATGATGTCAGTCCCGAGGTGCTCTTTATGCGTCAAGGTGAAACAGACACCCGAGCCTTCCACTTACATTTATTGTTGTCAAGTCATGCAGACACTAAGACAAATATGAACGAAAATGTCAACTTCGCTGCTCTGGTTCCCCAAAAGGCAAGTTAAGCATAAAAGAGTCATCCTATCGAATGTGTAACAGATTCCAGTTGTTTCTAAAGAAACAGGACCAAAAACTTCTCAAATACACTCTGGAGAGTTAAAGATAAAATGATCTTGAAAAAACTGTTGGTAAAGTAGACAATGCTGTCTCAGAAAAAATCACTGTTGTTGAGTTGGAAAAGACTCACGTAGGTGACTCTTAGGTGTGACAGGCTGTAAATCACACAGGAGACTGACCTTCTCTGTCTCTCCCTCAGAGCCACTGGTGGATTCAGACCGCCCCAGAGGTGCAGCCTTTGGGTTACCAGCACAAGTCACCAGGGGAAAGGCTACCAGCATTCCCTTCACTGCCGTTGTTCCTGCGTGCTGTCGAATTGGAACCAACCCATAGCTGACCCTCCAATGGGTTTTCAGTGGCTGTAAACTGCACAGGAGGAGACTGCCCATCTTTCTCTCTTGGAGTGGCTGGCGAATTCAAACCACATGCCTCTGGGTTGGCAATGCAATGCTTTACCACTAGGTCACCAGTGTAGGCCTTCATAAATCCAAATTCAGTCAATTAATTCAACTCCCAATTAAAGTATAAACCCCAAATGCCCACTGTCACTGAGGTAAGTCTGAACAGCAGTGACCTTTCAAGTGGTTTCCTAAGCTGGCAATCTTTATGGGAAGAGACTGCCCATTTTGCTCTTGTGGATTTGAACTACTGATCTTTCAGTCTGGGGTAGTTCAGTATGTGAACTACACCATCTGGGCTCCATGACCCAGGCATAGGGTTACATACATTGATCCATTAATCCCTCATGTCTGGAAATCAACAACTTCAATATTTAAGTTAAATTCCCCAAAATAAACAAACAAATAAATAAATACTCACTCAAGATAGCTTTGTTACCCAGGAGGACAAAGCTCGTTACCAGAGCTTTGGTGGCCTAGTGGTTAAGAAGCTGTGCTGTAATCCTGAAGGCATGTGGTTCAAATCTACCAGCTATTAACTAACAAGTCCTCTCATGCAATTAATTGCCTCTGAAAACCTGGTGGAGGGTCAGCCCTCTGGGACGATTCTGACTTAATGGTACACAACAACAATGGTTCTGTGAGTAAAACGATCAGATTTCACCCAAACTAGTCATTGTGTATTTCCTTTTTATCTGTTGTTCACAGTTCCTAAAAAAGATGCCATACGAACAGAGGGCTCTCAGTAAATGATGGTGTCTATTGTTCCTGGGCTGCTTGCTGTATGGGCACTGAATGCCTGTGCCCCCTACAATAAACCAGCATCCAGTAAGCCACCACCACAAGCAACCAATCCCCAGTAAGGTGCTCCTAACAGCCCTCCAAGAGACAAGTGTGTCCTGCTCATATGTCAGACAAGACTAGAGCTCACGTGAGTTAAAGGTCACCTGTTTATTGAAGGGAGATAGAAATACCAAATTCATATTTGTACCTACAATTCCAGTGTTCTTTACTATATCACTTCCACGGAATATAACCAGCAATCTTATAATTCAGGTTTGTTTAGATTTTTGTTTGTTGTTGGTTTTTCTTGGGGTTTTTTGGTTTTTGTCATTGTGACTAGGTTTTTTTTATCATCCCCAACAAAATGATCAGCTCCATGTGGCTAGCAACGATGTGCTGTTTTGCCATATACATTTTAAATTTCCTAGGGGGCAAATAGGGAGCTCTGGTGGTCTAGTGATAAGAGGCTGCATTGCAATCCTAAAGACACATGGTTCAAGGCCACCAGTTGCTTCACAGGAGAAGGATGGGAAATCTCCTCTCATGCCATTAACCGCCTCTGAATATCCACTGGAAGGTCACCTATGGGTCACTTCCAACTCAATGGCACTTAACAACAACAAGAACAGTGGGTGATCAGCCTATGTGTCAACCTGGCTACCTTTCTCATCACTACAGAGCAGGAGCCAATTCATAGCTGATCTTCCTATGAATTTCGAAGGTGGTAAACTGTACAGGAAGAGACGGCCCATTTTTCTCCAATGGGGGTGCTCATGGATTTGAACTTCCAGAGGCATAACCTTTGCATTAGCACCACAATTCCTTTAACACGACACCAAACAGCGCTCCTTTTCACTAGTTCCAAGGTATTTAATTAAATATAAATCTAAGTGTTCCTGTGAAGGCATTTTGTAGATGTTATTAATATCTACAATCAGTTAATTTTATATAAAGGTAGCTATCTGATATATCGGGGCCTGAACCAATCAGTTGAAAAGAGCAAAACTGAAGAAACAAATTCATAAGTGAACCGAGTATATAGATACTGATACTGATAATATGTATATGTTGTTGTTACTATGCGCCGTCGCGTCACCTGCGACTCATAGTGACCCTATACAGAACAGCCCTAAACCCTACTCTATCCTGTGTCAACCTCATTGTCTCTGACACAGCTACCCCCCATTACCCCTGTCACTGAATCAATCCACGTCATAGAGGGTCTTCCTCTCCTACACTGTTCCTCCACCCTCCCAAGCATGATGTCCTTCTCCAAGGAATGGGTCCTCCTTCCAAAATGTCCAAAGTATACGTCAGATGAAGCTTCAGAATCCTTGTATTCAAGGAGCAGTCTGGTTTAATCTTCTCTAAGATAAACTTGTTTTTTTAGCAGTCCATGGTATTCAATATTCTTCTCCAACACCACAGCTCAAAGGCATCAACTCTCCTTCTATCCTCCCTACTCAATATCCAGCTCTCTGACCCATAGCAAGTGATTGCAAAGATCATGAACTGTATCAGGCACACCTTAGTCTCCAGAGTGACACCATTGCTCTTCAGTACTTTGAAGAAGTCCCTAACAGCAGATTTTCCCATTGCAATATGTCCTTTAATTTCCTGGCTGCTGGTACCAAGAGTGTTGACTGTGGAACTAAGCAAACTAAAGCTGTTAACAATCTCAATCTCTTCACCATCAATCTTGATGCTGCCAATTGGACCAGTGGTGAGAATATTTGTTTTCTTGATATTGAGCCTTAATCTCTAAGGCTGCAGTCCTTGACCTTCTGCAGCAAGCACTTCAGGTCCTTTTCAGTTTTAGCTAGCAGGGTTGTTGTATCATCTGCATAATGCAGATTGTTGATGAGTCTTCCACCAATCCTGATGCCACATTTCTCCTCATAGAGCCCAACCTCCCAGATAATCTGCTCTGCATACAGGCTGAAAAGGTATGGAGATAGAACACATCGCTGGCATACGCCCTTCCCAATTTTGAACCATGCAGTGTTTCCTTGCTCTGTGCTGATGACTGCTTCCTGGTCCAAGTACAGGTTTCTCACTAGCAGGATCAAGTGTTCTGGGATTCTCATTCTTCTCAGAGTCAGCCACAGTTTGTTGTGATCCACACAGTCAAATGCCTTTGCATAAACAATTAAACACAGATAGATATTCCTCTGGTACTCCCTGCTTTCAGTAAAGATTCATCTAACATTAGCTACAATATCCCTAATATCATGACCCCTTCTAAATCCAACCTACACTTCTGGCAGTAGTCTGCTAATAATCTGTTCAGTTGTTTCTAGATAATCTTCAGTAGAATCTTGTTTGCATGTGTTATAAATGATATTGTTCAATAATTTGCACACTCTGTTGGATCACCATTCCTCAGGATGGGAACAAACAGAGATCTCTTCCAGTCAGTTTGTCAAGTGGTTGTTCTCCAGATTTCTTGACACAACTTGGTGAGCACGTCCAGGGCAGCATCTGTTAGTTTAAACACATCCATCAGTGTATCATCAATTTCTGGGGCCTTCTTTTGTGACCAATTTTTTTCAAAGCAGCTTGAACTTCTTCCTTCATCACCATAGGATCTTGCTCATATGTTGTTTAAGGAAATTCTTCTGTGTCTGCCAATTCTTACGGTACAATGACTCTGTATACTCTTTCCATCTTCTTTTAATACTTCCTGGATCACTTAATATTCTGCCCAAAGCATCCTTAAGCATAGCGACCTGAAGTTTGAATTTGTTCTTCAGTTCCTTGAACTTAAGAAATGCTGAGCGAGTTTGGCCCTTTTGATTTTCTGACTCGAGCTCCTTGCATACTTAATTGTAATATTTTACTTTGTCTTCCCGTGCTGTCTTTTGCTAGCTTCTGTTCAGCTCTCTAGTATCTTTAATTCTTCCCTCTGCTTTGGCTTCTTGGCACTCTAGTGAAATATTCAGAGGTTCTTCTGACATCCATTTTGGTCTTTTCTTCCTCCTCTGTCCTTGTAATGACCTTTTGCACTATTCCTGGATGATGCTCTTGATATCCTCCCACAACTCATCCGGTCTTAGCTCATTGGTGTTCAAGGCCTCAGCCTGTTCCTGAGATGGTTTTGAAATTTAAGTGGGATAGAATGAAGGTCATATTTTGGTTCCTGTGGATTCTATTTCATTTTCCTTAGCTTCAGCTTGAACTTGCGTATGAGTTGTTTGTGGTCTGTTCTACAATCAGCACCTGGCCTAGTTTTCACAGCTGATAACTGAGCTTCCTATAAATCGATATGTATGTCTCTACCCCTATACACACTTACGGTTCTGTTTCTTTGGTAGAACCAGTCCAGTGACAGATGCACTTACATGCACAACAAGTGTTTGTTGAAATCCATATCTGAAATTCATACAGCTCAGCACTGTTTTTAAGAAATAACTTCTGTTTAACATTCCTGCTGCACTACATTATCAGACCTCTTTTCAGTTTGAAGCACATCAATAGGTTTTGAGGTACAAACCCACAAATAATACTTACAATCTGAGAAGCTTTTCATAAATGTGGTCAAAGTTTCTACATATGTTCTTACATACAAAGTGCAATAATTATAGAAAGTGCAAGTCACAATTAGCAGTGAACTAGTAGGAAATGGTTGCAATTTTCTCTTATCAATGAAATATTCTCTAGAACAAGAACTTTAGGGACTATAGATTTCATGCGTGGGATTCCTCAAAATTCCTCTTCATTACTAATACTTCCTATCTTCATCTGTATCCTTAAATTAGATAGAACTTTAATTTATATAGAATTATCAAAACTCAAATAGCCATTATTGGTTTTGTCGTGTACCACTGAGTCAGAACCCATAGCTGACCCTCCCACAGGTTTTCTGAGGCAGTTAATCATATGGGAGGAGAATGCTTGTCAGTAGCTTGATGAGATGAAAGGGTCTTCAATAGCCCAGAAGGAGAAAGACATTGCTAGCTAGCAAAGTATGAAGGAGTCAGCTGTAGGTATCAGTGTGCATCTCAGGGTCATGGAGAGTAAGAAAAAATGTTCATTCTTTCATCTCAGATTTCTCCAGGAAACTACCTCTAAGTAAGCTGAGAGAGGTGGTGGGGAATATCACTCAGAATACAATGAACCCAAAGTATTCTCTCCAAAACCCCTAATGCTTCAAATTCTACTGTTTTTGTTGTACATTAAGAGCAGCAGTAGGGTTTGCATTCTGTGTCTGTGTTTGTAAGTAGTATGGACATAGTTTATAAAATTATCTACTATAAAATAAACCTCAAGTTGCCATAATCAAGGATGCTTTAGGCAGAATATTATATGATCCAGAAAGTATTCATAGAAGATGAGTCACTGTATTGAAAGGAATTGGTAGACACAGAAGAATTTAATGAAACAACATATGAGCCAGAGCCTATGGTGATGAAGGAAGAAGTTCAAGCTGCTTTAAAGGCAATAGCAAAAAAATAAGTCCCCAGGAATAGATGGTATACCAATTGACATATTTCAGCTAACAGACGCTGCCCTGGACGTGCTCACCAAGTTGTGCCAAGAAATCTGGAGAACAACCACTTGGCCAACTGACTGGAAGATATCTGTATTTGTTACCATTCCAAAGAAGGGCGACCCAACAGAGTGTGAAACTATAGAACAGTATCACTGATTTTACATGCAAGCAAGATTCTACTGAAGATTATCCAAAAACAACTGGAACAGCACATCAGCAGAGAATTGCCAGAAGTCCAGGCTGGGTTAGAAGGGGTTGTGGTACTAGGGATTTTGTACCTAATGTTAGATGGATCTTAGCTGAATGTAGGGAATACCAGAGGAATGTCTATCTGTGTTTCATTGATTATGCAAAGGCCTTTGACTGTGGATCACAACAAGCTGTTGCTAATTCTGAGAAGAATGGGAATCCCAGAGCACTTGATCATCCTAATGTGAAAACTATATTTGGACCAAAAGGCAGTCATCAGCACAGAGCAAGGAAACACTGCATGGTTCAAAATTGGGAAGGGCGTATGCCAGGGATGTGTCCTGTCTCCATACCTTTTCAATCTGTATGCAGAACAGATTATCTGGGAGGCTGGGCTCTATGAGGAGAAATGTGGCATCAGGATTGGTGGAAGATCTATCAACAATCTGCGTTATGCAGATGACACAACCCCGCTCGCTGAAACTGAGGAGGACCTGAAATACTTGCTTAAGAGGGTCAAGGACTACAGTTTTCAGTATGGATTGAGGCTCAATGTCAAGAAGACAAAGATTCTCTGGACCAATTGGCAGTATCAGGATGGATGGTGCAGAGATTGAGATTGTTAACAGCTTTAGTTTGCTTGGTTCCACAGTGAACATTCTTAGCACCAGCAGCCAGGAAATTAAAAGACATATTGCGATGGGAAAGTCTGTTGTTAGGGACCTCTTCAAAGTACCAAGGGACAATGGTGCCTCTCTGGAGATTAAGGTGCAGGCCACGGTCTTTGCAATCACTTGCTATGGGTCAGAGAGCTGGACAATGACTAGGGAGGATAGGAGGAGAATTGATGCCTTTGAGCTGTGGCACTAGAGAAGAGTATTGAGTGTACCATGGACTGCTAAGAATACAAGCAGATTCATCCTGGAGAGGGTTAAACCAGGCTGTACATAGGGTTGTTGCCAGGAGGGACCAGTCCTTGGAGAAGGAGATAATGCTTGGAAAAGTGGAGGGACAGCACAGGAGAAGACAACCCTGGATAAGATGAATTGACACAGTAACTGGGGCAACAGGGTAGGTGGAGTCAGTGAGACTGGCTCAGGATAGAGTTCAGAACTATTGTGCATAGAGTCGCTATGAGTCACAGGTGATGTGGCAGCACATAAAAGTAACAACAACATATGTAGCTAAGGTTGTTTTTTATGTCAAGCAAAAAAATCATAGATATTTGAAAGAATATGGACTCCTTTATGACACATTTCTGTGCCAAATGTCGTAATGGTTACACAGATTGGGCAGTGTTTGCTGGAGCTTCCAGATTAAAACAGGCTTGGAAGCAGGAGTGGCATCCACTTCTGAAATAGCTTGCCTCCAGAAACTCTATGAACTGAGCAGAAAAATGAAAGTTATACAACTGTTCAGGTCTTTCGTTCATAGGATCGCTATGAGTCATCTACGACTCGACAGCACTTAATAACAACAACAACATGCCACACAAATGTGGGATGACACATGCATCCCTTATATAATCATGCTTTGCTTTATCACACTTTGCAGATACCAGTGTTTACAGCCACACTGTTACAGATTTCTGGCAACCCTGTGTGGAGCAAGTTTATTGGTGCCATTTTCGTAATGGTGCTGATTCTTATATTTTTTGGTAATGATGGTATTTCTCACAAAATATTCAACTTTGTCATATGGTCCTTGCATACTTAATAGACTACAGTTACATAGTTTTTAAAAAAATACGGACTGAGAAACACACACAAAATTGGGTGTTCACTTTATTACAATATTTTCTCTATTTTGCTGGTCTAGATAGCCCTGATGTGCCCACTTCCCATACATAGGTAACCTGTGGTCGCTGTGAAGCTGAACACTGTGACACTGATGTGTCAAACGTGACGATGGTTACCCATGGTGGGCAGTGTTTGGTGAAGCTCCCCGATTAAAACAAGCTTGGAAGCAGGAGTGGCATCCACTTCTGTAATAGCTTGCCTCTGGAAACCCTACGAACCTGGAGAAAGGATGAAAGTCACACAAGTGCTGAGGACTTACATTCATAGGATTGCTATGAGTCACCTACCACTCCACGACATTTAACAACAACAAGAAGAATGAAACCTGTGGTGTTACGGAGGCATGCCTCTATAAAGAAAATTTGCCAAAAGTAGCATTACATAGTTAGTGGAGCTTTTATGCCGCATCACTGCTGAAATGCTTAAGAAGTTACAAGTAGCATTTTCAGAAGAAATGTCACTATATTCCCCAAGTCTTCACACAGTTGCTCAAACCAACCCTCTCCTGGGTCTACAATGAGCGTGGGCTAAGATGACCATCATGTCATTTCACGTGTGCTTCGAACTCACCTCCTTCTCTGTCAGTTCAGCTTGCAAAGCGTTGACCTTCTCCTTTAGGTCTTTGTTTTCTTTTCGGAAGGATTCGATCTCTTCTAGTCTTTCCCGGTCATCTCTCTCCCGTTGTTCTTTCAAGCGCTCAATGATTCTCTCCTGTGAGTCAATTAGCACAAAGGAAAAGATGAGAACTCACCAGTGCCCATGTCAGAGCTCATGATAATGTTGTTAGTAGGCACCATTGAGTCGAGAAGAAGCAATAAGGATAAAAAGCCCACTGAGGGAAAGATGCTAAGAAGACACGCAGAGCTGGGTTTGGGAAGAGAGGTTGCATATAGCAGCATTTGGAAAAGACAATCAATAGAGCCTTGAATTTGTCACAAAGTTAGCACTGCAAAGTTGCAAGGAGCCTCAGTGTTGAATTTCTGAGGACATTCTAGATTTACAATAGGATCTGGGCCACTGCTAGAGCCGCCATCAAGATTCTATACTGGCAGCTGCAAGGTGAGCACTATCGAGCTGGCTCCGCCCCCTCTGCTCAGGCGCGCCAGTCAGCATCAAAGCGCCGCCCTGGGTATATGAAGACTGGCTGCACCAGGCTGCACAGGAGCAGAGCAGAGGCCCCTAGGACGCAGGGCTGAGCTCCCAGTGACCATCTGAGACAAAAATAAAGCACAAGCCCATTGTGTATATAATTTCCCAGTGTGCCTGGAGACTGTTTTCACTGTGTGGTTTTTTTCAGTAGTTTCTTCAAAATAAAAAAAATTAAAAAAGAGGGGGTGGGGTTATGTTGAGTGAACTAATTCAATCTCATAATAATACTGCATAAGACCATTATTTCAAAAATAGAAGACTAGAAGCTTTATCTGACATACTTTAGGCATACTGCAAGAAGGGACCAGTCCTTGGAGAGAGGGATGTCATACTTGGGAGGGTGGTGGGACAGCACAAGAGAGGAAGACTCTCGATAAAATGGACTGATTCAGTGACTGGGGATTGGGGGTAGGTGTATAAGAGACAATAAGGCTGGCACAGGATAGAGCAGAATTCAGAGCTGTTGTGCACAAGGTCACTATGAGTGACAAGCGACTCAACGGCACATAACAACAATTAGTAAACCATTTTTGTGGATCCAAGGGAGCACGAGGTGCGAGCAGAGGGGTGAGGATAGGTAGGGGTGAAATCACAGAGGTGCATAATTTGGTGGATGGAGACAGCAGGTAAAGGAAATGGGAAAGATCCAGTGGGGACCTGAATAGACAGGATAATGATGGGCATAGTCCAATGGTAATTAATTTTATAAAACATAATGAATGGGAATGATTGTATGAAACACAATGTGAATCAAGAATAGTGTGAAACAAAGTGTACAAACTCTGAAGCAAAACAATATATTTAAAAAAAAATAGAAGTAGGCTGGATTATGAACAAAGGTTGCACAACAGCTTCCCTTCTTGAGGAAATACTGTGTGTCATATTTGTGATAATATGTCATCCTAATTTTCATTCTGTCTGCATCACATCTGTGAGGTCACAGCCAGTGCTCCTGGGGACAGTGCAGAGGGAAGGGATCAGTGACTAAGGTGACTCAGCTCCTGGACAGAGTCTTAAAGGGCCACACTGCCACAAATGTATCCTGCAGTCATTGGAGGAGGTCTTAGGACCCTCTCCCCAGGACTCTCATATGAAAATGAAAACACTATTGTGGCAGAAATGCTTTCTGGGATTGTACTGATCTCAGGAGTTCCTGGATGGCACACATAGTTAATGGTTAGCTTCTAACTGAAAAATTAATGGTTCCTGTCTGCTTAAGATGCAAAGCAGAAACTGCAAACAGTGCAAAGCACATATTGGAGCCTACATTCTATGGCAAATAAAACTGAGAGCAATATAAGAGTGTTTCCTATCCTTTTTTTTTTTTAAGGGGAATCTAATTAGGGTAAATCTTGAGTCAGGTTTCTGAAATTAGTGTCATCACATCTTTGAGCTTTCTTTTGGCAGTTATACTTTAAAATATTAGCAAGATAACCACACACAATGATTGCAATATTATCTTTATATTGTATAGTAGGGCATGGTGCAGAAGACAACTGTCAAAACAGATCCCCTGAGGAAGCAGCCATCTGCCCCAATGACAACTGTTTATGACTCTAATGCTGTCTCCAGAATCCTGGTGGCAGAGTCCATAACATGCTGGGCTACTAGTTGCTCCAAGAAATAAAGGTGGACAGTCCCCTCCCATAGAAATGTGCCATTTCAGAAACATGGTAGAGGGTAGCTGAGTTGACTTGACGCACTGGCAGAGGGAAATGCTTTCACTGGGAGTCCCGGTGACATTGTGCATGGTCTATGGTTCAAATCCATGAAGAAGTAGAGGCAGTATTGTCTTGTAATAGATACATAGCCTTGGAACTTGATGGACGGTTGCTACAAGTCAGAACTTAATTCAGCAGCAGTGCATTTTAGTGCTTTCAAGGAGAAAGAAGTGTTGCGATTACTATTTTATTCAAAGATACTTTAGATGATGCACATTTAAATTGAGGTGCTTGCAAAGAAAATTGACTATGTCAGGGACTCACAAAACAACAGATAAGTCTGTCTTAGAAGAAATGCAGCCTGAGGGCTCCTTAGATGCAAGATGGTGAGACTGTCTCAGGTATTATGGGCATGTTATCAGAAGGGGCCCGTCCCTGGAGGAGGAAAAGTAGAAGGTCAGCAGAAAAGAGGGAAATCCACAGTGAGACGGATTGCCACAATAATTTCAACAATGGGCTTAAGCACAAACCGATTGTGAGGATGGCCCAGGGCTGGACCAAGTTTCTTTTTGTTACTTACAGGGTTATTAAGACTAGAAGTCTAACAACAGCAACAACATCACAGTGGTAGTGGCTCTATTTCAGTTGCTTGTATTTGTTTCTTCTTGTGCAGTATTATTTTACTTCATCTGAGGTACTGGGGTGACCATGTGATCACATAAGAAGAAACTGTTCACACAGCAGGTAGTGTGGTGAGCCTTTCAAAGGTTTTTATTTTGTTTTGTTTTGTTTTTAATGGACATTGCCTCCATATAAAATACAGAGCTTTACTCTGGTTGACCTAGTCCTCAATATTCATCATTTGTAACACACTGCTGCTGCTGTTGTTGTTGTGTGCCGAGTCAGAACTGACTTATAGCTAACAGGCCCTCCAGTGGGTTTTCAGAGAGAGTAAATCAAACGGGAGGTGATTGCCCATCCTTCTTCTGCAGAGCAACTGGTGAATTTGAACTGTGTGCCTTTGATATTGCGGTGCACCTTCTTACCAACAGGCCGTCAGAGCTTAATAGAGTGCTATTTTCACCCCCTTCCTCCCCCAGGTAAACAATATGTTCTCTCTTTTTTTAGAATTAAAACTGCCAAATATTTATTCACTGATCTTAGCCAATCAGAGTTCAGCTTTTAGACATCCATGGCAGCCTGATATTTCAGTCATTTTAATTGTTTCCAATAAAATATGCACAAATTTTTTTAAAAGTATTTTAAATGGCTTGCTTCTACTGAAACTGGATAGCTTTGCAGATATTTAGATTTCCTCCATACACTTTTCTGTTCTGATCTTTTGCAGACTTTTTTATGTGATAGTTTCCCTATTCCTTTTCTTTTTTTAATTGTTATTTGAAAGAAAGTTTTCAGAGCAAACGAATTTTCTATTCAATAATCTATATTATGAGGGTGCTCTGGTGGCCTAGTGGCAAGAAGCTGCACTGCAATCCTGAAGGCACGTAGTTCGAGGACACCAGCAGCAACAACAACAATCTATATATTTCATTGCAATCTCCACAACGTAGCAACTCCTTTTCCACTTCTTCACTGTTTACCTATTTCCAGTCAGCTTCCTTTCCAATCCTTTCCTGCTTTCTAAGATTAATTCCCAGACAAGTGCTGCCCTTCAGATCTCCTATGTCAATTACTCTAAGGAGTGCATGGCTCCCTCATGTGACTCCACCTTCCAGGTGTGCCTTTCATTTAGCTAGTAGTTGATCCATGAGGATGAGTTCAGCTCCAAGTTTGAAGAGTATCTAATCACCATGGTTTTCTAGTAATCCATATATAACCAGTAAGTCTGAAGGGACATTTCTAAAGGCCCAAACTGACCATGCCTCATTCTCTTAGGAGACTCTCCCAGGCGTGCCTTTTGCCAGACCATGTACAATGACTCCCATTCAGCAGCCCTCCATGGCCTCTCTGGGTGTGAGCCATGCCTCCTAGTGCAGCTTCCCAGAAGGCAGTACCATGTGATATGGCACATTCTGTCCCAGTGCTGGACATGCACAGACAATTAAAAAGGCTGATAAAAGGAATGCTGTTGTTAGGTGTCACTGAGTTCCCCACCACCACCTGTTGTTGCTGTTGTGTACCACTGAGTTGGAACCAACCCATAGCTGACCTTCCAGTGGGTTTTCAGAAACGGATAATCACTTGGGAAAAGAATGCCCTTCCTTCTTCCAGGAGCAGCTGGTGGATTCATAGTGATCCCAAATAACAGAGTAGATCTGTCTCACGGTTTCTCTAGGCTTCAGGATTCACAGAAGTCAATCTCCATGTCAATCCCTCAGAGTCAGTGGGTGGATGGGTCTGAATCCCAATCCATAAGTTGGCATCTGAACACCAGGGAACCTCAGACGAAAGAGACACCAACTCTCATTAGAGCCTGCACCTTGCCTTTGAGCTCAGGGTAATGGACCACGACAAGCCTGGTGACAGTCTCATGGTGTCAGAGCCATTGCCAAAGCAGGTTGAACTGCTCTTAGCACTTGTGCTATCGATGAGTCATTGGTGACAAAAAACTCAGCATGCACCGTAATGCCTTCAAGTGTTATTGATGACTCAACACTACAACACACTGCTCGGTCAATCACAGAACTAATTGAACTGTCAGCCGCACAGGGCCAGATGTCAGAAACATGTGTTAAAAGGTCCTAATATGCCATGATCTCCTTGATTAACAACTAACTTGCAGAAATTCCAACAATGTGCTCTTGTTTGAGGCTTATTTGCATTGGCAAGTGTCCCTCAGTCGCCCCTCCAGCTCTGCACCAGGCCAATCTATTTGCGCTTTATCAAATGGCACTGGCCTCCAGCTCCCAGCTAGCTGGCTTTCCCAACTGCTTATCTGCTGTGGGCCCACGGCACCCTTGTCAGGAACAGCTTTCTAAATACTGATGGATTCCGACGCTGGAGCTTCTGTGTGTTGATCCCAGAACCAAGTCATATTCAGACTTCACTCACCAAGCGGCATTATTGTTTAGCTCTTAATGTTTCAGTACGTCCCTGGGGATGGAAAAGGGTAACATGCTCCCTGGGAAGCCATAATCCAAGAGAAATGGTGAATAATGCCTAATGCGCTCCATTTGTTGTTCAAAAGACAACACGTGTTTACACCTATTTATGAATTAGCAATTTCTTTTTTTAAATTTTTTTTAGATTTTATTCTAATAATTTTAATGAACATTTACAGAGCTTTTGGATTTCCATTTATTCATTGTTGCACTTTTCTCCCTGCCCAGCCCTCCCCCCCACCCCAGTTCGCTCCTCTCCTTGAAAAGTAAAATTCTTTCTTTGATATACAATCCCCCTCGCACCCCTCCCACTGCCCCAGTACACTCCACTATGCAACCTTAATTGTGGACTCTTGTGATGAATTAGCAATTTCTAATGAATCTTTTTTGTTATTCATTTTTCACTATATATTGTTCCAGTAGTGAGGTCTTACCACCTGTTCTGTAGGAGAAAGATGGGCAAACTCCTCTCAGGTAATTTAAAGCCTCTGAAAACCTTCTGGAGAGTCACCTATGCACTGGTTCTGAGTTGACAGTACATAACAACAAAAACTACAACAATAACAACTTGTTTCAGTGAACCTGTTTGATTAGCTGTGGATAAAAGTGGAATCAGGTGAGGCAAAGACCATTTAAAGAAGGCTGTGGTGTTATCCAAAGCACAAAGATCAGAAAGTGTACGTTTTAGTCGCATCCCATCACTCATGAGGAAGCCCTGGTGGTCTAGCAGTAAGAAGCTGTGCTACAATCTCAAAGGCATACGGTTTGAATCCACCAGCTACGCCGCAGGAGAAAGATGGGCAATAACAGTGATTGATTGTCTTGGAAAATCCACTGAAGAGTCAGTTATGGGTTGGTTCTGACTTGATGGAACACTACATCATCACTCTTGAGCTGCCCCAACCCTGGTGAGACTTAGACACAGTGAACGTGGCTTCCTGGAAAGCTACATGTGCCATGATTTATTAATGATGCCTGTCTAGGCTGAAAAATGGGGGAACAGAGGACTCACATGCCCATAATGTTCAATTTGGGGCAAGTAATGTCACTCTACCAATTGCTTCTCAAACCACATGCATCGGATTCACTGGGCAGGACTTGTAAATAAAAATCAGGGTTTCCTGTGCTCAATAGTAGAGTAACTTGACTTAAGAGTCTCTCGGAAATGAAGTCCAGGAAACTGTATTTTCAGAAGCTCCCTAGGTGATAAGATTATTTGGGTACACACTGAAGTTCAACACTCACTGGAACAACTACTTAAGATAACTTTATTATTTCTTGTCCCAGGATACAGAATCGTGCCAGCTCTGATCCAACATCTTTGTCTGTGCTTTTTAAATGCACTAACATTCGGATCAGCATAGCTTTTGAAAATCCCTTCTAAATTAATTACTCTGCATTTGCCTTTTATTCTTCATTGCTGTGAAAGCTAAAAAGTAGATATAAATACGGGTAGGAAACGAATGGCTCCTGGGCCAAAGTTGGCCCACTGAAGTATTTTGTTTGGCTAACGCACCACACTTTCTGAAAATGGGAATGTTCTTTGACAGGTCGGGGACTCTCTAGCTTGCCACAGTTGCCAGCAGTCTCAACTGTATTACACCAAACTCAACCTCCCTCATGTCAGTTCCCTTCCCAGCCTTCCCAGGTATAAACTCCTTATCTATGGTGCAGTTCCGATTTAGTGTGCCTAAGAATTCAGACCCACAAACAATTCACGATCAAGGGAGCTCCAAACGAGAGAGGAACTTGTTAGTTCCCATCAAGTCCGCTCCAAGTCCTGGAGAGTGTATGTGCCGCAGAACAAGCCACTGCCTGGTCCTGCGGCAGCATCTGTATGGTCTTCATGAGGCTGAGTCCACTGCAGAAGCTACTGTGTCATGTCCAATCATTGAGGGTTTCCTGCATCTTAATTTAATATGTGTCCTTTTCTAGTGATGGGTCTTGCCTATGATCAGCTAATTAATTCAAAAGTGCATTTTTGCTACTGTTGTGAAAATAGAGATAGTGCCATATTTGCAGATTGCAGTTTTCTATGTACACAATTCAATGAGTTTAACTGCATCAATCCTGTTGCTGTAATTATTTCCTTTTCTTTTCCCTCCTCCCAAACAAAATCTCAATGCTTCATACACAATTATTTGGCCACTCATAGTTCTCTTCAGGCCCTGGCAGCTACTGTAAAACTCTTAATCTTTGGTGTCTATATTATTAGTTTTGTTCATATACTTCATAACGGCGAAATACTACAAGAGCTATTCTTCTATGAGTTACTTATTTCACTCAGCATGTTTTCCAGGTTGATACACACCCTGGTGTCCTAAGGAAAGGAACTGAGGCCCAGAGGAGAGCAGAGCTTGGCCCAGGTGAGGTAACTACCAAGCAAAGGAGACAATTCAAGACAGCCAGGTTCCCACAGACCTTAGCTTTCATTCCTAGATACCTTCTCCACCTCAGGGGAAGTACTTAAAAAACAAGGAGAAGTCTCAGAATTGGGAATGGGTTTTGGATTTAAACAAAAATAAATAAAATCCTCACAAGGCCAGGAGAGAGAGAGTGAGAGAAAGAGAGATATAGAGAGACAGAGAGAGAGAGAGCGAGAGAATGAATATGAATGAGAGAGAATTAGAGAACACACAAACCCTGCCAGGCACTTTCCATCCAAGAACAGAAAATTACCTAGTGCATATAAACATCGGTGAATTTTAAGAAATCAAAAGGTAGATATAGACTGACATCTTATCATTTAAAAACAACAAATGGGATACATAATCATTAGCAGCTGGTGAGCCAACATACCCCCCAAAATTATTTAAGTGTACGTTTACTCCAGAGCTTTGGATATAAATCTTTGAAAATAGATCTTGCCCCACAGAAAAGTTATTTCATTCATTTTTTATAACTTAAGTCTTCTAGTATAATTAGATAATTATTAGCTAATTCTGAATTGAGATGTTATTCGTTTATCAGGAATATAATGAGTATCTACCCATAAAATGACAGATTTCTGCTTAGTTAGTCTAGTCTACAGGAATTTGGACTAACCCCAAAGTTGTGCTTCCTTGGTGGTTCGAATCCACTGGCAGCTCCAGGGGTGAAAGATGAATAATTGCCTCCCCGCAATTTACAGCCTCGGAGACCCACTGGAAGGCCAGCTGTGAGAGACCCCTCCCCTGTGCCGGTTTATCTTACTGTGGTGGCACGTATGCTGCTGTGATGGTGGACGCTCAGCCACCAGCAGGGCCACCTATGGTGGACAAGCTTCAGCAGAGCTTCCAGATTCCCAAGAGGAGGAAAGGCCTAGTGATCTCTTTCCAAAAATCAGCTAATGAAAAGCATACCCATGACAGCAGAGCCCTGTATAACTCTCTTCCTATGGACATGCCTTCAGGAAGGATCAATCACTAGAGAAGCACATTAACTGGTGGAGAGGAGCAGGAAAGGTCAGGGAGAGTCTCCAAGCTGCCCCAACAGTTAACTCATACACGTTGGTGGTGATGAGGATGGCACACAACTGGCCAATAGCTCGCTTTGTCCTGTAGAAAGTTTCTAGGAGTTGAAATTGACTTGATTGCAGCTAACAATATCATTCAAAGTTCTGATTCACTTAAGTATAAAAGGAGACCCAACAATTTTCCTTCTCAACTGGCATTTCCTGGTGCTTCTGAGTGAGTGATGAAGGAAGCACCCTATAATTACACTGGCCTAAGGAACTGTGTGCCATTTCATCTAATCCCCCTAATTTAACAAATGGGAAAACAGAAATCTTGGAAGGGAGACCAGCCTCTGGGTCTCCTCCTTCACCCTGTTATCTCAGGCAGGGGGCACTATATTAATGGAAACCACTGGGGAGGATGCCATCAGTTTTCAGTACAGTGTCCAAGGGGAAAATCTCTACCCCAGGCCTGTCTGGACAAGTCCTGTAGAATCAAAGCAACAAAAAAGACAATAAAAAAGTGTTCTCTCCTTGCATACTTTCAAAGTTGAGACTTCTTTGTGTTAAGCTGACCTTGAAAATAATGATGCTTATAACGTCATCTTAAAACTGCAGTGACATATCATAGGTACAATAAAAAAAAGCACCTCTTCTGCCCATTCCCAAGGATCATTACCTGCACTGTTCTTGGGCACGAGTTCTTTGACACTGATGAGAACTGGAAGGGTTGAGGGCAAGGATGTATCATTTGCAAGTTCAAATCCATACCCTTTGTGTGCTGAGCAGAGTACAGTCAATGTAGCACTCAGCAGGGTATAAAACCTACAATAATACCCAGGGAGCCCTGGTGGCACAGTGGTGAAACACTTGGCTGTTAATGAAGAAGTCAGTGGTTCAAGCCTACAAGCCACTGCAGAGGAGAAAGATGTAGCAATCTGCTCTCATGAAGATTTTTGACCTTGGAAACCATTATGTGGGAGTTCTGCAAGAGCACACTAGTATTGTTACTGTTGTTATCACCATTGAGTCAGAATCCTCTCAGAGCTGACCTGCCATCGGGTTTTCACAGGTTATAAATCACACCAGAGAAGACTGTCGACCCCAAGGAGCAGCTGGTAGATCTGGATTGTGTGCCTTTGGGATGGCAGGGCAACTCCTTCCTGCACTAAACCACCACCAGAGCTTCCTAAGGGCGTTCTATAAGTCAAATAAATTCAACGGCAGTGGATTTGGTTTGGGTTTAAATGGGCTAGAAAGCACTTGTAAAAGTCAATAAGAAAAAAAAAAAGTCAATAAGCAACGTATTTACCTGGTGGACTTAATGAATGAATTCCTTTATTAACTGTAATTCTTTTAAAATAAGTCCAAACAAAACCCTGCAGAGAGTTCCCTAATCCCTCAAAGTTAAATATTTTTTAAAATGTTATCTTATATTGGTTTGCATACAAATTCATATACACTGGGTTTCACACAATCATTCCCATACATTATGTTTTATAAAATTAATCACTCTTGAACTATGCCAACTATTACCCTGCCTTTTCAGGTCCCTGCTGGATCCTTCCCATTTCCTCTACTTCCTCCCTCCACTCACCAAATAGTGTGACCCCATGACTCCTCCCTGCCCATTTATTTTTTTTTAAATCTTTTACCATAACACAAATTTTCTTTTTAAGCACAAAATCTACACCCTTCCCTTTGTGCTTATTCTCCACTGCATCTGGAACAGTTTCCCTTCACAATTACTCAGGACATACACCTTACTTTCTTTCGGTTGTTCTTTAAATGCCACCTTCTCAAAGAGGCCCCAACCTGACACCCTGTGCAGACTCGGATTGTTTTCTTTCATAGGAAATACGATTCCTTGGTATCTTACATATTTTACATCTTCATTCATTGTCTATTTCTTCCATCTTATAATGGCTATGCATCTCTCAAAATTGTCTGTTCAATTATGAACCTCCACTACCAGTACATTTGGCCTTATTTAGAGACAGAATCTTCACAGATGTGATCCAATTTGTTGTTCTAAAAGACTCCCTTGGCTGCAGGGTGCAGCAGGAAGAGGGCTATGCGAGTGAACGGTCTGGGCAGGGCTGGGGGCGGTGGTGCTAGTTGGTGTAGAAAACAGGCAAACTGAATATGTTTGGATAATTAACTCCAAGTTATGTTTCCCTAAATCCCAGCGCTGCCAATTCCAGGTCCACGCTCACCTTTTCTGACAAAGCCTCCTCTAGAGTCGCCAGTGCCGTATCTGTGTTACTGGAATCCGTCTGTAAGGACTTCACTCTGTCTTTCAGATTGGTCAGCTGTTTGTCTTTATCTCGAAGTTGTTCTTGCAAGTTTTCAATCTAAAAAGAAAGATCGCCAGGTTTAATGCACATTTTATTACATACCCAGGAACAATGCACCTGACACATCTACTGGGGGGAGGGGACATCTGTTTAAGATATAAACTAGATTTAGATTAGGGAAATTGCCAAAATGACAAAGTCACACATTGACTTAGAATTGAGTAAGTTTTGATGATAGCTTCCTTTTTCCATTTAATTCAGATGGTACGTAAGTATCAATACAGATGGGTAGAATAACTCCTTCAATATAAATGCAAGCCCTTTAAGACACATAACAACAAAACACACAGAGAGACAGTATCAAAGGTTGTCACTGAGTCATTTCTAACTGATGGCCATCCCACTTATGTCAGAGTGGACCTTGCTCCCAACAGAGTTTACAATAGCTCGTTTTCAGGATGATCAGCAGAACTTTCCTCTGAGGTCCCTTGATTCTCCAGTCCGTTCTAGTCAGCAACATGCCTCTGGAAATTCTATGAACTTTTATAAATGACAATAGAAAAAGGCGTCAAGCCTTTTGTTCTTACAATCACTATGAGTTGTGCTCAACTTGGCGGCAATCAACAACCACCACCACCACACAGAAACTCCAACTCAGATACATGTTGTGTTCTTAGGTGCCATCAAGTTGACCATGACTATGAGCCTTGCCCTGTCTTGTACTATCCTCACCAACAATGCTCAAGCCCATTCTTCAAGTCACTGGGTCATCTTGTTAAGGGTCTTCCTCTACTTCCCCCTTTTCCAACATTATATCTTTTTCCAAAGACTTCTGCCCTCCTGACATCATGCTCAAAACACGTGAGGCCAAGGTTCACCAATCTTATCTCTAAGGAGCACCCGGGATGTACTTCTCCCAACACACACAGATTTGTTCCTTCTTTTGGTAGTCCATGGAATATTCAGTATTCTTCTCTAACACCACAATTCAAAGGCATTGATGTTTCTGCCATCTTTACACAGTGTTCAGCTTTCACATGTATAGGAGATAGTTGAAAAGACAATGGTTTGGACCAGGTGCATCTTAGCTTTAAAATGACATCCTTGCTCTTTGGAATTTTGGGAGAGATCCCCAAGTAAAATGAAATTGTTAAGAACTTTACTTTTTACTCCATCTATTGTGGTGTTTCCTATTGGTCCAGGTGTAAGCACTGCTATTTATACTCCTTTACTAACCCTCAAAGTCTCAAGTTCACACCTAACCTTTTTAGAGAGACCCGGAGAAAAGGTTACACAGGATCTACTTATTCACTAATTCATGGACAAACATTTCTTGGCACCCTGTACAAGTAAGGAGCATTATTCCAATGCACAGCAGAATCCATGTAGTCTTTGCAGTTCATTCCACCACTCAGTATTCAACTTTGTGATACTGCAAATGTTGTCAAGTGGCTGTTTTAAAGTAACCACATAAAAAGCCAAGTAGGTTATCATCAGTAGGCTGTTAATGGGAAGAACCTGTGATATAAATCAAATGTAGCAAGTACTAAACACTCCATTTGGCAACTAAGTCATGTGCTGGCAACCAACCAGCCCCTTTTATCCCCTATCAGCAGCCTGAAATAAACAAGCCAAATTGCAGATTATAACACTTGCTTGGGAGCAGCAGCAAGAACCTTCTCCAGGACCATGTAAGTATTATCATTCATGTTTTTATTCCTGGCTTTCAAACCATGTATTTCTTATCTAAGGATAAAAAAACCCCAACCCTACTATACAAACAATGTATTCATATTAAGGGTTTTTAAATGATAAGGAGAAAAAAAAGCAGTACAACTTTAAAAGATAAGTGCATTCAATGTTTGCAATCTGTCCCTCGCCTTCTCAGGAAATCATTTCAAATTCATGTTTCATGACTTATCACTCACACAAAACAAAACAAAAATTTATTGCTTGCTTCATTTCGCATGCATCTGGAATGCTATCACAAACAGTGATAATAGTAGCAGCATTAATGATGAAGGGTGGGGGGAGGGGAGACAATGGTGATAGAGGTGGTACCAGTAATAGCACTAAATTAGCCCTGAAAATGAAGAGAATCATTCTACAGACCGTCTTAATCTGGGCTAATGGTGGCTAATTTTTCCAACAGTTGCAATGGGTTTTTCACTAACCCACCATTTAATGTTGAGTCACTCTCACTGTGACCCATAAGGAAAAAGCAGATCACAGGGTCTTGTGGACACCAACTGCCTCATCTTTCTCCCGTGCATTGGCCGGTGGGTTCAAACTGTTGACCTTCGGGCTTGCAGTGGAGTACTTTAACCACTGTACCACCACATCTTCTTTTGTTGCTGTTATATGCCACTGAGTCACTTATGACTCATAGCTACCCTATGGGAAACAGCTCTGAATCCTGATCTATCCTGAGCCAACCTCATCTTCTCTGACACACCCACCCCCATTACCCCAGTCACTGAGTCAATCCATCTCATCAAGGGTCTTTCTCTTCTGTGTTGTCCCTCCACCCTCCCAAGCATGATGTCTCTCTCCAGAGAGTGGTCCCTCCTCGCAACCTCCCCAAAGTATGTCAGATGGAGCTTCAGAATCCTTGCCTCCAAAGAGCAGCCTGGTTTCACTCTCTCCAGGTGAACCTGTTTGTTCTCCTGGCAGTCCATGGTATTTCCAGCATCACAACTCAACGTCATCAATTCTTCTATCATCCCTAGTAATTTTCCAGCTGAGCTAATACTTTTTTGTTTGTTTTGATTTTTATTTCTTTCCTTTCTTTTTTTTTCTCCTCTCATTTTTCCTGATTCAGAGAGGTTTGGGGGCATAGTAGAGTGATATGCTGCAAACCTAAAAGACAAATGTCCGGTGGTTTGAATCCGCCAGTATCTCCACAGGAGAAAAAGAAGTAATCTTCTCCCTTGAGATTTATAGCCTCAGAAATTCTGCTGGAGGGTCAGCTATTAGTCAGTTCCATCTTGATGAGCTACAATTCCCCGCCCCCGTTTTTACGTTTTTCGTTTCCTTTAATTATGGGCTTGTTTTTGCAATTATATCTTCATAAGACAATTTGTTTTCTGGCTTAAGAAAGACATTACAGAAACTCAGGTTCTATATCAAACAACCAACCTTCTCCTTCAACAAAAAATCAAGGTGGGCCACGTCTGCTGCTATCATGAGAATTCACCGTCTCTCCATAGAATACACAGAATGCAAAAGGCATTATCATTTATAGTTAAAACAAAGCCTACCTCAGTTCCACACAGACGTTCAAATAGTCACACCATAAGCAAATACCTGGGCGAGCAAGAGTGTGAATGCTGACAAGTCAGAATAGCTGATTTAGAACAAGCACAGTTATGTGAAGAAGCCAGCAGCCGAGAGAATGTGAGAGGACCGATTCATAAGAGAGTGTGGCTCTTTCATGTGCCCCCACGTTCAAGGGTCCATTTGTGCAGCTATCTGTGTATGTGCAAATCCACTGTGGTTCCACGCAAGCTGATTAGGCCCACCCTGCCTCATTCTGGCTATCTACCCACATGAATGGTTTCTTTGATGGATAGAGGGCCAAAAAGGAGGGAATTCTGGGCCAACGGTTTCGGGAAGGGACAAAGAAGCAAGGACGAGATCACGTGACAGATCTGTGGCTCCGTGCCTGGCACAGGAACCAGGTTGCCCTCACATGGAGTCTGAAGGCAAGCATCCAGCTAGAGGGGGGCAGTCTTGGGAGACACAAGGCTCCTGAAGGGTCACTTAAGGGACAATGGGTAACTGGTTTGTAGCCCTTGCCTCCAGGGGGGTCTGAAGAACTGGGGCCCTGGGAGACTGTAACTTGGATAAGGCAGTTATGATCAGCCCCAAGGCAGAGTAAGACACCACTCTGGAGGTGGCTGTGAGCTTCTAGAAGACTCCTTGAGGATACTACCACATAACTGAGAAGGCTAGGGAGATCAAGGTTTAGGGGTTCTATGAGTGTGAGGATGACATGATTCAGAGCTGTTGTTCATACGGTCATTATGAGTTGTACTTGACTCTGTAGACCTAACAACAACTGATGGACAGGAACCCCCGGTGGCATACTAGTTAAAGCACTCAGCTGCTAACTGCTTGGTAAGTGGCTCAAAACTTCCCTACAGCAAAGAGATGAGGACTGCATGGTAAAGGTTCTAGTCCTGAAAGTCCAATGGGCAGTTCTACTCTACACCATAGGATCACTGTGAGTCCGAATCAATTCAATACAACCCAGCAAACTGGCATGCAGGTACGGGCTAGGAGTCAGAAATATGGGCTGATGATTCCTAGGACGGTGGAGTGATGTATCAATTTACCTCCATCGCAGAGTCCAGCAGAAGAGCCTTTGGTATCCCAGGTAAGATTTGCTAACACATCTGGAGTTACACCTGGTGGTGCATGTACTGGGGTAGCAACTTTAAGAAACACTACACAGAGGTTGCCATGAGTGACACTTCTCAGGAAAAAATCAAGGTACAGTGAGGGGAATATGGTTTCTGTGTAAATAAATCTATAAATAGGTACATACATGTGGTTACTGAAATGGGGGATTTTCCCTCACCAGAAAAAAATTAAATTACAAGGCATTTAAACTGTGCTGACCTTTAGGGAAAGACCAAGTGGACAGAAGTTAGGGGGAAGTTTGTGTTAACTCATTTTCATAGATTGCTTTACTCTTCCAAATGGATTTCTAACCACGTAGGTTTTATTACTTTTTACAATGACAACTGAGTTTATCTGGTTGGTGATATAATGGACCATTTTTAGTTTCTATAAAAATAATAAAGATTATGTATGCTTAAATAAAATCTCTATGGAAAACAATTTTTCCAAGTTGCCAGCAATTGGGAATTATTAGTACATTTAAACCACACAGTACTGTGTAAAAGGAGTTCTGGTGGACTCCTAAGAGGCTGCACTGCAATCACGTAGTACAAATCTTCCAGCTGTTCCACAAGAGAAGGATGGACAATCTCCTCCCATGTGATTTACTGCTTGTGAAAACCCACTGGAGGGTTAGTTATGAGTGGGTTCCAATTTGATGGCATACAACAATGCCAACATTGTGTAAGTATTTAAAGGCAGGTTTGCATAAAATTGCCAACTGAATAAATGGAAGTGGGAGAATTTTAAGGTGGAAAAAAGAAAGCAGAAGTCAAAGTATCTGACATTAAATTTGTCGTTATTGTTGTTGTATGTGCCATTGAGTCGCTTGCAACTCATAGCAACCCTATGTACAACATCCCTAAACCCTGCTCTGTCCTGTGCCAATCACACTCTCTCCAACACACCCACCTCGATTACCCCAGTCACTGAATCAACCCACCTCATAGACAGTCTTCCCCTCCTGCGCGGTCCCTCCACCCTCCCAAGCATGACATCCCTCTCCAAGGACTAGTCCCTCCTTGCAACACATCCAAAGGATGTCAGACGAAGCTTCAGAATCCTTGCCTCCAAGGAGCATACTGGTTTAACCCTCTCTAGGACGAGCCTGTTTGTTTTCTTAGCAGTCCATGATATATTCAACACTCTTCTGCAGTACCACAGCTCAAAGGTATCAATTCTTCTAGCCTCCCTAGTCATCATCCAGCTCTCTGACGCATAACAAGTGATTGCAAAGACCATGGCATAGACGTAGAAACCATCTATATGTTGTTGTTATATGTTGTCCAGTCAAATACGAGTCACAGTAACTCTATAAATAAACAACAGATCTGAATCCTTTGTCATCCTCATCATCTGACATAACCTAGTCAACGTGATATAGTCATTGGGTCAATCCATCTCATTGAGAGTCGTCTTCTTTTGCTGACTTTTTACCATCCCTAGTATGATGCCCCTTTCCAAAGAATGCCCACTTCTAGCGAGATGCCCAACGTAATATGAAGCTTCGCCATCCCTGTCTCTAAGGAGCCCTCGGGCTGCACCTTCTCCAAGACATACATGTTTGTGCTTGGGCAGTCCATGGGACAGTCAGAACTCTACTCCAGAACCAGCTCAAAGTCATTGAGTCTTTTTTTTTTTTGATCCGTATTCACTGTCCAGCTGGCAGACACATAGCAAGAGATTAAAAAGTCCATGGCCCTAATCGTGTGCATCTTAGTCTTCAAACTGATATCATTGTATCAAGGTCCCGACAGCATACTTTCCTAATGCAATATGTCTTTCTGTTTCCTGACCACTGGTGCCAAGAGATTGGATTGTGGATTGTGGATCTAAGTAAGATGAAGTTGCCGACAATTCTAATCTCTTCTCCATCTATCAAGATGTTGCCTATTGGCCCAGTGGTGAGAACTGTTGTCTTGAGGTTGAGATGTGTAGTTCATATTGAAGGTGGTAGTCTTTGATCTTTTGTAGCAAAAGTTTTAAGTTCTCCTCACTTTCAGTGAGCAAGGCTGTGTCATCTGCATAACACCCTTTTCTTCAAAGAGTCCAGCTGATTGAATGATTTGTTCAGCAGAGAGATTGAATGGGTATGGAGAAAGGCTATAAAGCTGATGCATACCTTTCTTGACTTTAAACCATGTTTCCTTGCTCCTTTCTGACAACAGCTTCTTGATCTAGATTTTGTGTGAGCATGATTAAATATTCTGGGCTTTATCTAGGAGGGGGAAAATTAGATAAACCTAATAAAATGTTATTATTTGGCAATGGGGTGGCTAATGATATTCCTTTTTTCTTTGTTATGCTTTTGTGCATCTTCCAGCTGATTTTTCTTTAGTATAATGAACATAATAAGATTTTTAAAGCTAATTCTAAAATATGGGAATACTTATTTAAATCTATTTTGAACAGCAAGTGTTCTATTTTCAAAAATATTCAACCCAGTAGAAAACAGTTCTTTGTTACTCCAAAGAGAACTTAATTCTTAAAATTTCAATTTTAGGAGACCAAGGGGAATGTAAAATTCTGTATCCTTTTAAGAACAATTTTACAGCTTTCACATGTTCACAAATTGTTATGACATTTACAAGAAAAAAATTATTTGAAACCTTTTTCTTCAAAGGGTTGAGGTTATACAAGGTTCAAATAGCAGGAACTGGAAAACAGGCAATTTGGAATCCAGAACTAGGATGGGAAGGTTTGGGGATAAAATACCATTTGGTGGGGGAAATGTTCCATGAGTCAAAACCTGGAATCTTTGGCAACACATGCCAGATGCTCTTAACCATAATTTGATAAAGAGCTCGGACTAGAACAAGAGGCTGGCAAGGCATCTGACCCATGCCTCTGGACTGAGTTGTCTCTGGTCAAGTTGGGCAGACGGAGCCAGTTTCACAGGGGCGATAGCTGGGCTTTCCAGAGCGAACTGCTGAGGGGAAAGAATAGGGAAGCTGGTGCGTGTGTTCTGGAGGTGACAATTCTATCCTAAGAGCTCTGAGCTAACTTCTAAAGCTCATGACTTAAGGCTTCTCCAAGCCTTGAGTTGCTATACTAACAGATGCTATGGGTAGAATATTGAATGATCCAGGAGGTCTTACAAGAATATGGAAAGGAGTATACAGAGTAACTGTACCAAAAAGAATTGGCTGACACAGAAGAATTTCAAGAAATAACATATGATTAAGAGGCAATGGGATAAAGGAGGAAGGTTAGGCAGTTCTGAAGGAGTTGGCAGAAAACAAAGCCCAAGACTTGATGGAATATCAATTGACATATTTCATCAAACAGATCCTGTGCTGGATGAGCTCATCAGGTTGTGCCAAGAAATCTGGAGGACAGCTACCTGGCCAACTGACTGGAAGAGATCCATAGTTGTTCCCATTACAAAAAAAAAAAAAAACAAACCTGACCAAAAGAGTGTTGAAATTATCAAACAATATCACTCAGATCACACACAAGCAAAATCCTGCTGAAAATTATCCAGAAAACAACTGCATTGACAGGGAGCTACCAGAAATGCAAACGTGGTTTAAAAGAGGCTGTGGAACTAGAGATATTATCACCAATGTCAGATGGATCATGGCAGAAAACTAAGAGCAGAGGGATATCTATTTGTGTTTCATTGATTATGGAAAGGTATTTAACTGTGTGGATCACAACAAACTGTGGTTAACCTTGAGGAGAATGGCAATCCCAGAACACTTGACTGTGCTTATGTGAAATCTATACTTGGACCAGGAAACAGACCTCAGAATAGAGCATGAAAACACTGCATAGTTCAAAATCAGGAAGGGAGGACATCAGGGATGTGTCCTGTCACCACACCTTCTCAATCTATTTGCAGAAGAGATCATTTGGGAGGCTGGACTTTATGAGGAGAATTGTGGCAACAGGATTGGAGGAAGACTCATCAACAACCTGTGTTATGCAGATGTTACTAAGGACCAAGATCCTAGAAGACTCCTAATCTTCACCAATCTACTTCCTGTGCCAGATTACTCTTCTGAGTCCAATTTCTTACTGTTTAAAGTGTACTGAAACCTTGAGATACCAACACATTCATTACTTCCTCCAGGAATCATTTGGGAACTCCCAAGCTGACGTTGCCTCCTATCCTGTATTTTCAAATACTACTAAAACTGCCTCTTTCTTGTCAATATCTGAAGTTTCATCACCATTGTTTTTATCCACTAAATGGACTCACTGTTGACCCACTAGTGGTTTTAAACTGCAAAAGGTAATTTCCATCTTTATCCAGTGAAAAAGCTGGTTCATCCAACTGCATACCTTGGAGCCCAGCTCCTTACCACTAGGCCAACAGAGTTTCCTACACAATGAGCTCCATGAAACAAGAACTCGAACTTCACCAAAGCAGACATGCAGATGTCCAACAAACACAGGAAGAAATGTTCAAAATCCTTAGCCCTAAAAGAGATGCAAATCAAAACAACTATAAGATATCATCTCACTCCGGTAAGACTAGCAAAATTTAACAGAACAGCAAGCAAAAATGCTGGTGGGGTTGTGGAGAAACTGGAACCCTTATTCACTGTTGGTGGGAGAGTAAAATGGTGCAACCACTGTGGAAGGCGGTATGATGCTTTCTCAAAAAGTTGCAAATAGAGATATCATTTGACTCAGCAATTCCTCTACTGGGAATAAACCTCAAAGAGACCATAACTGACATCCAAGCAGATATATGCACACTCATGTTTATTGCGGCTTTGTTCACAATAGCAAGGAGTTGGAAACAACCTAAGTGCCCATCAACAAACGAATGGATAGAGAAGCTGTGGTATAGTCACACAATGGAATACTATGCTGCTTTGAAAAACAAGACACTCATGCAATATTATTCAAAATGGGTGACCTTGGAAGACATTATGCTGAGTGAAATATCTCAGTCACAAAAGGACAAATACTGCATAGTGCCACTGTTATAAAATAGGACTGACATCGGGGTTGGGGGGAGACTGAGAAAGACGGGATAAATAATGTATACTGCATTGAAATAAATGAGAGAGAAAACAGTTTAAAAGGGATATATGATTAGGTGTTATTGTCAGGACAGGAATCCAGAACGAAAGCTGCATAGTGGAGTGGACCTGGGGGGATGGATTGTAAAACAATGAAAGAATTTTCTTTTACTTTTCCAAGAGGGTCCTGTACTAGAGGGGAGGGTTGGGAGGGGAGAAACAACTATCTTCATTGTACCTCTGATGTAAGCACTCAGTTAACATTGCTAATGCTATTGTTTGCTTGCTGCCATTAAGTCATCTTGCACCTTATGTCACCTCTAAGAACAATGGAATGGAACCTGCCACCTGTCCCTGTGTCATCCTCATGATTAGTCCACTGTGATCACCAGGGTTTTTCACTGGCTGGTTTTTCAGTAGATCATTAGGCCATTTCCCCCAGTCCATCTTAATCTGGGAGTTCTCCAGTTACCCATTCAGCATCACAGAAACACACAGTGTGACAGCCATATATAGTGGCTGCAACGAAGTGTGCTGGCCAGAAATTGAACCAGGGTCTCAATCTGAATCATTGAATCACCACCATTCCGCCTTGGTGTTACCACACATATTCATTGGTTGAATGAGTGAGCCAAAAACCCCAAGGTTAAAGAGGGTGCACTGTGTAAAACAAGGGCTAAGTCCTTTTAGCTCTGGAATTCCTATGAAGAAGAAAGAAAAAAGTGATGGAGTACGTCTGTGCGCAGGCACAAAGCAGAGGCATACAGTGTTTTATTGCACTTCCCTTTACAGTGTTTCACAGATACTGTGCTTTTTACTAATTGCAGGTTTGTCCCAACTCCAACTTGAGCAAATTAATCACACCATTGTTCCAACAGCATGTGCTCACTTTATGTTTCTGTATCAAAGGTTGAGTAATTCCCACAATATTCCAAACGTTTTAATAATGCTCTTGCACATTTTATAGACTATGGCACAGTGTAAACATCGCTTTCCTATGCACTGAGCAATCAACAATCTGTGTGATTTGCTTTATTGTAATATTCACTTTACTGCAGTGGTCTGGAGGCAGACCTGCAGTATCTCTAGGGGATGCTTGGACCTAAAACACGTGTATGCTTTTTTATAATTTGACATACTAACCAAAGGCTAGTTATGGACTGAAGTATGCACTCCATAAAAATGTTTTGAAATCCTGGCCTTTATACCCATAAGTGACATAGTAGTTAGAAATTGTGTTATAATCCCAAAGGTACATGGTTCGAGGCCACCAGATGCTTCACAAAAGACAGATGGGCAGTCTCTTCCTATGTGATCAACAGCCTCTGAAAACCCACAGGAGGGTCCACTATGATTCGGTTCTGACTGGTACACAACAACAACAAACCTATAAGTAGGATTCAGTTTAGAAATAGTTCTTTGTTAGATTAGATTATACTAGGTAAGGTGTTTTCTGACTCTAATCAGTTAAGAAAAGTAGAATGAACACAGATACACACACACACACACACACCAGAAATAGATGGGTTTACAAGGACCACTGGTACCCCCTAGAAGTTAAAATAGACAAGAAAGATTCTCCCTCCAGAGCCACAGCTTCAATTTGTACTCCATCCCTCTGACTTGTGAGAAAATAAACTTCTTGGCTTCTTCAAAGACCACTCGGTATCTGCCTCATGCCACACTAGCTTAGGAGGCCAGTGTCTTCCTAGCTATCAGATTTATGGAGTTCTGAAACTTGGTTACTAACAACATTTTTATTCTTCCACTAAGACATTTCTCTGAAATTTGTAATAAAATATCCATGTCTGGGCAGAATGAGGAAACAGCTCACCTCTAGTTAAGCCAAAATAGAAGAGAATACACGAAACTGCCAAAAGGGCTGAAGAAACAGGATCAGGAGAAATACCCTCGAACTATGTCCACAGTTTTCACATAACTTGTCCAGTATAGACAATGCTGCCCTGGCTGCTGAATTCTAGACACCGAAACAAAAAAGGCTGACCTGGTGAGAACTGTTCACTGGCCATCACCAAAGGCTCTGCAGTCATGGTGCTCAAGGGCTTTGACCTTGAAGTCATGGCAGTAGAGAGAATCCCTTACATTCTCAGTGGCCTGCAGGCTCTGGGCAGGTGCATCTCATCAATATAAGTAAGTCCCATCAACCAACTACAAGAAAGGTTGAGAAACCAAATCCTAGCATTCCCTTGGATTCCTCCTTCTCTAGTTCCCCTCTGCCACCTAAGGGTTACTTGAACTGTTTTTAAGACTTCAGTTCCTTTTATTTATACTCTTTTCCCCCAACATATAGTGTTCTTAGTGGTTGCTGTAGATGTTGAAACAGATACGCAACTTGTCACAGCCTACTGAAATCACTGGTTTTAGCACTTAAGTAGGAAACTTGTATTTCCATTTAGGTCCTTTTAATGCTTTAAAAAATAAAGTTGTCTTATGGTTTCCTCTCTATATGTTAAAGATCACAACAGATGTTACTGTAATTTTTGCTTCTACCATTAAATATAATTTAAGAAACTCATGGTCTATTATAATTCTGATCTCTATGCTTCAATCTTGAAGACACACAGTTCTAATCCACCAGATGTTCTGCAGGAGAAAGATGGGCAATCTTATGTGAGATTTACTGCCCCTGAAAACCTGCTGGAGGTCAGCTCTGGGTCAATTCCACTTCAATGGTACTTAACAACAGCATAGCGTCTATGAGGGAGCCCTAGTGGATTAGTGGTAAGAAAGTGCACTGCAATCTCAAAGGCATGTGATTTGAAATGACTAGCGGCTCCATGGGAGAAGGATGGGCAATCATATCCTGCGTGATGTACTGCTCCTGAAAACCCACGGCAAGGTCAGCTAGGCAGCCATGAGTCTGTTCCAACACACAGTCTATTATTCCACTTGATCTTTTCTTTTTTTTCCTTTCTGAAGTGCTTGCCCTTCTATTATAACTTCCTTTCTGTTTGGACAGCTTCCTTTACTTATTCTTTGAAGGTAAGTCAGCTAGTGGTAGATTATCTTAGTTGTATTTAGAATGGAGAGCTGAGGGTGAAGTGAGCTTATACCATCTTGTCCTAGAACCAGGAGCTTCCAAATGTTTTTTAAAACTTAAAGAGATTCAGTAGTGACTAAAGTCATAAAAGCTTGTGAACCTCCATCTGATATCTAACTATCAACTTCTTACTGTCCAGAACAAAGGAGGAAGAAAAGCAAAGATGGACTGAAACAATTAATCCAGTGGACTGATGGTCTGCAAATCTTAACTTCCACAATCCTGAGGCCAGAAGAGATAGATAGTATCTGGCCACCGCTCTAAAAAGGATTACAGAAGAGTCCTGGATGTGGAGGTGAAGAGGGGCCGAGGAACAAAAAATCAAAAACGTGAAACTCCAGGCATGCTGGATTGATAGAGACGAGACTTGTAGAAGCCTGAGTTTACGGCCCTTAATCACTCTTTGAACCTGGAACAAAATTCACCCCTATGATTCAATTTTTAGCCAAACACTAGGCAGACCTATAAGGTGACAGTAATATCAGAAAGGCACCAAATCCTTATAATGACCAACCACATCATTTCAAAAGAATAGTACCTGCCCAAGGATGAAGCCTACAGACAGAAAGAAATCAATAATAGAAGAAATAATGGAAATGCGAAGTTTAGGAAATGGGGGAAGTGTGAGATACCTTTGTAGATCTTGTAATTAATGTTACAAATGTATGAATAACCGCATGGGAAAAAAAACCCATTTGCTTTGTAAATTTTCAAATCATAAGTTTTCAAAAATCTCTCTAAAAGGAAAATGGATAGATTCATTTACACAATACCACTGCTAACTTTTGCAATGAAAACAAGTGGTATAACTTGTCAAGGTGGCTCCGCGGGTTGGTGATGAACTAAGGGTTCACAGTCACACTGGCCTTTCATGCCGCCTGGCTACCTTCAAAGGCTTTTAGCGCCTAATGTCAGCTCTCTTCTTGCAGTAGCACATCCAGGGACACGTTCCGAGGAGGTGATGGAAGGGAGGAAACAAGATTTTACATGATGTGTATAGCTACAAATCCTGATCTTCCAAGTCACATGCACTCCCAAGTATAGCATGAAGCCACCTGCAGATATTCTTTAAAATGGTAGCACACCCTCCCTCGGTCAATATTCTGGAGCCAAAATGTCAAAACACTAAGCAGAGAGGCTCTGCACGATATCGCTCAAATCCACATCTCTGATCATGCTCGGATTGGCACACGGTAGGTCCTCGGCAGAGAACCCTTGACTGAAACGAAAGTGAGGCAGCCTTTGCAAATGTTAGATGAGATGTGACTCTGCTCACCTTTCTCCAGAGAAGAGTCCCTGGGAACAAGCAACCGCATCATGACACCCTGTGGAATATTTGAGATACTGCACTCTGCCTGCGTGACAGGAGCCAAGTTCAAATGGACTAGAAAGTACGAGAGAAAACAGCTCCCTTAGAGTGTATAATCAATATTTAGAGGTCTAGAATGCCTTTTTTCTCCCCAGCAGTCTGACTCAAGTGGATAAGGCACTCGAAAAGGAACACGCCTGCATCTCTTTGCTTGCACTTATCTGAATTCCAGAGCATTTATATGATTTCCTTTTGCTTAAAACTAATTTTAAAATGTGAACTAAACCCTAACCAAGAAAATATGTTCTCAAATAGTAGGGAATTTTGTGCAGTTTTTCCTTTCAACATAAAATGACTAGGTAAAACATTCTTAAACAGTTCTTCCGGGGAAGGGGGTATATCTGATGATAAAATGATAGGCAAGGTCCAGGGGAGCTTCGAGAAACATTCAGGATGTCAAACTATAAATACATTATTGCTATGGACAAAATCTTTAGCTTACTAGCCATAGCCAAAGGTACTGAGTGGATGGCAGAAGAGTTAAGAAGTTTATAGATCCTTTTTAATGGAAAAACCCCTCCTAATTATCATATAAACCCATTTCTGTGTAATGTCAAAGGGTAAGAAGGAAGATTTAATTTTCTCTTTCTTTCCACTACAAACCTGAAACCTTGCCAAATTTAGTAGGCAGCATTTCAACTTCTCATCTTTTCTATCCTCGCAAATAAAAGAAGGAGTTTATAGAAGAGAATAGTTACAGGAAATGATTAAGAACTTTTGGTCACATTAATTTTTTTCTGAAATTCATAGATGTATACATTATATAGCTTTTGGATCAAATTTCAACTATGTGCACGTCTTTCATTTTTAAAGCCTTATTTATTTACTCAGATAGCTTCTGACATTGGAATAACTGGTCTGCTTATTGGAACACACAGACAGAGTAAAGAGGAATCAAGAAGAAAATAATAAGACAAATAGGGGGAAAAACCAAAACAAAACAACAACTGTTTATGAGGTCTTAGAATCTCATGAGCCCACAGATTGAATCTGCAGGTTTGCAGGTAGGTGTTTTAACAGCTACACACTCATTTCCCACTCTCTATCACCATTCTAAACTTGAAATTTAGTTGACAAGATATGACCTGTCTTTCATGCTTGCTTTGTTGTCATTTAATTCCTAGGCTATCATTCGACTGCAACAAACTTTAACATTTAAGTGCATCACCTAATCTTTGGCCATTTAAATATTGAATATCTCAGTAATTAAAACTTTCCACTAAGATCATTTTAAGAAAGAAAACAAACAAACAAAAAATCTCTAAACTCTTCAGGATAAAAGTCTTTTCTTGTCCAAACACTGTCAATAAGCAAAGTGCTAATCTTGTCACTTTTTTGGCCAATGTCTCAGGAATGCTTCTTAAGTACTCAAAGGATTAAATTAAATCTCACCTGCAGACAGGCTTTACAATTCAGCAGAAAACTTACTTTTCAAAGGAAAATTACTTTCATTATCTTAAGTTAAAACCAAAGATTCTGTCCTCTGGAATTTACAGGAAAACAGCAGCATCAAAGCAGACAATTCACTTCAAGAAAGCTTGTTCTTCAAGACCCTTCTTAAAGAATCATTTCAGGAAGAATTCTTTGGGGGGGAGTATTTTTTTCAAAGTCATTATAAACAGCCATAAAACCATGTCCTTTGAATTGCTGCAATTTAACGTCTTTTCCCAATTTTGACCGTGCACTTGAAGATTTTAAGAGGTTTCTTAAAAAATGTTACTCAATTTGCTATCATTTTTAATTCCAAATTTGGCTTATGATCTTTTGCTTTCTAAGAGAAGTTTTGTAATTTTTTGGAGCCAAACATTTGAAACTCATGGAGAAAAGAAAAATCAGAGATTTGTTTCCATTTAGTTAAAAAATGAAATGATACAGAAGACAGACCTTGGGATTAAAAGTGCGTATGCCATAGAAGGGGGGAGGGTGGTAAGGAACCTAACACTTTGGTGCCCAAGAAACGAAATGCTCTATCTATGCTATTTAATTTAATTTAAGAAATACTTAATAGGATAAAATACTCAGATTGCAGAGACTTTCCTCCTAAGATCAGATAGCATTTCAAAAAGTTCCCCCACCGTGTTGTTTTAAGAGGCCACTGGAGGGAGGATTAGGACGTGGTTCATTTTTGGACCCTTGCATCTACTTCCTTAAATAAACAAATTCAGGCTTTTTCTCCCCAAATAGAATACAACCGCAGAGGAAGGTCAGGGAGATGAACTACTAAACAGAATCATTATGTCAAGGCATCCTACATTGTTATTTGCAGGCAATTTATTTTGTTATTGGTTAGTATCCTTCATGCTAAATGTTCTGGCCCCTATAACAAATGTTCCATTTCAAAAATATAGTAGCATGTGCTAGAAATCGAAACAAATAAAATTGTACTGGTAGCTACAAAATGTATTTTGTGGTAGGAAGGTGATTAAAGCTTCGTATGTATGAATTTTGCTATCAATAAATAGCAAATAAATAAATTATTGTTGTTGTTGTTAGGTACCACTGAATCAAGTACAACTCACAGTGCCCCTATAAACAAATTATCTGAACACTGCTCTATCCTGAGCAAGCCTCACACGTCCTGACACACAAAAGCCCACTGTGGCAGTCACTGTGTCAATCCACCTGTTTGAGGGTCTTCCTCTCCTTTGCCGACCTTCCAGCCTTCCAAGTATCTTGTCCTTCTCCAAGGAATAGTCCCTCCTAGCAACATGCCCAAAGTATGTGAGGCAAAGCCTCTTTTGCCTCTAAAGAGCACTCTCGCAAGTAATAATCAAATAATGTTTTATAAAAAATTTTTAGCTGAAATAAATCTTTAGAAAATATAGATTAAGGTGTACTTAGTGATAATTAGGTCACTTCTTTGAAACACTGTACTAAATACATGTACTTGAAGGCAACATTTGGAAATTAACTTTTTATTAGCATTTTAGCAATAGTATAAAGTGTTCACTGAAAGATCAGTGAAAATTCTTCAGTTAGATGCCATCAACATGACCTATTGGTGAAATAATTCTTGGAGTTCATATTTCATCCTCTTTGACTTCTTATCAGATTCCTGAAGGAGCATGATTTGTCTGAACAATCTGGAAAAATCACCCAACCTAAACTCTTGAAAACCCAGGCTTGAAACCTTAAGACTTATGAGGCAGGCTTTCAAAGAGGGATTCTTGTTATACTTCAACTCCCCTTTGCCTCACATACATTTCCTGGAGATGTGTAGACTTCTATGTCATTCTGAGTAAAGCCATGGTGTCGTGTCTGAGCTTCACAAATATTACACAGTGAACCCCGAGCATCTTTAATATTTATCTCAGATAGCTTGGAAATGGAAGAGTTTGCATGTGGTTAGGGTCAAACCCCTTCTCAAGAATGTTTCATGACACAATGAGTTATGCTTTCTTCGGACCAAAGGGGTGGGTGGACAGAAAGCCCAGAAGAATGTAATTCAGCAACCTCCGAGAGGCACCAGCATCCCAGTGATTTACACAATTAATACAGTTGGGCTTCCCCAGAGGAATTGTGTATTCCTATCACTCACTGCATACATGATGAATCACACAGCTGAAAAAAAAAAAATCCCCCAAGATTAAAGTAGAAAAATTGCCCAAGGCCTTGATTTCAAATGTGACTGCATACCAAAGAATCCTTTGGGTGCTGGAGGATGCAGATTCCTGGGCCTAAGGATCACAGCTGCTACCATAGCCAGTCCAGGGAGGGGCAAGGTAATCTGCATATCTGACAAGTTGCAGTAGATGATCTAAGTGGTACCAAAGATTTCTAGACCAAACAGAGCTTGGGAGGCAATAGTGTCGGCCCCTTTCTACCTCAACCATCATTGCTTCCAAGAGAAAAAAAAGCCTGCATTTTCTCCCTTAGTCTTTCATAACTGATCTTATTTTTCAAAGGTCTGAGAATTAAAAAAAAAAATTCTAATCACAGATAGAGAAAAAATTCTCCCAGGACACAGAAGCAGACAGACATTGGGGACCCCCTCCCTTGCATCACCCCTTTCAAGATTGTACAGACATCTGCCAGGTTTATATTTGATGGGAGCATCACCTGCAAAGACTCCATCTCCCTAAAAGGCTCCTCCTGGGATTTTTCAGTGAGAAATCACCAGTTGCCTAGAGCGATTCTCCTACAGCCAGTCTTCACTTATAACCTTGAAGTAGTCGGAGCCGTCACAAATACTCATAAAAACGATGGTGTTGTGTTGTTGAGGACCATCAAATTGATACCAACTCATATTCCTGTGAAAGAGTTAAGCTGCCCCATAGGGTTTGTCCAAGCTGTAATAATTTCGGAAGCAGGTAAACCTCAAAAGGCAGTGATCAAATCAAACCGGTTTCAGCACAATCTTTGCTTTTAAGTTCCTGTTAAATGAAGTTCATGAGCTCTTAATGGAAGAAAAGCAGCATAAAGAGATTATAAATAGCAATGTAGCAGGGACTGTGATTTGGACTAGGGAGTTGGACAGATAAGCTGAAATGGTTAAGCAGGTCTTTGGGTTTCTTCCTTTCAAAGCTTCATTTCCTTTCTTCCTCCAAGCAATAACCATCTGTGTTGGAAAGAGCCGATCACAGCGCATGCAGAATGTACAAACTAAAATAATGACGCAGGACCCAGCTTCATCCGGCTAATGGATAGGAGTCTGTCTTTTGCAATGTGTCAAAACTTCAATCTCATCTGCTACCCTGACACTGATGAAAACATAAACTCAGCTTCTTTTCCCAATTAAATTCAGGGTCCCTGAAACTTTCCTGGAAGGTTAGTCATGTTCTGAAATCAGATATTTAAAGAAGCAGTCTGCTTTTGTTTACGCACTCTTGTTTCCTATTAAGATCCAGAATGCGTTCTGTTCTTTTATTGTCCCAGGCAGCTCCTCCACGTGTAATTTCGGATTCTCTTGGCCTAATGTTTCAGGATTCCCTTCAGCAACTCTCATCCTTTTTAACAACCCCCTTCGGTTCCATAATACCATTCGATGCTATCCTTAATCAGAGGATGTGCTTGTGGGAATTGATCCAAATCTCCATGTATCCAAAGGTGCTCACTGTAGGTCAACAAGAAAAATCCCAGGCCAAAAAGCACATTTAAATGCAAGAGGCTGATGGGAACAGCATAAGCTCTTTGCAGAAGAAATCAAATTAGAGTTCACTAGCCAGATCCTTTACCAATAATTAGTTCATGTGTAGCATGAACTATGAAACTGTACACCGCACTTAAAACACAAGAAATCTTTGAAGGAGTCCTTAGAATAAAGTTAAAGGAGCAGAGAGGTGGGAAATATTCAGAGTGTAACAGTCTGAAAAAGATGCATGGAGTTCCTGGTAGGTCTGTTCCAAGGTGGACCTATTTTCAAGTGTGTTTTTAAGGGGGGGGGGGGGGCAGTGAGGGGAAATCCTTGAAATTTAAAAAAATAAAAGCAAATTGCTCCTATGCTTAAATTTCTACACTCTCCCCAAGCTTCCTCGTTTCCATGGTTCAGTAATTGCTGGCAAGAGGGGCCACTTGCACCCTCAAAATAAAGGGTAAGTGGCTAATTATTCCTGCATGGGCCCCTCTGCAGACTCAATCAGTTGCAGATGCAGAATGTACCCACAAAAGAAACAAAAAAAGGAGCAGATCTCCTACCACAGGCCTTCAGTGCAGTGGAACTCCAAGAGAAGGAAACAACCCAGCATTTCCTGCGCTGCATACCCAAGAAGACCCTCAAGTGGGCTGCCAAAGTTTATTTTTGCTTTGTTTGTTTGTTTTTAAACAAATTAACAGAAACTCTGTGTGTGTGTCGGGGGTGGGGGGGGGAAGTAGTTAATAGGCTAATCAAGAGTAGTGCTCCTCTAAGACTTAGGTAAAACTGGATAACACTAATCAAGAAACGTGCCAATGGATGCACATAAATGTATACAAACAAAAGCCTAAGTGACAAGTACAACATGTTGTTGTTGTTGTTGTTAGGTGTTGTGGAGTCAACCACCACTCACAGTCACTCTGAACAACAGCTCTGAGTCCTACCCTGTCCTTCACCATCCTTGCCACCTCTGAATGCTTCAGCCCACTGTTACAATCATGTGTCAATCCATCTTATTGAAGGTCTTCCTTTCTTTCTCTGACCTTTCATCTTTCCCTATATAACACACTGGAATGAAGCCAAAACAATGGAAAGCAATGCTGAGGTGAGAGAACTGAACAGAGGATTTCAAAGGGCAGCTAGAAAAGACAAATCGAAGTATTATAATGAAAAGTGCAATCGGATGGATTTAGAAAACCAAAAGGGAAGAACACGCTTGGCATTTATCGAACAGTAGAACAAATTCAAGTAGTAAATGGCAACACTGAAGAAAGAATCCTATAGATAATATCTTGAAAGATGCAGGAAGCATCATAAAAAGATGGAAGGAATACATAGAGTCATTGTACAAAAAAAATTGGTTGATATAGAACCATTTCAGGAACTAGCATGTTCAAGAACAGACATACTGAAGAAAAAAGTCTAAGCTGTACTAAAGACATTACCTAAAAATAAGACCCTAGAAATTGATGGAAGACCAATTGAAGCATCTCAGGAAACTTTAAGAACTTGGGGAAAAGATTAAAGTTTTGTGTTAAAACTTTTGTTCAGAGGGTCACTATGGGTCATCTACAATTTGATGGCACTTAACAACAGCAGGGAACAGATGGCAACCCTGGGCATGCTTACCAGTTTCTGCCATGAAATTTGGAAGAGGGCTACCTGGCTAATTGACTAAAAGAGATCCATATTTGTTTCCATTCCTTAAAAACGTGATAAACACCAAAACAAGATGAAGGTAAATAATCCAATAGAAAAATGGGCACAGGATATGAACAGACACTTCACCGAAGAAGACATTCAGATGGCTAATAAGGACATGAAGAAATGTTCGAAAT